>NW_006791881.1:479944-519355 GCF_000442215.2 Lipotes vexillifer | reverse complement strand
AAAGAGCCAAGCGTCCACTGCATGTATTATTTATCTTTGAATCTCAAAATCTAGGCAGAGTCTAGACACAGTGAAGACAGTTCTTAATGTTATTAGGGGAGAAACTATCTATAGAAGATTGGAAGTAAAATCATCTACCCCAACCCTTTTATTTTAGAGTTAAGGGAACTAATGCCTTAGATGAATGTGGCCTACTGACATCGAGCCAGTTGAAGAGACTGGATTGCTATTCACTGTCTCACTCTCTGGTTGCCATACCCTGCATTGTTTTTAGGGCTGACATCCAGCTTGCACACACTTGATTGGCTGTACTGGTTGTCAAAATGTTGAAATACTTCTGAACAAGTTGGTAAGCAGCCGCTGCCCCGATGCCACTGCTACAGACAATGTCAGGCTCCATCCTCCACCTGACTCTCTGGGTGTTTCACCTCCAGCACCTGTTACTCTGCAGCAGCTGCTCAGCCAAGGCACAGAGAGCCAGACGTGCTTGGGGAGGAGATCCCTGCCCAATGTGGCCATGAAACAGTGACCAAGAAGTCACTGAGTGACTGACTTCAGTGACCAAGAAGTGCTGAGATAACAAGCGGCTGGCTCCCTTGCCTTTGGTTGGGAGAAATCCGCAGCATAGCTTCAATCCAGAACTTCATTTGTTTATTAGTGAAAGCCTAAACTGTGCAAGGCTCTCTGCTAGACATGAGTCTATTCCAGTGAAAGGGTCCGCATTCCCAGGCTGTGGCATCTGGGATGGGGCATCCCTGAGGGCGTCTGTGATGGTTAATTTTAAGCGTCAACTTGACTGAGACACAGGGTGCCCAGATATTTGGTTGAACCTTATCCTGGGTGTGTCCAGATGAGATTAGAATTTGAATAGGTAGACTGAGCAAAGCAGATGGCCCTCCCCAATGTGAGTGCGCTGAGGACCTGAATAGAACAAAGGAAGGGCGAACAAAGAGACAGAGGAAGGGAGAATTCGACCTCTGTCTGATTGCTGGAGCTAAGACATCAGTCTTCTCCTGTCAAGGACTGGGCCTTACACCATCAGTGGTCTTTGCTTCCAGGCCTCCAGATTTTGACTAGAAGTTACATCACCCATTCTCCTGAATCTCATGTCTTCAGATTGACTGCAGCTGTCTTTTCTGGGTCTCCAGCTTGCAGGCAGCAGATGGTGGGACTTCTCAGTTTCCATAATCATGTTAGCCAATTCCATATCTATATATATGGACTCATATATGTGTATATATATTCATTCCTCCCTCAGTACCCAGGAGCCCTCGCATATACCAAAATCTGAAGATTCTCAAGTCCCATAGACAGCCCTGTGTTTCTGCATCTGTGGATTCACCCAACCCCCGATTGTGTAGTACTATATATATTTATTTTAAAAACATCTGCGTATAAGTGGACCCATGCCGTTCAAACCCATGTTGTTCAAGGGGCAGCTGTACCTGTGTATTCCATTGGTTCTGTTTCTCTGGAGAACCCCAATATAGCACCCTTGCTTGGTTTCCTCTCTACCCTGTCTTGCTTCATCCACTTTCTTAATGGCCTTCCCTGGGAACGTTTCCTTAATAAATCACTTCCATGTAAATCTGCATCTTGGAATCTACTTCCAGGGCACCTGACCTTCTAGGAAAATTCCCCAAAGCCCCGCCTCTCCAGGGCCACCCTGGCCCCTTCCATAGTACACCTCATACCTCCCCATGACCTAGTAACTACAGGGTTAATGCCTGACCCAGCAAGGACCCTCCTGGACCTTATTTCTAGCCTACAACCAGCATTGGTTGGACTAGTCACTGCCTGGGTCATAGCAGTTGTTAAATATTTTGAATATAACTCTGAACCTATTGAAATGTTACGGCTACAAAATATAGAGGCTAATGAGTGTCTGCTCTACTCACAAAATCTTTCAGTTTCTGGGAAGACTCAAATATGTCAGGGCAGGTTCAAGCCACATGAGCTGGCCATTCTGGCCATGGGACAGACACTGCACCCAAGCTGAGCCAATGAGTTTCTCTCTTCAGAAACTTGACCTGAAAGACACGGCAGTTGGGACTTGTTGGGGCTGAGTCACCATAATGACATCATTGCCCAAAGGGGAAGGTCCATGAATTCCTGGTTCTGCCCTATCCAGGGTTTGGATGTTTAACTCTTCCAGTAATAGCTTTCCAATAAGTTTCCATTTTTGCTTACATTTGCTAGAGTAGCTGTTTCTTGTAACCAGAAGACTCTTAACTAATATCCTATATTAGCATGTGGAATGACTACTACTCGTTTGTCTTGTTCACAGCCTCCAGCACCTAGCATAGTGCCCAGCATGGGTTAGACACTCAAGAAATATTTGCTGCCTCAATAAACAGCTCTCTGTACGAAGGAGAAGAGCACCTTGAATCGATCTATCTATCGATCTATCGATCTATCTATCGATCTATGTATCTATCTATCTATCTATCTGATTTGGATAAATATATAAGGTTGAAAATAGGAAATTTCATCCACATTGCTTGAGTATGTATGGTCTCTGGAGGAAAAACAAATTTGCATGCCTCTTGCTTTTGCTCGTATTTTTTTCTTCATTAAAGTTTCCTTCTAACTAATTGGCCTATCTCATGGTCTACCTTTATTTCTTAAATGGAAAACATTTAATATGCTAATTAGTGTCACATAGCTTTAAGGTAAAAATCTTTTTATAATTTTTATTTTTAATTTTTGGCTGCGTCGGGTCTTAGCTGCGGCATGCAGGATCTTCGTTGCAGTGCACGGGCTTCTCTCTAGTTGTGGCTTGCATGCTCAGTAGTTGTGGCACGTGGGCTTAGTTGCCCCACGGCATGTGGGATCTTAGTTCCTCCACCAGGGATCGAACCCACGTTCCCTGCATTGGAAGGCAGATTCTTAACCACTGGACTACCAGGGAAGTCCCTAAGGTAAAAATCTTAATTCAACATGAATTTAGGAGGTTTCTGAAATACATATCATGTTGGTGAATACATATTCCCAGCTAGTGAAGTAAACCATTTGGGCACCATCTTTTTTTTTTTTTTTTTACGGTACGCGGGCCTCTCACTGCTGTGGCCTCTCCGGTTGCAGAGCACAGGCTCTGGACGCGCAGGCTCACTGGCCGTGGCTCATGGGCCCAGCCGCTCTGCGCGCGGCATGTGGGGTCTTCCCGGACCGGGGCACGAACCCGTGTCCCCTGCATTGGCAGGCGGACTCTCAACCACTGTACCACCAGGGAAGCCCTGGGCACCATCTTTGATGTCCCTATGTCACTATTACTTACTCCATTGATTGCCTTTCTTTAACAGCTCTAAACTCTACACCTCCCACTGCCCAGTTTTGATCTCTTAAGTTAGAAAGGGTAGCAACTGCAGTTTAGGAATTTTGCTTAAATGAAGAGAAAGTGTGCTCATGATAAAGTCTTTTTTTACACTGGTAAAACAAACTAGCTCTGTAAGTAAGGAGAAATAAATTTGGGGATATAAGGTAATGAATGAACCATACAGCTGTATGCTCTTCCCAGGCATCTTGAGAGAGAATTCTAGAAATTTCATTTCCAGAAATCAGGTTGTCGCCATCATCATAGAAAATCACCTCAGTCGAAGGCTGTTCTCTGACACAAAACAACTGGTTTTGCTGGTGGTGGCTTCTCTTGAATCATCAGTAAAAGTTAGACAACATGTGGGTGTAAACCGCAACAGTCAAAACAAGCAGAAACCCAGAGAAAGAAATCTGGGTTGTTCTCCCTCCTGCCTGTCAGCAGAGCAGAGCAGTCTCTAGTTATTGCAAAGCAATTTGAAGGTTTGAGCAAACAGAATAAGTCCTTTGAAGGACTTGCAGGTATTGCTGCTTAATGAGGATGTCTGGGAAAACCAGAGGCTTGGAAATGGGGCACGTAGACTCAAAGAAAATGCTTTTGTGTGTATAGGAGCAGAAAAGGCACTTGAACCAATAAGAACTGTGAAATGTTTTCATTTTCTGCCATTGGAGAAGGATCTGTGTGTGGCAAAGGTGTCACATGAACTTAATAATAGAAAACAGTCTATGAAAGACACCTTCACATCAGAGGGTGTGACAGCTCATGAGAAAGAAGCCTTCTCTTCATGACTCCAGAGCATTACCTCATTTTGCCCTGGGGTGGCTCAAGTGTACCCATCAAAGCAGAGCAGCCATCTGAAAGCTGGGAGCACGCCCACGAACACTGCTGTTTATTAACTTGGGACCTGTGAAGACAAAGCAACGTCCTCACTTGGAACATGGAAAAGCTGAAGACATTGGGCTCTTGCTTAGGTCTCTTGATTCTACCCTTGCAATAGTGAGACCAGGTACCGGTTACTGAGGGCTTAGATGTGCTGGGCACTCAGCTGGGCCATCCTACACACTGTGTCTCAAAATCTCCTGGGCAATTCAGTGGGGCAGGTATGAACCCCACCCCCTTCTTTACAAATGAGGGAACTGAGTCTCAGAGAAGTAAAGTGACTTGCCCAGGACCACCCAGTGGGTGGAGAGCTCTATCTGTCCCCAAAGCCCAGGGTCTTTGCTGCACGGAAATGCCTGGAAAAACTGAGGGTTGCTAGCTGCCTCTCAGAGTTGCAGGAAGATGTCCATCACTTCTCTCTCGCCTTCTTTGCTACTTAGTAGCATTTCCTGGCTAAGTGTGGTCCCCAGACCAGCAGCATCAGCATCTTCTGGAGGCATCTTAGACAGGCAGAAACTAAGGCTTCCCCCCAACCCCAGACCTGCCCTCCAAAGTGGGAGGAAAACTGATCACCTTCCTCACTGTACATTCATTTCAGGCCTTTGATAATGTGCTAATTATCTTGTGAGTTACCTCAGAGCAACTCTGAGAAACAGTTTCTATGTGCTTCAACAAATCTTTGACTTTCAAAGTGTGTTCCTTCAACTGAAAAAGGGGTATCACTTCTGCTGATCTCTTGCCAGAACGGAAATCTCCATCAAACAAGCAGGGGAAAGAAGCAAGGGAAGCATTCCAAAAGGTTCTCTGATAAGGCTGTGGGCAGCTGCATTTACCAGCACCTGGGTATTACCAGGTAAGGCTAAATATTAACACCTAAGAAGATTAGTGGAGATTGCAGGAGGGGGACTCTCATTGGGTTAAAGGTCATTTGCTCTCAAATCTCTTGCTGGGGAGGAGCCTTACAGTGGAAGTGACAAGGCAGGAGGCCAGGAGAAAGGTCACAGTTATGGGGACGAGGCTTAAACGGATTTCTCTTCTAGAGGGGAAGGTAGATTACCATGGGAAGGGCTTCTTGTGGCTCCAGGTTTTTGGATAGAGCAAGGGGTTACTAGGCAAAGGACATTAATCAGCAAGAGAGATAAGAAGAGAAGGACTAAACTTAAAATACAGCCAAGAGGTTGGCAAATAGAAGAAAGTAGTAATTCCAGACAGAAGAGAGAGAAGAAATTCTTCACCCATGGAACCATACTGGAATCACCGTATTTTGCGATTTTTTTTGAGATTCCAACTTCTGGTTCCTTGGAAGTCTAAAGCCCTCCCAAAGATTTCTTCAGATTACCAGGAGCTTATTTTCTTATGGTTCTATCAAGTTTATGGTTTGCACATCTTTCTAATGCTTAAGTCCCTCCTATGAAACTCCATGCTGTGATTATGTGCAGCATAATGCATGTTTTTCTTATTCAATGCATAGAATGATTCTGCACAGAAGGAATTATATCCTGATTATTTTATGGATAAAGAAGGTAATGGTGGCTCAGAGAAGTATAGAAATTAGGCCAAAGAAATACAGCTAGCAAGCTGAGGAGCCAGGATTTGAATTCATATCCATGTGACTCACTGGTGGCCACCAGTAACCCATGCCTCCTGTTCCCTTCCACTTGCGTCTGGGCTGGGCCTGTGACTTGCTGTAGCCAACAGGCTGCAGGCAGAGTTCCAGACACAAGCTCCTGGGAGCCCTGCAGTCATGCAGGAAGACTGACCACCCTGCTGGAGAGACCATGTGGAGAGGGAAAAGCTCTGACACCACATGGAAGAGAAGCCAGGCACCTGGCAGCCAGAGTAAGCTAAAGCCCCAGACATGTGATCCCAATGTAACCATTCCTGTTCGCCACCAGCCTTGCCAGTGCTCTGAGCTGAGGCATTGGACGTGGTGGACATTATGCTTCAACAGACATCAGGTGGAGCAGAGATGATGGGGCTGAGCCTGCTCAAATCCCTGACCCACAGAACTGTTGAAAAATGCTAAAAATGGTTGCCTTAAGTCAGTGAGTTTTGGGTAGTTTGTTGTGTAGCAATAAGTCACCAAGACACACGCTGCTGTCCTGTGGCTGAGGAGAAAGAGACAGTGATGAACTCACGAGGTCTTTGAATAAGAGGCAAGGAGAGGCGGGGAGAGAGTGGGTTAAACACGATTGTCAGGGTGGAGAGAGGAAAAGAAAGGGCATAATTATGCAGACCTTTAAGTAGGGGAAACAAGAAGTAAAGGAATCCTTAGGTTACCTTTACCAGCCAGCATTTCTGCTCTAGAGCAAATCCTCACAATAGAATTCATGCAAAGAAAATAAAAAGGCAAGATACAGACTATTTTCAACCAGAAGGTAATAGACCAAAGTGTTTAGAGTGGCTGTCTCTGGGTGGTGGGATTGCAAAGAATGCTTTGTCAGTCTTGCATATTTTCTACAACAACCTCTTAAAATTTAACTTAAAAAAATTTAATATCAAACAAGCAAAAGTACATGCATTTATTCCTGTCCTGCCCCTAGGTTCATTAGAACCTTTTTTTTTTTTTTCCAGATTCCATATATATGTGTTAGCTTTCCGACTTACTTCACTCTGTATGGCAGACTCTAGGTCCATCCACCTCACTACAAATAGTTCAATTTAATTTCTTTTTATGGCTGAGTAATATTTCATTGCATATATGTGCCACATCTTCTTTATCCATTCATCTGTCAATGGACACTTAGGTTGCTTCCATGTCCTGGCTATTATAAATAGTGCTGGAATGAACATTGTGATACATGTCTCTTTTTGAATTATGGTTTTCCAGGGTATATGCCCAGTAGTGGGATTGCTGGGTCATATGGTAGTTCTATGTTTAGTTTTTTAAGGAACCTCCATACTGTTCTCCATAGTGGCTGTATCAGTTTACATTCCCACCAACAGTGCAAGAGGGTTCTCTTTTCTCCACACCCTCTCCAGCATTTATTGTTTGTAGATTTTTTGATGATGGCTATTCTGACCGGTGTGAAGTGATACCTCATTGTAGTTTTGATTTGCATTTCTCTAATGATTAATGATGTTGAGCATCCTTTCATGTGTTTGTTGGCAATCTGTATATCTTCTTTGGAGAAATGTCTGTTTAGGTCTTCTGCCCATTTTTGGATTGGATTGTTTGTTTTTTTGATATTGAGCTTCATGAGCTGCTTGTATATAGAGAATGGACTTGAGGACACATGGAGGGGGAAGGGTAAGCTGGGACAGAGTGAGAGAGTAGCACTGACATATAAACACTACCAAGTGTAAAATAGATAGCTAGTGGGAAGCAGCTGCATAGCACAGGGAGATCAGCTTAGTGCTTTGTGATAACCTAGAGAAGTGGGACAGGGAAGGTGGGAGGGAGATACAAGAGGGAGGGGATATGGGGATATATGTATACATATAGCTGATTCACTTTGTTATACAGCAGAAACTAGCACAACATTGTAAAGCAATTATACTCCAATAAAGATGTTAAAAAAAATAATAAAATGGAAAAAAATCACATGCATTTAAAAATTTTCCATATACACAAGTGCTTCAGTAAAGTATTTGCCCTCTGTCCCATCCTTTCTTTCCCATCTTGAACCCTACAGGCAACTCCTTTAACTATTTCTAGTTTACTTCTTTGAGTGGTTAAGTCCACATCCCTAAATAATGTGCTTGTGCTTCTGTTACTTGGTTTATTAACAGGCATCTATTGGTTCCCTGTCTCAAAAGTCTTATTATTTTATTCAATAAACATGTTGAATATGATGTGCAGGTGTTACCAAGCAAGGGTTCTTGTGCCTGCAGCGCAGAAAACCAAACTCTGACAGCAGGTGTTTTCAGCGAAGTAAGGGTTTATTGCAGGTGCCAAGCAAGGAGAAATGTCAGCTCATGCTCAAAAGACCCAAATTCCCCAATGGCTTCCAGGCAAGGGTTTTTAAAGACAGTGTTAGGGGAGAGGGTGGGAGGATGCATGATCAGCTGGTGGAGTTTCTTCTGATTGGTTGGTGGTGAAGTAACAGGGTGATGTTTCAGGAATCTAAGCCTTCTGGTTCCAACCAGTCTAGTATCTGTGTGCTTGTGGTCAGCATGTAGTGTCACCATCCTCCACTTGCATAGGGGTCTTAGTTTCTGCAGAAGAACTCCAAGATATGCACCAGGTTGTTAAGTATATCCCTTTAGGAGGAGCTAGGAGTCCTGTGACTCTGTTGTCCTGATCATTAACTGCTTGAGCTTGTTCTTTGGAACTTGGGGAACGCCTAGGAGACTAAAACCTTTTTTTCTATGAACAAGAAATGGGGGACGTGGAAGGACTTTTTTACCTGGGAAGGCCTCACAGGGTCCTGCTTGGTTTCAATCCTCCATTTTCTTTGCTATTCCTCAATCCTAATGGAACAGGGTTTTGGATAGAGAGATTAATCATAAACTCAAGAGAACTCGGTTTTAGGGGGACTCGGTTTCACAGGCACCACTCAAGTACTGGTAAGAGGACAGAGAATAATAAAGAGAGGGTCCCTGCCCTTTTTAGAGCACATATTCTAGTAAAGGGCAATGGCTGATCAAAAACAAAGAAAGAAATAAAATAATATCCAATAATAAAAAGTACTATGGAAAAAACCACATAGGGTATGGACAGTATGGCTGAGTGTATTTTCCAAAAATTGGCTGCAGTGATATCTTCCATTCCACATGGCTCATCTGGATTCTTATCACTCACCTATTAAGAAGTAGAGTGTATTTTCCTTACCCTTGAATTCAGGTGGATTGGTGATTTACCTGTAACCAACAGAACACAGCAGAAGCAATGCCATGTTATTTCCAGGACTAGGTTGTAAAAGGCGATGAAGTTTCTCCTGTTTGCTGGAATACTTTCTTGAGACGGTCAGCTGCCATGGGAGCAGTCCAACTGCCCTGAAGCCGCCACACTATGAGGAAGCTCAAACCAGCACACAAAGAGGAACCACACGGAGAGGTGCTGAAACTGTAAGAGAAGGAGGTGCCCAGCCAGGCCCCAAGTGTTCCAGCCCACAGCCTGTCCCCCCCCAGCCACCATCTGATAGCTAGCCTGAACGGTGAGAGAGAGCCAGCCTTGGAAAGATCTAGAGGTAAAGTGGTCCAGGCAGAGGAAACAGCAAGTTAAAAAGACCCGAGTTAAGAATGAGATTCATGGGGCTTCCCTGGTGGCGCAGTGGTTGAGAGTCCACCTGCCGATGCAGGGGACATGGGTTCGTGCCCCAGTCCAGGAAGATCCCACATGCTGCGGAGTGGCTGGGCCTGTGAGCCATGGCCGCTGAACCTGTGCTCCACAACGGGAGAGGCCACAACAGTGAGAGGCCCGCGTACCCCAAAAAAAAAAAAAAAAGAATGAGATTCACACCAAAAGACAAAGACAAGAATTTCCACATTAACTTTATTCACAAGAGCCCCAAACTGGAAACAACCCAAAAGTACATCAACAGAAAAATGAATAAACTGGTATTAATCATACAATGGAGTACCATTGGGTCATTAAAGCAATCAGTTTACTACACTTACATTCCCAGTTCCTCAAAATCATGCTGCGATTTTTCGTTGCTTCATACATCTTGTACGTTTGTTTTCTAATGTTTCTATTGGTTCTCTTTTGCTGTTGAAAGAAGAAATATATGCTTTCTTTACTACATGACTAATATCATTTGGCTTCTTCCTTTTTCCTATTGTTTGAAATGTATTCCATGTTTCTTAAAAATATTCTTGTGAGAGCTCACTGAGTCTTTGATCGAAGGTGAACTGGTTGTGTTCAGGCTGCTTGAACAGCTGAGAAGCTGGAGTTTCTTTTCATAGCACTCCTTGGGGAGTTCCACTGCGTCCTATATACCACATCTTCCTTTGGCAGAAAGGATACTTGAGAGGCAAAATTTCTAAGCTCTTTCATGTCTGATAGTAAGTTGGATGCCTTAATCTTTTTTTTTTTTTTTCTGGCTGCGCTGGGTCTTCAGTTGTGGTGCGCGGGTTCTTCTTTGTTGTGGCGCGTGGGCTTAGTTGCCCCGCGGCCTGTGGGATCTTAGTTCCCCAACCAGGGGTCAAACCTGAGTCCCCTGCATTGGAAGGCGGATTCTTAACCACTGGACCACCAGGGAAGTCCCTGGATGCTTTAATTTTTTCCTTTATTTGTGACCTGTTGTTTCTTACCTTCCTAGGAAGATTGAGGGTCTTCTCTTAATCCATGATGTTCTGAAGTTTCCCTTTGGTACCTAGACTTGGGTTAAAAAAAAAAAACAACTTAGTAGACCAGGAACTCAGAAGGCTCTTTCAAAGTAAGGGCATATATCTTTGTAGGAAATTTTGTTCCATAGTTCTTTAATAATTTCCTTCCTTTGGTTTCCACTTTCTCTGTTTACTGACTTCCTACTATTTAGATGTTGAACTTCCTAGGGCGGTCTTCTATCTTCATTACCTCTTCTATTTTCCATTTCTTTGATTTTGTTCCATTTCCTGGAAGAGTTCCTTTTCTTTCAAACTCTCTGTTGCATTTTTTATATCTGCCATTATACTTCCAAAGATTTTTCTTGTGCTGTTGACTGTTTTTTCCCCCCCCACAGTATTCTGTTCTTGTTTTATAAATATAATAGCTTCTCAAATCTCTTTGAAGTCACTTAAGTTTTTTTGTTTTTAAATTATGCTTCCTTCTGTTCTTTAGTTTATCTCCATTTCCTCTGGGGTTAATTGTACCTTTGACGTGGTCTTTCTTTTTCATGTTTCAAATTTTCTTAATGTTTTTGGTAGCCCTTTGTTAACTGTACATACCCAAGAGTAAGAGACTGGATAGATTTTTCAAGGTATTTGGTACTGAATCCTTCTGCTGGTGTATATGTCACGCTCTTTCTTTTGGTCCTCAACTGAGAGGTGAAGTGGGCAGGGCTTATTTATTGGCAGACTTTGCTCTAGAATGAACAAGAAGGGAGTAAGCCTTGAGATGATAAGATCTCAAGATTCCAGAATGGGGACAGCTTCATTCTGGGAGCCCTCCAGGCAGTTTAGTCAGTTTCTTTAGAGTGTCTGCCAGATTGTTAACAGGATGGTTCCCAACGAATCAAACCTCCCTGTGTCCATGCCTCTTTAACAATGGCTTTGCAGCTCCTCCATCAAAAGATGAAGTCTATTTCTTACCTATTAAACCTGGTCTGGCCTTGTGACTTGCTTTGGCTAACTGAATGCAGCAGAAGTAATGCTAATGCATGTTCTGGGGCCTCAGTCTCAAAAGGCCTTACAGCCTCCAGGTTCTCTCTCTTGGAAGCATGAGCTAGACTACTGAAGTGTTGAGAGACCATGCAGAGAGGGGGCCAAATGACAGCCAGAACCAAGGCTCCAGGCCATCTTAGACCCCCCAGACCTGGTGGAGCTGCCAGTTGACTGCAGCCAACCCATAAAATTGTGAGAAATAATACATGAATGTTATCTTATGCCACTAAAATCTGGAGTGGTTTGTTATACAGCCGTGATAACTGATAAAGAGCTTAAAAATTTTTTTTTGTCTGGATTGCCTGTGTTCCACATGTGCGAGGTAGATGCAACGTGGAGACCTAAATGGTTCAGTTATTCTGAAAATGAACATTCAACTAACCCGTTTTCTGTCCTTCGCCTTGCAGCCCTCTGCACCAAACATCTCTAAGCCTTGGATCTTTCTTGGTAAGGCAGAGAGGGCTGGTTATCTGACCCCACAGCCCATTCTTTTGTTCCCTACTTAATAGCACCACTCTGCTTTTAGCAGCTAAGACTGTATAATTCTAGGGCTCTTTTGCAGCTTGAGGCTGCCATATGAAGTTCTAGACAATGGGATCTAAGTGGAAGAGTTCTATGAGGTTTCCAGGCAGACTGCTTAAATGGAATTGACCCGCTAGGAAGGGTTCCTTTTCCTCTTCTGCTCTTCCTTCTTTCTGCTGCCTAGAATGTGGATGTAATGGCTGGAGCTCTAGTTGCCACCTTGGGCCATGAGAGGATGAAAGCTATACACAAAGGATAGTAGGGTTGAAAGACCAGACTGAATCTGATGGCAGAGTGCAGCTGCCCTTTTAGTTATGCAGTGCTTACCTCCAGATTTCTTTTACATGAGAGAGGAATACGCTTCTCTCTTGTTTAAGGTACTGCTAATTACCACCCCCTACCCTGTTTTATGTAACTGAACCTAATCCTAGCTATTATAATTTGACCTCTGCCTGTCAGCCTGGGATCTTCCTCTACTGTCGATGTTTATCTTGGTTGCTTTCCTCTCTCTATTTCATCTCTAGCAGTTCCATTGGACTTTAGAATATTTTCCATATCTCATCTTATTATGCTCTAACTTTTTGAAAATACAGGGCATAAGTATAATAATGATTTTAATGTCCTTGTCTGCCAATTTTAACATCTGTATCAGTTTGTGTCTACTCCGCTGATCGAAGTTTCCCATATCAAGGTTTCCTACAGTTAATTCTCAAGGGGCTACATTCTCTTAGGTTGGGTTCCCCTAGAAGGAGACATGGACACAAGGATTTGAGTTGGGGGTGATGCCAGGAGAACTGGTAGGGGAGTAGGAAAGTAAGACAGAAGGAAAACCAACCAATGCAGGGTATGTTAATGAGCAGGTTACTGCTCCAGGCGTCTGTGACCCACTCACACTGGGACCTGTGTGAGATGGTAGAGAACAAAGATGTCCTACCCACAAGGCAAGGAAACAGGGATTTTTAAACACCAACTCCCATTGGTCATTGGTTGATGGTTGCTCCAGGAGATGGCTTCCTGCCCTTCTAGCCTTCCTGTTCAGATGGGCCTGAGCAAGACTCCTGCAGCCAGAGAAAGCCCTCAAGTAACGCTTCTCAGGTGCTTGTAGTAGGAAGTGGTTGCTATATCTGGGAACGGTGTGTGCTGAGGTTATACGAGCAGGACTCTGACAGTGTCTGCAATACACACCATACCTGGAGTCCAGATCTTCATTCAACAAACAAGCAAAGAATGAGTTGCCTTCATGAAGGTCTTTGCCTTTCCCAGTGTGGGTTTCATTGACTCACTCTGACCCAATGCATGGTGTTCCTCCTGATTTATTTTTGCTCCTAGGCACTTCACCAAGCCTTGTGGTTTTTCCAAATGAAGGAAGAGATATTTTATCCTATTATATGTAGTCAGCTGATGGGGAAGGAGGTACCCTTTCAGGCTCTCAAGCACCAGAAGAACATAGCCTTCCTTCTAGCTGGGCAGCCAGCAGCCTGGCCATTCCATCTTCTGTGTCATGATGTAATTTAATTTCTAAAAACAAACCAAGTCTGGAGCCTGATGGCCTGGCCAAGTCTGGTCCATCTGGGCTGCTCTCAGAGAGGCAGCTTACACATAGGCCAGAAGTGGTAGACAGTGCCCCAAAATTGCAAGTGACTTAACCTCTTGGGGACTCAGTTTCCTATCTGAAAAGCAACAAAGAGGGTGTGGGAGGAGGCTATCTCTAGGGTTCCCTCAAACTTGAGGACCCTGCCTGGGGGTCCTTTAAACTCCTGCAACTCCTTAGCCAAGAGAGTCATCTCTGTCACAGATTCTCTCTAGGGACTGCTGAGTGGAGGCCGCCCCTTCACTCGGTCCCCAGACTCCTGGCCTCATTCCCTTTGACTCTGTAATCCCACACCTGAGAGTACATCCCAACAAAATACCCAGAGGTCAGATTGTCAGCACAAAGGTGTTCACTACAAATTCATAGAAGAATGGCCAGATGGTTTATGGCATATCCAGGTGATGGAATAAGATTCAGATGACAGAGACATTGTGAATTTGTCAAAGGCATACAGATTCACACAACCCATGATATGCTTTATGAAAAACAGGATATAGAACCATGTATGTAAAAGGATCCCAACAGGCTCTAATATATGATTATATCATAAAAGATCTGAATTTTCTTTATATATAGATTTATCTATCTTGTTTATGTATTTATACAAGATCAGAACATGAATTACAGTTGATTTTTTCCCTTCTTTACCTTATTCTGTATTTTCTAAGTTTTGTAAAATTACCGGAAGTATGTACTATTTTTATGAACAAAAAGAAAACAAAAGTATTTAAAACAGTACATATCTGGGACTTCTTATTTGTGTGCAGGAGCTCTAGTGTAGGCACCAAGCATCCGCTGGACATCTTTGACTTGGTGGGCTTCATCGTCATGGCCATCACAGGTATTTAGCATTGTTCCCTGCATTCTCTAGATACGGATGATAGAGTCTGAGCCCTGTTCTTTCCTGACTCTTGCAAATGCTGCTGTCTCGGTTTTCAGCTGAGAGTCAACGGCGTCATCTTCTGCCCAGACTTGTGCTGACTCTACAGGGGGAGGGTGACCTCATTTACTTTGGGTGGAGCTGGAGAAGGGGGATGGGAACTGCAGATGGTAAAGGCTTCAATTCCAATTTGCTTTTGCTCCACAGCCAATACCTACAGCTGGATTCTCTGCTTCTTTACTTAAAAGCAAATAGACCAGGGCTTCCCTGGTGGCACAGTGGTTAAGAATCCGCCTGTCAATACAGGGGACACGGGTTCGGGCCCTGATCCAGGAAGATCCCACATGACGTGGAGCAACTAAGCCCGTGCACCACAACTACTGAGCCTGCGCTCTAGAGCCCGTGAACTACAACTACGGGTTCGAGCCCTGGTCCGGGAAGATCCCACATGCCGCGGAGCAGCTAAGCCCGTGTGCCGCAACCACTGAGCTTGTGCTCTAGAGCCTGCGAGCCACAACTACTGTGCCTGAGTGCCACAACTACTGAAGCCCACGTGCCTAGAGCCTGTGCTCCGCGACAAGAGAAGCCACCACAATGAGAAGCCCGCGCACCTCAGTGAAGAGCAGGCCCCGTTCGCCACAGCTAGAGAAAGCTCACGTGCAGCAACGGAGACCCAATGCAGCCGAAAGTTTTAAAAAAGAAAAAAAGAAAAAAAGCAAATAGACCTTGCAAGGCAAAAATAGTTGTTCAGAAGTCCATACTGTGTGTGTGTGTGTGTGTGTGTGTGTGTGTATTTGGCTGAGAGGCTTGTGGGGTCTTAGTTCACCAGCCAGGGATCGAACCCGGGCCCTCAGCAGTGAAAGCACGGAGTCCCAACCACTGGACCTCCAGGTTAGTCCCCATACTGTATATTTTAAATGTGGGTCACATGGCTCATTTACGAATCAGACCCTGACCCTTGTCACAGATGCTGTCAGTGTCCCACCCATATGTCCTTCAGCTTCGTGGAGAACTTCCTAGTCTCTCTGTCCAAGACAGTCTCTGACCCTGGGAAGTGGGGCTGCTCAGTCCACTCTAGGGCAGACCAGAGGCGTCGCAGAATTAATGCCCCACACTCAGCCCTTAGTCCCTGAGGGATGGGAGTGGGTGTATACACACTCCACGTCTCCTCCCTCAGTGGGATGGTTTTGAGGCATGTTCCAGGACCTTCAGAGTCCTCAGAGGACGAAGCCGCAGGGGCCATGGCAGAGACCTGTTGATGAGTATCTGCTTCATTGTTTCTCCACCCTCCTTTCTCCTCTCCCTCACTGTGGTCCTCAATAAACCTCGTGCACCAAAATCCTTGCCTCACTCCATGCATACCTGACAATGCTCTGGGCCATTTGGAATAAAAGACATCACCTTTATCCTCCCCAAACCAAGGTGGAATTAGGGGTATCAAGTTCACTTACTGCGTAGGCCATAAAGCAGGAAAGTACCCTAAATTCCAATGGTTTGAAACTCTCTCAGTTGGATATGAGCCATGAATCATTTCCTGTTACTACAAAGAAAGAACTAATTCTGGACAGTGGCTGGAAAAGAAAAGAGAACCTACGTCATTTCCCTAAAGCACTGGAGACATTTCGTCCCAGGCCAGCAAGAGCTTTGAAATGATTGTGCCCTAAAAATAACATTCTCACTCCCGAATGCGTTATAAAAACTGAAACGGTGGGTTATAAAAACTGAAACGGTGGGTTATTTTCATCCACCTCCAGAGCAGCTGCTCAGGAACTCTGAACGTCGGAGGGGATTATGCAATGACTTGCCACTGTCTTCCGCTTGGCAAAGTAAATCACTGCTCTGTGATGGGCTTTCAAGGTAATGCAATAGGACGTGTGAGGATCCATGCAAGGAGGGAAGGAAAGGGGTGAAGAGTGGGGAGAACGAAGAGAGGATTAGAAAGAGGGTCACACGCAGGGCCTGCCTGCCTTCCTGCTTACCTTGGAGAGCACCCCGCACTCGCCCTCTGCACCTCGCCCAGGAAAGCCCTGATCCTCTCTGCCTTATTCGCCCTGGCTGTGACTTTCCCCACACCACCCCTGGACTTGACCACTGGTCTAGAATTCACTACTGACCTAAACTCCATTCCTGACAGGTCCTTGGAGAACACACAGGCTTTCCAATGGAGTCAGACACTCCCAGCTTCCTGGAAGAAGCCACTGAGGCCACACTTGATTACAACTCAATTTACACAGAGAGCTTTTTCAGTGAAGATTATACAGACGTCACTGGTGTTTATCATGACTGGAGCACCAGACCAGCCCAACACCTCCTTGGGAAGTGACAGTAAGTCCCAAATAAAGAATTATTTTTCTCATATATCGAGAAGTCCAGAGGTAGGTTGTTCAAGCCTAATATAGCAAATTCACAGTGCCCTTAGGAACCCAGACCTCTTGCACTTTTCTGCTCTTCCATCCTTAGCATTTGACTTTCATTCTCTTGACTACAAAATACTACTACCTTCAGGCACCACATCTATATTCAAAGAAGGAAGCCAGAAGGGCAAAGTCCATATGTCAGCTGAGTCCTTCCTTCTTTGTCACTGAAATAATAATTTTGCGGAAGCCCCATCCAATAGACTGCTGGCCAAATCCCATTGGCTAGGAATGGGTCACCTGGTCTGCCCTAACCTGTATGGGAAACTGGGAGACGACATATTTTAACTGGCACATTGCCCCGAGACAAAATTGCAGTTTTGTGAGTGAGGAAGAAGACAAGAGTAAACACTGGATAAACAATTGTTAGCTCATGCCATTGAGCCCACCTATGCACATTGGGAATGGGGCGGTGGAGCAGGCGTCTGGCCCCAAGCTTCCCAAGGCTTATCGCAGGGAGCAGACAGGGCCACTGGCTTTGTCCTCAACGTCACAAAGGGCCTCAGATTTTGTCCTTTGACCTTATATATACGTTCAATCATTGCATTTTGTGTATATGTTAAATTATAAATTTATTAAAAATAAATATTTGAGGGGACTTCCCTGGCGGTCCAGTAGTTAAGACTCTGCCCTCCCATTGCAGGGGGCGCAGGTTCGATCCCTGGTTGGGGAACTAAGATCCCGCACGCTGTGCGGTGCGGCCAAAATTTTTTTTAATCTTTTTTTTAAAAATAAAAATACTAAATAAATAAGGGGGCTTCCCTGGTGGCGCAGTGGTTGAGAGTCCGCCTGCCGATGCAGGGCACACGGGTTCTTGCCCTGGTCCGGGAAGATCCCACATGCCATGGAGCTACTCCTCGCAGCTAGAGGAAGCCCACGCACAGCAACGAGGACCCAACATAGCCAAAAATAAATAGATAAATGAATTTAAAAAAAAATAAAAATAAAAAAATAAAAATACTGAATAAGTAAATATTTGAGGTATATAGTACCTTTTTTTCCCCACAATTCTCTTTTGACTTTTCTTCACTAAAAAATTTTCCCAGGAGTTTAAAATATGTCCCAGCTGTCTCTCATTTTCTGGCTCTGTTGCAATGACTTAACTAGTAATGATGGGCAGTGGATGGACATATGGGCCCTCACATACAACAAAAGCTCTCTGTGATCCAGGGAAGTCTGCGGGCTAGGTGGGAGCAAAGCAAAGCAAGAGATGTGTGATGCTGTAATTTTGGTTCTACCCATGGGTGGTAGAAGGTGGATAGCTTGGGGCCGTAGGCCTTTGGATGGTCTTGACCCTACCCAAGGGGCTTCCATAGACACTTCCCAAGGCAGTGCAAAATTAAACTCCTGCCTCAATACAGCCAAGGTCTGTTCTCTTAGGCAGGACAATAGACAAGAATTCTGAGTCAGGACCGTGACATCCAGGGCACCCGCTTTCCCCGAACTGTTCCCTGTTCTCCCTGTTTCTCAGCTCTCTCCTGTAAGGAATTTCAGTCTGTCTGCAGACAGGGCAGATGCTCTTAGGGAAAAGTTGCTGTATTAGGTTCAGTTGAAGCAAACTGTGCGTTCCACTTTAGCCAGTTTCTACTCACTCCAAATTCAGACACCAAAGCACCCCTAGCCTTTGGGTTCCCATGTACTACTCCAGCTGCATCAGCTGTTTTCCTCCAGTTGTTGGAGGAAACACCAATAATGTTAAGAATGATGCTTTAGACGCTTCTACTCAAAGTGTGGTCCACACACCCACATCATCTGGAAGCTTGTTGGAACTGCAGAATTTCCATCCTTACCTCTGATATTCTGAATAAGAATCTTCATTTTAACAAGATCGCTGGTGATTCAAATGCATACTGAAGTTTGGAAGCTCAGCCTTAAATGTTAGCACCTTAAATCATGAATCATAAATCTAGCTCTCTTTGCTCATTCATTCAGCCACCTAATGATTATAATCTGACTGCTGCAGCAGAAATGCCCGACCCAACGTCCTTTTCCTTGCCTTTTTTTTTTTTTTTTTTTTAATATTTATTTATTTGCCTGCATCGGGTGTTAGTTGTGGCATGTGGGATCTTCACTGCGGCATGCAGAATCTTTAGTTGTGACACGCAGGCTCTTAATGCAGCATGTGGGACCCAGTTCACTGACCAGGGATAGAACCCAGGCCCCTGCATTGGGAGTGCAGAGTCTGAGCCACTGGACCACCAGGGAAGTCCCTTCCTTGCCTTCTTTTTATTTATTTATTTCATTTGTAAATTTATTTATTTATTTTTGGCTGCGTTGGGTCTTCGTTGCTGTGTGCGGGCTTGCTCTAGCTGCGGCGAGCGGGAGCTACTCTTTGTTGCGGTGCGCAGGCTTCTCATTGCGGTGGCTTCTCTTTGTTGTGGAGCACAAGGCTTTAGGCTCGCGGGCTTCAGTAGCTGTGGCTCAAAGGCTCTAGAGCGCAGGCTCAATAGTTGTGATGCACGGGCTTAGTTGCTCCGCGGCATGTGGGATCTTCCCGGACCAGGGCTGGAACCCGTGACTCCTGCATTGGCAGGCAGATTCTTAACCACTGCGCCACCAGGGAAGCCCCTCCTTGCCTTCTTGATAACAGACTTCAATTTTATTTGGGCAAGCAATATGCCTGCCTAAATGACCACATTTCCCAAGCACCCTTGCAGCTAGATGAGGCTGTGAGATTCTCACCAATGACATATAGGTGGAAGTGTTTATGGGACTAATGGAAAGTCTCTGAAAACCAAGTGGTATAACCTTCTTTCTTCTTTCCTCCTAATTGCTGCCTGTGATATGGACATCACGGCTGGCCTTTAGAAGTCATCTTGGGACATGAGGTGACCTTGGGAATAGAAGTCACAGGCTGAGAATGGCAGACTAGAAAGATGAAAGCTTATGTCCCAGAAGACACAGTGAAATTACTGTATCAGTCTGGATATGCTGATATAGTATCATATATTATATCATATGTTGTGTATGTCCAGACTTCTTTTATGGGAAACTTCTATCTTGTTTAAGCCACTGTAATTTTGGGTTTTCTGTTATATGTAGTTGTTATTTAGGTAAGTGTCTAGAACTTATTGGCAAAAAAGAGAGCAAATATTCAGCCCCTTAGCAGTTAAATCTCTCCTTGTCCATTAATGAGATTGAGATTCTGGTTTATACATCAGTCTCTCTGAACTCTGGTAATGTGAATCTGTCCCTGAGAAATGACCTGGTGACTGTTAGGGGAAGGGCAATAAGGGTGTCAGCCGGGAGGACCACCAGGTGGCCAGCTGGTCCCTTTCCAGGCAGCACCCCTCTCTCTTGCCTTTCATTTTCTTCTAATGTTAGTACATACTATTAGCAAGAAGAAGGAGAAATAAAAAGCCTAATAATTTCAGACAGAATAACCCAGTGTTCAATCTCTAATCAACTTATTTGTAAACTGTTTTCTGAGTTATGAAGAGTTAATTGGTCTTTAGAAACACATCAATATTCTAGACAGAACATCTCTTTTGAAGACTATTGTTCTATTCTTAAGCATGGAGAATTTCACTGTAATTCTGACATCTTAAATTATTTTCCAAACTACAGTTACTAATGGTAATATTTGTTGTATGCTTTCTACCTTACAAAACCCCTTCACATACTTAGTTTTGTTTTTGCTTTGTTTTTTTTTGTTGTTTTTGTTTGTTTGTTTGTTTGTTTGTTTTGTTTTGTTTTTTGCCGTATGCGGGCTTCTCACTGTCGTGGCCTCTCCCGTTGCGGAGCACAGGCTCGGGACGCGCAGGCTCAGTGGCCATGGCTCACGGGCCCAGCCGCTCCACGGCATGTGGGATCTTCCCGGACCGGGGCACGAACCCGTGTCCCCTGCATCGGCAGGCGGACTCTCAACCACTGCACCACCAGGGAAGCCCAACACATACTTAGTTTTATTTAATCCTCTACAGCCCTGTGAGTAGGTATTCAACCCATCAACTTATAGATAAGGGAACTAAGATTCAGAGAGGTTAAGTAATGTGCCCAAAGTCACGCAGTCAGAAAGTAGTAGTAATTTCACCAGGCTCCTGGCCACAGTGCCACACTGCTCTAATCCTTTGCAGGGACTCACTTAACAGGGCCAGAGAGGATATACTGGGGAAGTGGCACGTAACATCCTCTTCCATCACATCATATAGCCTTTGCATATTTATGTGCGCAACTGTCTTTTTTATGTTTTTATATTTTTAATTATTGCTATTTTATTTTATTTATTTTTTAAATTTATTTTTTAATTAATTAATTTATTTTTGCTGTGTTGGGTCTTCGTTTCTGCGCGAGGGCTTTCTCTAGTTGTGGCAAGTGGGGCCCACTCTTCATCGCGGTGCGCAGGCCTCTCACTATAGCGGCCTCTCTTGTTGTGGAGCACAGGTTCCAGACACACAGGCTCAGTAGTTGTGGCTCACGGGCCTAGTTGCTCCACGGCATGTGGGATCCTCCCAGACCAGGGCTCGAACCCATGTCCCCTGCATTAGCAGGCAGATTCTCAACCACTGAGCCACCAGGGAAGCCCTATTATTGCTATTTTAAAAAACATCTTTATTGGAATATAATTGCTTTACAATGTTGTGTTAGTTTCTGCTGTATAACAAAGTGAATCAGCTATACATATACATATATCCCCATATCTTCTCCCTCTTGCATCTCCCTCCCACCCTCCCTACCCCACCCCTCTAGGTGGTCACAAAGTACTGAGCTGATTTCCCTGTGGTATGCGGCTGCTTCCCACTAGCTATCTATTTTACATTTGGTAGTGTATATAAGTCTATGCCACTCTCTCACTTCGTCCCAGTTTACCCTTCCCCCTCCCCATGTCCTCAAGTCTATTCTCTACATCTGTGTCTTTATTCCTGTCCTGCCCCTAGGTTCTTCATAACCTTTTAATTTTAGATTCCATATATATGTGTTAGCATACAGTATTTGTTTTTCTCTTTCTGACTTACTTCACTCTGTATGACAGACTCTAGGTCCATACACCTCACTACAAATAACTCAATTTTGTTTCTTTTTATTGCTGAGTAATATTCCATTGTATATATGTGCCACATCTTCTTTATCCATTCATCTGTCAATGGACTCTTAGTGCAACTGTCTTTTTACAGCTGCAGGTTACACACAAGCTGCAAGCTGGTTTAAATTTTTCGTTTCTTTCAGAGGTAGAAAGGCCATGAGGTTATCCACTAGTACGTACCCCCATCCCTCAGATAAAGTCTCCAAAGCCCAAAGAAGTGAAACAATGTAATCCAAGATCTCAGTTAGTCAGATACAAGTCCTAGACTAAACCCCCAAACCCCTTACCTCTGGCAGAGTGAACGCTCCTCCTAAAACATCCTTGGTTTGTGTATCAAGATGCAACACTGGTTGCTAGTTAGATCTGGCCCAGACTTCCACTGATAAACACCAAAATGAATCACTGGCTGCTCTAGGACCCTCATATTTGTACAGGAATAAGTCCACCTAGAAGCCAGAGCTTGCACAGCAGCTGCTGTCTTAAATCAGCACGTGATTACCTTTTTTTTTTTTTTTTTTTTTTTTTTATGTATTTTTAAAAATAAACATTTTAAGAACAGTTTTATATTTACAATGCAAAACTAGTGCAAAGAGTTCTAATGTGCTCACTGTTGTGGCCTCTCCCGTTGCGGAGCACAGGCTCCGGACGTGCAGGCTCAGCGGCCATGGCTCACGGGCCCAGCCGCTCCACAGCATGTGGGATCCTCCCGGACCGGGGCACGAACCCGTGTCCCCTGCATCAGCAGGCGGACTCTCAACCACTGCGCCACCAGGGAAGCCCACGTGATTACCTTTGAACTACCCTGAATTGATATTTGAAAAAAGCCTGAAATCAATCACTACATAGCTTTAGACTAAGTATTGCTCTACAGGGCTATAGACACAAAACCAGTTTTATATGTAAGCCCCAAGCAGCCAGCTTTTTTTGCAATGCAGGAGCTGTTTCTTCCACTGAGCACCAGACGAAGTAGCTGACTTGCAGTTAGGCTTCATGTTGTATGAAAAAACCCGTACCTTTACTAGAAGCACATTCAGTGTGGCCAGCCAGCGCCCTATGAGAGGCAGGTGAGCATTGATGTGCCAGTTAGCTGGCTCTCTGAAATAAAGCATCCTGATTTGTAGCATTCGTGACATCTATGGGGTGAATACTCCCACCATAGCCAATTTCAAGCTACCAACATGATGTCACTGAACACAGAGTTGGGAAGAGATGTGCATATTTGCTCCAGTACCCGACTGAGAGCCGAGGACTGACTTGCCTGACTCAGAGATTGGTGGATTCTATCTCCCACTTTCCTCTCATTTCAGAATTCCAGAGCATACGTCCTGAATATCAGACATAATTAGCTGCATGATTGAATATTTTTGTTCTTTTCTGTGTTTTGTTTTTTTGATCAAATGCATTTAATTGAGTCAACGCAAATGAATTGTA
This sequence comes from Lipotes vexillifer, assembly GCF_000442215.2. Classification (NCBI taxonomy): domain Eukaryota; kingdom Metazoa; phylum Chordata; class Mammalia; order Artiodactyla; family Lipotidae; genus Lipotes; species Lipotes vexillifer. The sequence goes on along the minus strand of NW_006791881.1, from coordinate 496,054 downwards.
CCTCGATGTCTGTCTCACCTTTAGTTGAGAAATAGGTAAAATCTTTCATGCTCAGATAAAGTGGATCACTTAGATGATACTCACTGTGGTCACTTGGGAACCAAAGGTCCCTGTGATGGCTGGGCTGAATTTACGAAACACCGGAGAATGTGTTCTCCCATCTCTACCTCAGTCTCAGCAACACTCCCAGATTCCTTTCTGCCTTGGTCTCTCCAGGCAAACAGAATGAGGAGCCAACTTCATGCTGGCAGCAACTTTAATATCCCCTACCTGCACGGATGTGTGGGTGTTGAAACTTTATTTTCCATCACTTTTTGTTATGTTGGTGGATATTATTTATGCAAGGTAATAAAAAGAAAGTACATTAGCTGTATCCCACTAAAAATAAAAAATTAGAATTAGTATAAAAGCATTAAAAATTTTTTTGGCAAGAATCATATTCTTGACCTTTTTATTAAGGTCAATATGCATATATTAAAGTGTAGGATGCACATTAATTTTAAATGTACAGCTTAAGGAATTTTTACCTAGGTATACACACACGACTAACAGCCAGATCAAGACCTGGAACATTTCCAGCATCCCAGAAGTCTTCCTTATGCTCCTTCCCAGTCAATATGTGCCCCGCTCACACACACACCCCCCACACCACCCTGGCCACCTGTCCCAGGTATTTTTATTATTATTATTATTATTATTATTATTATTATTTTTGTCTGCGCTGCAGGTCTTATAGCATCTTAGTCCCCAGTCCAGGGATTGAAACCGGGCCCTTGGCAGTGAGAGTGCCAAGTCCTAACCGCTGGACAGCCAGGGAATTCCCTGCCCCAGGTATTTTAATGTTTGTTGTTGTTTTTCTAAAGATAATTCTTAATCATAGGCTCATAAAATGGTAGAATTCATCCAAAATGCTTATTGTACTGATGAGGCAATGGAAACTTAGAGGCCAAGTGACCCTCCCAAAGTTGTCAATTTGTTGTCTGGGCTGCTTCTAGGAGCCAGGACCCAATTCTAGTCCAGCGGTTCTTAATGTGTGTCCCCCAGACCAGAAGCAGTGGCATTATGTGGGAACTCACTATAGATGCAAATTCTTACGTAGCCCCACCCCCACCTACTGAATCAGAAACTCTGGGGTGGGGCTCAGCACTCTGTGTCTGAACAGGCTCTCCACCTGATTCTCATGCTCACTCAAGGTTGAGAACATCCCACTCACTTCACTCATGTGCCTGCCTCACCCCTACAGGTGTTTGATCTGTGAGGATTGAAAGAGACAGTGTATGAAGAATCCCTAACATGGAAGGAAGAATATCTAGCTTGGTGCCTGGCATGCAGTTGATTCCAAAAATGTTACTTTCTTTTCACTCTGTTTATTCATCTTGATCCCAGAAAAGGATGTTGGCATCTATTTCCAACTTTACCCTTATGCTCAGTTGTTCAATGTGTACATATAATCGAGAAGGGATATAATTGAGATGGCCAACAAAATGGGTCACATCTAACAAGGTGAGGAGACCAAAAAATGAAAGCAAATCAGGAGAGAAGAAAGAGACTGAAATTCTTCAGTCTAAGAAAATAAAGGCTGAGAGGAGACACAGTCAAAACCATAAAATCTTGGACTTCTCTGGCGGCACAGTGGTTAAGAATCCGCCTGCCAATGCAGGAGACACGGGTTCGAGCCCTGGTCCAGGAAGATCCCACATGCCGCGGAGTAACTAAGCTCGGGCGCCACAACTGCTGGGCCTGTGCTCTAGACCCCCGCGAGCCACAACTACTGAGCCCATGTGCCACAACTACTGAAGCCTGCGCGCCTAGAGCCCGTGTTCTGCAACAGGAGAAGCCACTGCAATGAGAAGCCCACGCACCGCAATGAAGAGTAGCCCCCGCTCGCTACAACTAGAGAAAGCCCGTGCGCAGCAACGAAGACCCAACGCAGCCAAAAAATAAATAAATAAATAAGTTAAAAAAGAAAAACAACTTTAAAATCTTAGACAGAAGGTGTGAAAAGTGAGAATTTTGTTCAGGATATATTCCTTCCTTCTCTGCCCCACCTGCATGGGAAAACAGTACCTCCACATCCCATAGATGCTGGGCTTGGCCATGTGGTTTGTTTTGGCCAATGGAATGTGGGAAGAGCCGACACGCTGTCAGTTCTGTGTGTGTGTTTGTGAGCTCTGCACCTGGGCCTCTGGAAGATTCTGACCTCCACCAGGAGAAGAATGTGACCCGGGTAGCCACTAGCCCTCATCCTGGACCACAGAAGGAGTTCTGTGAAGCAGACGCACAGTCTGAAACCAATTCCAGCTGACCTGCAGACCCACAGCCATAAATACATGCTTAGTGTGGTGTGCTGCTGAGTTGCGGGGTGCCCTTTTATGCAGCATTATTGCAGCGAAAGCTGACCACCCGGTATATCTGGTGACAAACTTTTATAATTCCCTAAATGCAAGGACCAGGCATCTAGACATTGTTTTGTGTGAAACTTCAAAAGAGAAACCATTTCTATGTGGCCCCTCTTCTTTAAAGCCTCCATTCTCACTCTCGATGTCCCCTCCCTCCATTGCCCCCGATTGTTTGGTTTCAGTCATACACTGGGTAGATTTTCCCCATCTCCTTATTTCCTCAAAATGAGGTGTCCTTTGGGCCATTCCTCAGAGTTTTACTTCCTCTCCACTGATGATAGTAATTAAAGCTAATAATAAATAGTGCTTTCTACGAGGTAGGGAATGTTCTAAGTGCTTGACAAAGTTTAACTCATTTAATTTTCACAGCCGTCTATGTGGTAAGTACTATCTATTAATTTCCATTCTGTAGATGAAGAACTAAGCAACAGAAATTAAGTAATGGCTCCAAATAGCACAGGGTTAGTAAGTGGAGGAGTGAGGATTCAAGCCGGGTAATCTGACCCTCCACTCCAAGCTCTTTGCCGTTGTCTTTTCCTTTTTAGTGGTGGGTTAAATGAATCAGCTAATCTACGTTAACATTAATTAGGTATCCAGTATTGGTTTATTATTTCCTCAGATACCATAATGTCAGGGACTTCCCTGGTGGTCCAGTGGTCAAGACTCCACGCTGGCAGTGCAGGCGGCGCGGGTTCAATCCCTGGTTGGGGAACCGCATGCTGCGGGGCCGAATAAACGCCCCAAAACCATAAGGCCGTAACTCATTACGTGTGCAGAGGGCTCCCTGAAGAAATGAATCTAGTGATGGAATTTTGCCCTGTGACATGCCACTAAGGAGATAATTTGAAGGAGATTTTTTTCCCCATGTCCCTCGGATCATACTCTAATTTCAAGAGGGCCAAAGAATTAGCAAACTCAGACTTTGAAAGAAGAAATTTTGGCAAAAAAAAGGAAGTGACTCTTGTCTTTGGACAGTGCGTTCTCCACATGCAAATCACATGACTGTCAATGCACACCTGAGTGTCGCGGAGGGGCTCCCTCCTACCAGGTGCCTCCCCAGGATTTCAGACTCCACCTCCTCATGCTTGTCTGGATCCTGGCAGCTTCGGTTCTATTGTTCCTGCATCGTGTCCGGATACAAAACTCCATCTCCTCGGTGGTTCCTGCAAGAATATCAATGAGACTAAGCATACGATTGTTTTCTATTTTTACTGAAAACATGTTAAGACACAGAGGAGGGGATCACATCGCAGATCACACAGTCTCTGCCCTCTCGTGAGGCCCCATCCAGCGCTTCATGTCACCCCCCTCTTTCCAAAACCACGACACCCTCTGTACACAGAGCCTTGGGTGCGCAGTCCCCAAGCTTTGGCTGCTTCTCGCAAGAGGACCAGGCCCACCAAGCCATCTGTTTCTCTAGCTTTCAGCTACCCTTTCCCCTAAAACTCTGATAAATCCAAATTTCTCTATCTTGTTACAGTAAGAAGTACTAAGGAAAGTGGTGGGCTGTGATACCATTCCCCCACAAGAAAATCTACTTTAAATGAATAAAACAGTTCAGCAAAATTGGTGGATAAAGGATCAATATGCAAACAGCAATAGCATGCTGATATACCAGAAACCAACAATTACATAACCTTAATTTATTATTATTCCTTTAATAAATAACAAATGAATCAATGCCATTTAGCCTATTTACCAGAACTATAGGGTACCTAGTGATAAGTCTAACAGAAGATATCTAATAGAACAATTTAACTCTTCCTTTGAGGGAGAGTGGATTAAATAAACTGGATTATTCATACAGCAGAATTCTGTATAGCAACTAAAATGAATGATCCAAGACTCTCCTATATATCTACATGGCTCAATCTTGAAAATATAATATTGAGTGAAAAAAGCAATTTGTAAAATGTACATATAGTAGAAAATTCCTGTAGGGACTTACCTGGTGGCACAGTTGTTAAGAATCCACATGCCAATGCAGGCGACATGGGTCCAATCCCTGGTCCAGGAAGATCCCACATGCTGCAGAGCAACTAAGCCCGTGCGCCACAACTACTGAGCCTGAGCTCTAGAGCCCTCGAGCCACAACTACTGAAGCCCGCATGCCTGGATCCCGTGCTCCGCAACAAGAGAAGCCACTGCAATGAGAAGCAGACGCACCGACCGCAGCGAAGTGTAGCCCACCCACCCCAGCTCGCTGCAACTAGAGAAAGCCTGCGCGCAGCAATGAAGACCCAATGCAGCCAAAAATAAATAAATTTATTAAAATAAAATAAAATTTATGTAAAAATTTTAAACCTACAATTGAATATACAAATATACATCTGTATGAGAATGAAATTCACCTATTTTTTCTTAAAGATTTTTTTTGATGTGGACTTTTTTTTAAGTCTTTATTGAATTTGTTACAATATTGCTTTTGTTTTTCGTTTTGGTTTTTTGGCCACGAGGCATGTGGGATCTTAGCTCCCCGACCAGGGATCAAACCTGCACTCTCTGCATTGGAAGGAGAAGTCTCAACCACTGGACTGCCAGGGAAGTCCCAAAATTCACCGATTTTCAAGATGAGGCTACCTCTAAGAAAGAAAGGACTGGAAAAGTGGACTTCCTTTAAAAAATTCTAAGAGGATTGTATACCTCAAATTTCTACAGTGTTATATGTCAAATATATTCGATAAAAATAAATTCTAAGAGGGAAAGACGTTCTATGGTGATATTATGTTACTTTTATATACTGTGCATATTATTAATGCATATTAATATAACAATAGATATATATTACTTTCTGGTGTTTATACGTTTGAAATATTTTATAATTAGAAATTGAAATGGAAATTTTATATGGGTTCAAAAAAGGATTTCAATGAGATAACGCTGAAAAACCTTTCATCTTCTTTAATTACTTTATTTTTCTATAATCATGTATATTTCTAAATGTCCAAGACAAAAAACGGAAAACGAAAATTTGGTCCTTAGCAGGAAGCTAGAGAGGCTAACCAAATGTTGTAAAATAAGAGATCAAACTCCCTGGTTGAAATTTTACCATTATGGAAAGATCAGCTCAGATGTGCAATAACTTGCCCTTATTTTGAGAGGTTTTTAGGTAATCCCGAAATAGGGCAAGTCACTTAACAATCCTGCACCTCAGTTTTCAGATCTAGTGGCTGGACTAAGAAGTCCCATCCAGGTCTAACATTTTATGAGATCCTGGAACCCTGCGCTCTTCGTGTGAGCTTCGAACTCAGATCAGCTTGCCTGGAAGGGCCTGCTCCTGGCAAAAGTTAAAAGCAGTCTCTTTTCTGTCAGCTGGAGAGAATCAAACAAGGAAGGCTCAGAATACAGAGGACAATGTGGAGAGGAAATCAACACCTAGACTTGGCAGATCAATTAAGAACTGGCAGTGAGGAGAAGGATGCTGAGGATGTCAGTCCTGCAGGTAAGACAATGACTGCCCTGCCCTCTTTGACAACAGCAATGTTTAGGAAACAAGCATTATTTACTTTGTTCTTAAGTGTGGGGCTATTTTGAATTCTACTTTAACATGTATACATGCATCTCATTAACTATAGTAAAAATTGGATGCTAATTTAAATATATGCTATAAATTCAATAGTTGCAGTATGTTTGAAATAATTATTATAATGGTATAATGGTTATGGTTTTTGTTTGTTTGTTTGGCCGTGCCGTGCAGCATGCCAGATCTTAGTTCCCTGACCCGCGCCCCCTGCACTTGGAAGCTTGGAGTCTTAACCACTGGATGGTCAGGGAAGTCCCCAATAATGGTTATGTTTTTAAAGAAAAAGAGTCCTTGGTTTTTAAAAATATGTACTGAAATATTTATGGGTGAAATAATACTATGTCTTGGATTTGATTTAGCATAATTCAGAGATGGAAGAAGAGGGTGAGAGTCAAACTAAAATAAGACTGGCCATGTGCTCGTAACTACTGAAGCTGAGTGATGGGTTCATTATACTTCCTCTCTACTGTGATGTATGTTTGACATTTTCCATACTGTAAAAGGTAAAAATACTGTCGGTAAAATAAAATGCTTCACAAGCTAGCTTCTTTCCTCAGTTATCTCAGTTACTTGTAGAAATTCTACCCCCTCTGACTTTAGGTGCCACCACTTGCCTGGCACATTTTCCCAATCTGTTCCCACAATATTTGCTTGCCATGCAATGACAAACTTTTAAATCAATGTTGAAGTGGATTTCATAATGGCCGAATTCTAAGAAATTTTCAAAGATTGGAATTTTCAGCTTTTCCACGGAGGAAAACTACTACAGTCTCAAAACTGTATGTAAGTCTCACATACTGGATGGACCAGTAAAGCATTTCTTATAGAAAAACTGAGCTCACATTTGTTAAGTACTTACAATATGTCAGGTATTGTTTGAGTTCACTATTTTTTATTTAAAGAATATTGATTTAATTAGAAATACATATTATTATCTCCATCTTAGAGATGAGAAAGCTTGACCTTGCCCAGGTCATACTGCTAACATGTTTGGAGCCAGGATCCCAGTCTGCAGATGGATAAATCCAAAGCCTGAGTTCTTTCTGCTGCATATCCTTGCTTTGTGGTCCAGCAGTATAGATAGACACTTGGAAGCTTGTTAGAGATTCACTCTCAGGCCCCATCCCAGTTCTACTAAATCAGAATCTGCATTTTAACAAGGTTCTAAGGAATTCGTGTGCACATTTAAACCATTTCAACATTGAGAAACCCTGCTCTACAAAACACCTAATAAATTTATTTCAAATAAGAATAACAGTAAATATTTCTGCTGAGTCCTCACTATATGTCAGATTCCATTTGTTTACCTCACAACTCTATTAGAGGTGAGGAAACAGGCTTTACAGTTTAAACAACTCCAGGGTCACATAATAAGTGGCAGAGTCTAGATTTGAACTCAAATTGGTCTGATTCTGGAGCCTGGGCTGTACCCATGGCCCCATGCACCTCACTGCAAATGCTGAATCCAAACACTTTATTTCATCGAAATGATGCAAATCAGCTATCTTTTTCTTTCTTTTCTTTTCTTTTTTTTTTTTTTGGCTGCATTGGGTCTTCATTGCTGCACGGGCTTTCCCTAGTTGTGGCAAGGGGGGCTACTCTTCGTTGCGGTGTGTGGGCTTCTCATTGTGGTGGCTTCTCTCTTGTTGCGGAACACGGGCTCTAGGCATGCGGGCTTCAGTAATTGCAGCATGCGGGCTCAGTAGTTGCAGCACGTGGGCCCTAGAGCTAGAGGGCTTCAGTAGTTACTGAGTATGGGCTCAGTAGCTCCACAGCATGTGGAATCTTCCTGGACCAGGGATCAAACCCGTGTCCCCTGCATTAGCAGGCAGATTCTTAACCACTGTGCCAACAGGGAAGTCCCTGCAAATCAGCTGTTTTATCTCTTGATTTAGCATTAACATTGTTTAATCCAATACTTAGGTTTGATGGTGTGGACAGAGTCTAACATGTCAGACTCAGTATAATATTGCTGCTATTTAAAAGCAAAATTTTAAACCATGAGGTCACATGACAATATACTCCTTAGGCTAGAGCCGGTGTATTAAAAAATATATATGTACTAGGGTGAAAATTCTATGAGGTTACCTGTCATCATTTACCAATGAACTGAAATAAAAGATGAGGTTGATTCTTCAACACAATCCTGAGATTTTCTGAGGAAGAATCGGATAGGACATTCTGCTTCCCGATTTCACCTTTACAGTACTTGGCAACTCTAACTTTCTGTTTTCTAATAGTAAAAAGTTGAAGATCATTAGAATCTCCTTAAACACCTTCGAATAAACAACTCTTTAATCTTACATGGTGTAAAATAACGGATTCATTTTGCTTATAAGAAACTTCCCACTGGGCAACTCATTCATCCTCTTTCCCATGTGGGGAAAATGTAATGTTTTTGTTGGTGCAGAATATAATAGGTTATATTCTAGGCTTACTTTTAGTAAAAGCAATAAGAAACCATAATTAGCTCTAGACTAAAGTAGACTAAGTTGTTATGAACATGAAGTCACCTGCAGCTCCAAAAGACAGTGCATTTCTAAAAATGCCATAGAATTTCATATTTTTTGCTTCATGTAGAGCCCCCAGAGCAGAAAAACTTAATGACCTTGATGATCTGGTGTTGGCAGATCTCAATCTATAAAGTCAGTTATTAGATATCTTCTCCTTTAGGAAGTAAAGAGGCTGGCAGAGTGTAATTCTGGAAATCTAAGAAGTAAGCTGCATTAAAATCACTATTCTTTTGAAAAGGTAATGGACTTGAACTTCAGAGTATCTGATTACAAGGAAATGAGATCCTCCAAAAACATATGTAAGAAGTATCCAGCTAACAATATATTAATCAGTGAACATTTTTCTTTCTTCTTTTTAGTGGGAAAGAACAGATTAAAACAACAATGACAACGAAGCATTCTAAAAATCCTAATTGTTCTGTATTAAAAATGAAGAAACATTCTTCCAGCCTAAAAGATAAGTCTCTTTGTTTTCCCTGTGTCTCACAGAGCATCTACTCCATATGAATGTGGATTGATTTACAGGTTGTTACCCTTTCATTCATCACCCATTTTCCAGGAATGAACATGGATATTGTGGTGAGGAGCTCAGTCCAAAATGAAAAGACAATCCTAATTATTGTCTTATTCTGGAATTTTAAAAACTATCCAGGGCATATTATTTTTCAGTGATACATTTATAAGCAAGTGAAACATTTTTTCTTTGTAAACTGTAATCCTCAAATATGCTTGTACACAAACACACACAAATGCATACACAAGCATTTGTGTTTTTAAAAAGGAGGGGCATGGATTTCATTTTAGACCCAGAAATAGAGGAGATTCTCTTCTGCTGTTTCCTATGAAGGGGGGGAAAAAAAGCCCCTAAAAATGTCTATTTCCATCTTCTCCTGTCAGGTATTTCCCCACCTCTTTCTTTGTCTAAGATATGAAGTTCTGTCAGGGCTCACCTGATAAAAATCCTAGGTGAGTGGTAAGAGAGAGGTTAGATCTGTAATTTAGAGGGACTGGTGACTGAAAAGTGAATTAAATACCCATCATTGTATTCATTCTAAGGAGGTACTTAGAGTGAGATAAAAACGACTCAAAGGAAAGCAAAGAAACCAAGATTCGGTGTCTCTTTTCCCTCTAATTGGATCCCTGGATCTCCTGCTGGAGAGTAAGAAAGGACGTACTCTTACCTACTTGTAAGCAAGGACTCTGCCAATTCTAGCATTACCGTTTTGTCTCAAATGTCAGGGTTGTTAACGATAACAAAAAAATTCATACCATGTAGGGGAGGGCATTCTTTAAACTCTGAAGTTCGTTCTGACACTTTTATTTTTCAAGCTGTTCATAAAGTCACATTTTAAGGGGCCACTCATAGCCTTGCTTATTTCCTTTTTCTTTTGGTTTTGGCTTTTCAGCTGGCATTTGTATCAACTGTGATTGCCAGCATTTGGCGCAGTGGGTGAAGCAAGTCTTGTTTGAAAATCTGCCAGAGGCGGCCTGTGGAAGTTGGTACGACAGGAAGCAGCTTGAGGGGTGGCTGCTTTGTCTCAGTTCTCAAACTCAGAGGGAGGCATCCCTGGCAGAAAGAGGAAGTGGCCTGCATCCCCCACCTCAGCCCTCCAGAAGGTTCCCCTCCCTAAGCAGTTTTCTGCAGAGCTCCTGTGCCTGACAAATGATTGCTTTTCTTGAGATACAGAAATACCTAACTGTGGCCTTGAGGAAGCTGATGAGTAAGCAGAGGATGTTGGCTGACAGAGAGAGAGGAGAGACGTAGCTCCCGAGAGATGGAAAGCTGGAGAGAGGAGCTGTCCCTTCTCTGACTAGTGTTCCTTTTCCCACTTCCAGGCGCCCAGGCTCAGCTGAAACGAAACCAAAAAGGATATCTGGGGTACACCCTGGGGTATCCCAGCAGGATCTAAGACTTCCCCATCCAACAGCAGGATACTATTGAATATTATTGAGAAACCTAGAGAGGCCCAGAGCCTTCAAGAATAGGTAAATCAGTATCCAGGCAACCTGTTAAAGTAGCAAGAGGACGTGGAATACTTCTAAATCAAAAAGTGGTTAAAATATTGTAAAAGAGAGCTCCTGCTTTCCGGTGTTGAAGAATGTTTTTGTATCCCCTTCTCCTCTTGAAACACACACACACATCGTCATCATCATCATCATCATCCTGAAATTTTAGAAACCTGGTGACAAGCAGTAAATCTGTTCCTTTATTCATACCTTCAACAAATCTTCACTGAACGTCTGCTATGTTCTAGGCACAAAGTGCTTGGGGTACATTAGTGAAGCTCTCAAGAGCTTAAGTTCCAATAAATAAGTAAATTCTACGGTCAGCCCTCTGTATCTGCGGGTTCCACGCCCACAGATTCAGCTAGCCTCAGATTAAAAATATTTGAAAAAAATTCCAGAAAGTTCCAGAAAGCAAAACTTGAATTTGCCACGTTCAGGCAACTATTTATATAGCATTTACATTGTATTTACAACTATTTTCACAGCATTTACATTGTATTAGGTATTATAAGAAATCTAGAGGTGATTTAAAGTATATGAGAGGATGTGCATAGGTTAAATGCAAATACTACCCCATTATATACAGTTGAGCATCCATGGATTTTGGTATCTGTGGGTGGGTCCTGAACCAATCCCCTGCAGATATCAAGGCGAGGGATGACTGTACTATGTTAGGAGGTAATAATCAGTACATTTTATACTATGTTAGAAGGTAGTAAGTGTTATGGGAAACAAAAAGGCAAGCAAGGTAAGAAGAACCTGGAATTGCAGGGCTGAAGACTTAAGTTGCAGCGTTGAATGAGGTGGTCAGGGTAGACCTCATTGAGAGGCTGAGAACTGAGCAAAGACATTGGAGGAGGAGAGGGAGTTAGCCAAGTAGCTTAACTGGGGGAAGATATTGGTTTGGGCAGCTCCTTATCTCCTTCAAGGCAGAAGGAACAGCTAAATCAAAAGGATACACAATATGTTTAAGGAACAGCAGCGGAGCCAGTGTGGCTGGATGGGAGAAACTGAGGGACAGGGTGGAGCAGAAAAGTCCAGAGGGGTAGTGGGGGCCAGATTCTGTAGAGCCTTGTGGGTCATTGTAAGGACTTTGGCGTTTACTCTGATTGAAATGAGGAGTGACTGTGGGGTTTGGGGGGGGGGGGGGGGGGTGGTGACGCTGGCTTACGGGATCTTAGATCTCCAGCTAGGGATTGAACCCAGGCCTCGGCAGTGAAAGCACCAAGTCCTAAACACTGGACCACCAGTGAACTCCCTTCTGGTCCACCAGGGAACTCCTTTTTAAAGGATCTCTCCAGCTATCATGTTGAAGAGCCTTTTTTTTTTTTTTTTTGTGGTATGCGGGCCTCTCACTGTTGCGGCCTCTCCCGTTGCGGAGCACAGGCTCCGGACGCGCAGGCTCAGCGGCCATGGCTCACGGGCCCAGACGCTCCGCGGCACGTGGGATCCTCCCAGACCGGGGCACGAACCCGTGTCCCCTGCATCGGCAGGCGGACTCTCAACCACTGCGCCACCAGGGAAGCCCTGAAGAGCCTTTTACAGCAATTCAGGCAAGAGATGATAGCTCAAAGTGGTATCAGAGAATGAGCGATAAGAAGTTGGATTGTGGGTATATTTTGAAGGTAGAGACTCCAGGATTCCTAATGGACTCAGTTGTGGAGTGTGAAAGGAATGGAGGAGTCAAGAATAGCTCAGGCAACAAGGAGCTGCTACCTAGTGGAGAAGGTGATGGGTGAAGCGGGATTTGAGGGGAGAGGTCAGCAGCTCAATGTGGAGCATGTTGAGTTTGAAACGTGCTGTTAGACATCCAAGTGGAGATGTGGAAGAAGCAGTTGGGGGCCTTCCCTGGTGGCCCAGTGGTTAAGAATCCGCCTGCCAGTGCAGGGGACATGGATTTGATCCCCGGTCTGGGAAGATCCCACATGCCGTGGAGCAACCGCAGAGCAACTAAGCCCATGCGCCACAACTACTGAGCCCGCGTGCCACAACTACTGAAGCCTGCGCACCTAGAGCCTGTGCTTCGCAACAAGAGAAGCCACCACAATGAGAAGCCCACGCGGCGCAACAAAGAGTGGCCCCAGCTCAACGAAGAGTAACTAGAGAAAGCCCGTGTACAGCAACGAAGACCCAACGCAGCCAAAAAGTAAAAAAAAAAAAAAAGCAGTTGGATGTATTAATCTGGAGTTCTAGATGGAGCTCTGGGCTGCAGAGAGAAACCTGGGAGTTTTTATCATACAGATGGAATTTAAAGCAACAAGACTGCATGAGATCACCAAAGGAGTGAGTATAGATAAGAGGAACAAAGGCTGAGCCCAGGAGTCCTGTAACATTAAGTGGTCGGGAAAATGAGGAAATGGTGGAGGAGACTGAGCTAGTGAGGCAGGAAAAAAAACCAAGAGAACATTGTGACCCGGAAGCTATGTGAAGGATATTTAGAAGGGGTGATCAGCTGTACCATATGCTGCTGAAAGGTCAAGAAAGATGAGGAAGGTGAATTTACCATTGGATTTAGCAACAAGGAGATCATTGATAAGAATAATAAGAGCAGTTTCTGTGGAGTCATGGGGTAAAAGTCTGATTGAAGTGGGTTCTAAGGGCAAAGGGGAAGAGGAATCGAAGACAGCATATAAAGACAAATATTTTAAAGAGTTTTGCTGTAAAAGGGAGGAAAGAAATACAGCAGTAGCTGGTGAAGGAGCAGGGTTAAGAGAAAATGATCCAGTTGAAATCAATAAATGATTATATAGAGAAAGAGGGGGGGAGAATTGTTGGAGCAATGTCCTTGAGTGGAGAGGAAATCTACTGCACAAGTGGAGAGATTGCTTTAGTGTAAGGGTATGGATTATTTGTCTATGATAATTGGCAGGATAATTATTATGACAGTGCAGGCACTGGAAAGGGGTATATGTGTTAGTGGAAATCTGTGGAAGTTCTAAAAGTCTCCAAGTAGGGAAAAAAAAAAAAAAGAACACGTAACAAAGGATTAGGAGTCAGAATGACTTTGGATTTCTCAGGAACAACACTAAAATCTAGCAGACAAGGGGTCAAGGCCTTGAAAAACCTAAGGGAAGGTAATTTGCCACTTAAGAATTCTACACCCAGGCAAACTATCACTGATTGCCCTCTGGCTTCTGGTAGGGTTGCAAATGTGAGACACTGGCAGGATACCGCAGGGCAGAAAGAGCGGTAACTGCTGTATTCCTTTACTCAAAGCCACGGATCTTGCTGATGGACGCTATTCCTATAGCTAAGAGCGGTTACTGCTGTGTTCCTTTACTCAAAGCCACAGATCTTGCTGATCAACGCTTTTCCTATAGCTGCAGCTCTCTGGATTCTAGCAAACATCCCTTCCTTTTTCCCCTTCAGCCCGAAATCTTCCTGCTGTTGCTAGCCGCATCTCTTCGGATCAGTCACACCTTTGTAAATAGTTCCTTCATTAAGCTTTCATCTGGGCCTTGATTGAATACACAGGTCTCCAAAAATGTAGCCATACACTTTTTTCTCATAAAACTAATGGAGAAAGTTCTCCACTAAGATAAGAAAGAAGACGACACAGGAATGAGGCAAAGAGAATCTGCAGAACAATGGTGAAAGGAGATTCCAGGATGAAATTAGGGATCTCTTTTGTATTACGTACAAAGAACAACCAATTCCAATTGCAGCAGGCGGGACGGCAATGACAGTGCAGGAATTCCACACCCGCTGCGGGGTTTGTGGACCCGACTGAAGAGTGGGAGGGAGCACTGTTCACCTGACACACCCCAGCGCGCCCAGCTGCAGCCTAGGGCTGCGGAGGGGGTGGCCAGAAGCGCTTCAGCCCGCTGAGCTCGGGAAGACAAGGGCTGCAGGACGGCGGCCCGCCGGGCCACCTGCGCACGCGCGTTCCCCCCCCCCACCGCCGGCCGGTGGCCTGCTGCGCACGCGCAGCTCGCCATCTCTCGCTCTGTCAGTCCCTGCAGTGCCTGGGCCCCACCCCCGCAGGCCCCGCCCCGCTGCCGTGCGCCGAACCCTGCATATCCGGGTTCTCGCCTCCGCCTCCGCCGCCGCCGCCTCCGCCTGCGCCTGGCTCATTCAGCTTTGCTGGGACCGGTGTGTTCCCGACTAAGATGGCGGCTGTGGGGCGAGTCGGCTCTTTCGGTTCCTCTCCGGCGGGATTAACCTCGACTTACACGGGCGGTCCCTTGGCCAACGAGCTAACCTCGGGCAACGGCGGCGCCGCGGCAGGGGACGAAGAGGACGGGCAGAACCTTTGGTAAGGACCGCACCCTTCCCCGGTCCCTGCCGGCACCCCCGGGCCGGGGACGCCCCGGGGTCGCGTGCCCGCCGGAGCTCGGCGCCCTGCCCAGGCCGCCGCGTTCTCGGCCGCCCCCGCCCGGGCGCGCGAGGCTGGTGCCGTTTCTCCCGCGCGGGGCTCCAGCCTGAGCGTGCGCCTTGTTCCCCGCCAGGTCCTGCATCCTCAGCGAGGTCTCCACCCGCTCGCGCTCCAAGCTCCCCGCGGGGAAGAACGTGCTGCTGCTGGGTAAGTGCCCCCACCTGCTCCGCCCTGCGCGGCCCCCCAGCGTGGCCTGGGTCTGGGTCCGCCCGCCACTCTCTGGCTCGCTTTGTGCGGACAGCCGGGGCTGCCTCCGCCCCGCCGCCCGACCTGTGGCTGACAGCTGGGGGAGAAGGAGAACAGGGACCCCTGCCCCGGGACCTGCAGGGACCCGCCCTCCCCGGAAAGTTTCTCCTCTCCTGGGTGTGTGGGGTTGGCCCCGACAGCTTCCTTCGGGAAGGACAATGCGATAGCCCATCTGAGAGATTCTAGTGGCTTGGGGTTTACCTGGAATATAAGGACGTTTTTTCTTTCATGACAAAAATTGGTAGCAGGAGGCTCTTCGCGACAGCTCCAGTGCAAATGGCATGCCATCAATATTTAATAGCCGGCTCTTTGTATAATTTACAGAAGCTAGAAATGAGGCCTGGTGTAGTCGTGATAAATGTAATTATTTGATTCAGCTTTTACGGGTACAGTGGGCTCGTGTTGCAGCTGTCTTTTTCACTGTCAGTTATAATTCTGAAATTTGTAAAGTGCAGTAAACGTTTACCTTTCTCGTTCAGTCCCTTCGGCCTGATGGGTGTAATAATGAGAAATGGTCTGTCTCAAATCTCCTGATCTATATTCCCTCTGCTCTCTGGAAGTTATGTATTTTGTTTCTTTACTGACTCTGGGGGTGGACGTGGAGAACAATTCACAGGTTCACATTTTTGCAGGCTTAGCTCCAAAGTAACTTAGAGATTTCTTTCATATTCTTTAGATGTGAAAATTTGAAGTTTGGCTTATAGGATGCTCGTTGAATTTTAAAACTTTGGTTTTGGTGTCTCAAGACTTTTTAATGTTCATTTAAAAACAGGAAGGAAAACAAAGAAGTCAAATGATACTTGTCAGGTCCGCTTTTAATGGGAATGTTTAGATAGAAACACATTATTTTTCATGAACTCTTGACAGTCTACTTTTGGTTTTGGTGTCTCAAGACTTTTTAATGTTCATTTAAAAACAGGAAGGAAAACAAAGAAGTCAAATGATACTTGTCAGGTCCGCTTTTAATGGGAATGTTTAGATAGAAACACATTATTTTTCATGAACTCTTGACAGTCTACAGTATATGATTCTTGGCGAAAGTTACTG
>NW_006791881.1:461602-479756 GCF_000442215.2 Lipotes vexillifer | reverse complement strand
CCTGCTCCGCCCTGCGCGGCCCCCCAGCGTGGCCTGGGTCTGGGTCCGCCCGCCACTCTCTGGCTCGCTTTGTGCGGACAGCCGGGGCTGCCTCCGCCCCGCCGCCCGACCTGTGGCTGACAGCTGGGGGAGAAGGAGAACAGGGACCCCTGCCCCGGGACCTGCAGGGACCCGCCCTCCCCGGAAAGTTTCTCCTCTCCTGGGTGTGTGGGGTTGGCCCCGACAGCTTCCTTCGGGAAGGACAATGCGATAGCCCATCTGAGAGATTCTAGTGGCTTGGGGTTTACCTGGAATATAAGGACGTTTTTTCTTTCATGACAAAAATTGGTAGCAGGAGGCTCTTCGCGACAGCTCCAGTGCAAATGGCATGCCATCAATATTTAATAGCCGGCTCTTTGTATAATTTACAGAAGCTAGAAATGAGGCCTGGTGTAGTCGTGATAAATGTAATTATTTGATTCAGCTTTTACGGGTACAGTGGGCTCGTGTTGCAGCTGTCTTTTTCACTGTCAGTTATAATTCTGAAATTTGTAAAGTGCAGTAAACGTTTACCTTTCTCGTTCAGTCCCTTCGGCCTGATGGGTGTAATAATGAGAAATGGTCTGTCTCAAATCTCCTGATCTATATTCCCTCTGCTCTCTGGAAGTTATGTATTTTGTTTCTTTACTGACTCTGGGGGTGGACGTGGAGAACAATTCACAGGTTCACATTTTTGCAGGCTTAGCTCCAAAGTAACTTAGAGATTTCTTTCATATTCTTTAGATGTGAAAATTTGAAGTTTGGCTTATAGGATGCTCGTTGAATTTTAAAACTTTGGTTTTGGTGTCTCAAGACTTTTTAATGTTCATTTAAAAACAGGAAGGAAAACAAAGAAGTCAAATGATACTTGTCAGGTCCGCTTTTAATGGGAATGTTTAGATAGAAACACATTATTTTTCATGAACTCTTGACAGTCTACAGTATATGATTCTTGGCGTTATTTAAAGTTACTGGAGCTAGTTGAAAAATTAGTGTTTCCTTTTTTTTTTTTTTTTTTAATATATATCACTTTATTTATTTATTTATTTTTATTTTGGGCCGTGTTGGGTCTTCGGTGCTGCGCTCCGGCTTTCTCTAGTTCTGGCAAGCGTGGGCTTCTCATTGCGGTGGCTTCTCTTGTTGCGGAGCATGGGCTCTAGGCGTGCAGGCCTCAGTAGTTGTGGCATGTGGGCTCAGTAGTTGTGGCACACGGGCTTAGTTGCTCCACGGCATGTGGGATCTTCCCGGACCAGGACTCGAACCCGGGTCCCCTGCATTGGCAGGCGGATCCTTTACCATTGTGCCACCAGGGAAGTCCCTACCTTTGTTTTTAATGTCATTGAAAGTACCTACTGCAGATTCACCTGGGTTCCTTCATGACCCTATCACATACTAGTCCTATGATCTCAAGTTCTTTGACTTATATGACCCTCAATTTCTCCTTCCCTAAAATGGATGTTACAGAAATAATAATGCCTACTTCCTAGTGTTATGGGGAGAACTGAATGAGATAATATTTGTGAAGTGATAACAGCACAGTGACTTTTTGTGATGAGTCTCTTAACTGGATTAGAAAATATTTTATCAGAACTCTTTTTAAAAATTGAGTTAGTGCTTACGTAACTGATATTTATAGGGCAGATATAGGTTAGGATCCAAGAGCAAAAAAAAATTCAGAAAATGTTTTCAGATTACTAGTTTAAACAAATTACTATTAAGTGCTAAACTAAAATGGACCTAACACAAAGTGACCTCATTGAAGTGGGTTATATTTCAAATACTCTAAGTTAAATAAGACTTCTTTTCAAATACCGCCATTGTAGGGCTTCCCTGGTGGCGCAGTGGTTGAGAGTCCGCCTGCCGATGCAGGGGACACGGGTTCGTTCCCCAGTCCGGGAGGGTCCCACATGCCACGGAGTGGCTGGGCCCGTGAGCCATGGCCGCTGAGCCTGCGTGTCTGGAGCCTGTGCTCCGCCACGGGAGAAGCCACAACAGTGAGAGGCCCGCGTACCGCAAAAAAACCCAAAAACAAACAAAAAATCAAATACTGCCATTGTAAAGATAAGATTCCTGAATTTTGTTTTCATTTTATAAGTTCCTCCCAATTATTCCTGTGCATTAGATGTTAGTACATGGTTCTGTTTTTAGTGAAACAAAAGTGACAGTTTTGTTCATTTCTTAACGTTCCTAATTTGCACTGAGGTTGCACCATGCTTTTTTTTTTTTTTTTTTTTTTTTTTTCCCTGTAATTTATCTCTAATCTCATTGCATTGTGATCAGAAAAGATACTTGATGATTTCAATTTTCTTAAATTTACTGAGGCTTGATTTGTGACCTAAGATGTCATCTGTTCTGGAGAAAGTTCTGTGTGCACTTGAGAAGAAAGTGTAAGCTTTTTTTTTTTTTTTTTAATTTATTTTATTTTTTGGCCGCACCATGAGGCACACAGGATCTTAATTCCCCAACCGGGGATCAGACCTGTGCCCCTTGCAGTGGAAGTGCAGAGTCTTAACCACTGGACCACCAGGGAAGTCCCTTATATGAGCTTAATAGTTCATAAAGCTCCATCTAGTATCAAGTTATACAAGCTTGAAATTAAAAAAAAAATTTGAGTACTGTTACTATTGGGATTTTCATCAAAGTCCTTTTCAGCTGTGGAAAAAGCTGATAACAGATTTTTATACTGATTACATAAATAGGGTTAATTTTCTAGAATACCTCTAAAGATTTCTTAAAGACATTTTACCATCACATATTACGGCCGCATTCAGTTTATGCTGGTAGAGGGGAGAAATAGAGAATTAGGGATTGTGGTGTTCTTTGTTATGAGTTTGAAGGTGCTAGGCAGGAGGATACTTGGCCCTAATATGTGTTTCATGAATTACGGTGATCTCTGGAGTCTCATATTTAAAAAACCAAATCTGAGACTATAACAAGGTTTTACATTTCCAGCAACTGTATAGAATTGGAACATTGATCAAGGCTTAAGTACCCCAAACACAAATTGCAGTTTAACTTTACCTTGCTACACGGCCTCCCCTCCCACTGCCTGTGGGTGAAGGGGGTCAGAACTAGCAATGTGTGCATGTGTGTTAGTCATCCTCAAAGCATTTTCGTACGAATCTTAGTTTGCCTCCTCTGTCCCCCTTTCCCCATCCCCCCCAAAACCTGGGAGATAGATGTTAACACCAATTATAGATGAGGTACTGAATCTTGGAGACCTACCTGTTCAGTGAGTTTTCTGAGGTCACACAGCTGTAAAGACCCTGCCTTCTGTGACTCTGGCCTGGTTTTCCAACTTGATAGAAGTCCCTTCAAGGGAGGAAGTGCCATGTACTCTTCCTACTGCATAACTTTTTTTAAAAGGCCATCTTTGAGTAAAAATACTTATGGTTATTTTAAAGTAAAATCCAAATATTTGTTGGATTCTAGGATGTAGCTTAATGAGGGACACGTCTGTTGCCATGGCATTTGTGTTGAAGCAGTCATTTACTCTACCCGGGCCTGACCCCTAGTGAAACCCAGAAACACTATGGCATTAGCATTTAACCATTGTTTCATGGAAGATTTTGCGAATGAACTTGTTTGTTCGTAATATTAAAAGGAAAAACTTTTTTTTTTTAATATTTATTTATTCATTTGGCTGCGTTGGGTCTTAGTTGTGGCACGTAGGGTCTTTCGCTGTTGCGCGAGGGCTTGTGGGCTTTGGAGCGTGCGGGCTCAGTAGTTGTGGCACGCTGGCTTAGTTGCCCCACTGCATGCGGGATCTTAGTTCCGACCAGGGATCGAACCTGCGTCCCCTGCATTGGAAGGTGGATTCGTAACCCCTGGACCACCAGGGAAGTCCCTAAAAGGCAAAATTTCTTGTGCATGTATTTTAAGTAGGGTTTAACTTATAAATGGACCTTTTAAGAACTGTTTTTTCCTCTTTACCCTTTATATTTAATCAAACTTTACTACAGTGATTGTAATTACATGTATTTCAATAGCTGCTTTTGAGGGCACTTTCTCCATACCTTGGTTACTTAACCATGTTTTGATAAGAAAAATACCTAAGGAAAAGAACAACAACGCTACTTAAAATTTATAGAGCACTTACCTGTACCAGCCACATAAGGATTGTTTACATACCGTGATTATCCCCTTAAAGATCAGGAAACAAACACAGAGCTGTTAAGTAAATTGCTGTGAGGTTACATAGCCAGAAAGGGGCAACATCAGGATTCTGAATTGTGCAGCCTGACTCCACTGGACTGTCTCTACAGGAAGGGAGCTTTCTTTGTAGGAAAAGCAAAAAGATGTTTAGCAGTTATTAAGGAATTTTATCTGATTCTCATGATGTAATCTGTCTCCCTGCAAAAAAATCTCACTGATAAAGATTAATTGAATTCATTGTCTGTGAAGATACATATGTAGCCCTGGACCCCAGCACAGTGCCTGGCTTATAGATAAGACATCAGTATAACTTCCTGATTTAAGGCCAGCATGAATTAATGAAAACTAGTTGGCCCTTCCGGTAAATCATGTAAGCCTCATTTTTCTCATCTGTAAATTAAGATATTTGGATTTAGTCATCTCTTAAGTCTTTTCTCTTCTGACGTTCTGTAATTATTTCTAATTGTAAATAAAGCTTGTGAGTTGTATATTTTTAAAGAAATGTTTTGAGAACATATTGCAATTGGATTTAAATTAGTAAAGTATTTCTTTGTATATGTGGGCTGTTTGATTCTACTCAGGGAAGAAATCTCGAGTCTGCATTTTTCCCCGAAGGTGATAATTCAGGATAGTGTGCAGCCAAAAAAAACCCCACAAAATACTGAGCATCATCAGGAGTAAAACTAGTTTCTATTATGTTTGAATTATTGCAAGTAGGAAACCTCAAGATATACACTGGACTAGAGATCTGTTCAGAGAAGTAACTTGTCAAGGAAGTGAATGGTTTTCTGTGTGAGGACTTACTCTAAAAATAATGAGATTTTTCAGTCAGAAACTTAATTTGGGGAGAAGCTGGGATTAAAGATCCCCAAGGTTATATGACTTGTGGGAAACACAGATTTTTATCAGTTGATGCTGTTTTCTGGCATGATTGGTTATGGGCATGTGATGCAAGGAATAGTGTTACCACGTATATGATACTGGACTGGTAATTTTCAAAGGATTAAGGAAACTATTGCCTGTTTTGTGTCACTACTGCTAAAAACATGTTTTTGAGAGTCCAGTGGCATATTGATATTTTATGATGGTCAGCAATCTATTAAGGCCACATAGTAAATAATCCAGGCTCTGTGAGCCATAATGGTCTCTGTTGTAATTACTGAACTCTGCCCTTGTAGCCCCCAAAGAGCCATAGATAATCCATAAGTGGAGGGGTGTGGCAGTATTTAGTAAAATTTTATTTACAAAAACAGGCAGCAGACCAGATTTAGCCTGTGGGCTCTTTGTAGACCCTTGCTTTAGGCTATACGGGCATCAATTTTAGCAGTAAGCATAGGTGCCAGTTAATAGAGGTTTCTGGTTAATGGAATATGATGTTTGGCCCCTAATAGGTGCTCAGTAAATAAACATTGGATGATTGATGACCAGCTTTTACTTTATTCCAGCTAGAGGTATAGTTTCAACGCAGGTTTAAGAAATGTCAAGAGTGGTTCATATATTTCCCCTTAGTGCTGCTGTCAAAAACAGAAAACAGAGCTGGAAGAACTACAGATGTCGGCCAGTACAGTGGTAAGTCAGCTGGTGTGAAGTCCATGTGAGAGAAGGTCAGCAAAAGTACTTTGAAAATGCAAAACACACAGGAGCTTTGAGTTAGGAAAAAGAAAAGACCCAAGTTCAGCATGGGACTGTTACTATTGAGTGACCATGGACTAACATTTTGGGGCCTTATTTGTAAAGTCAGAGCAGTGGCTGTTAGACTTCACAGGTAACCTCTTCATTTATTTGTTAATCAAGCATTTATTAGAACGTGCTGTGCATAAAATGCTCTGCTGGGTCATCTGGAGGAAACGGGGCTCACTAGGTCCCTGCCCTCCAGGAGCTTATAACCTTCTGTGGGGAAAGACTCAAAGTATATAGTAAAAAAAAATAAATGTCAGTCTGAAATAATTGCTAAATAGCTTACATACGTTTTTATGGAAAAGGTGGTATCTAAGTAAAATTTTGCTAAGTAAGGTGGGGAGGAGGACACTGCAGGACTAATGGAACGTGTTGCTGTAGCTAAAAACCTGGTGAAAAGGCCCGGGGCGCTCAGGTGTGGAAGAGTCCTTAACTAGAGGCCCCCAGGTGTGGGAGTCAGCCCTTCCTACCATTCGAAGCTGTGGGATTGTGGACAAATTACAGCCTCCTAACTGAGATTCTTTCATAGTTCCTGGGATTAAAAGAACTGAAAGAAATTGTGTGTAACATACCTTCCTCTTAAAATTAGTGTTCACTATTTTAAATTATAAAAGTGATAAGTGCTTCTTGCCAGAGAGAGAGAGAAAAAAATTTATGAGGATAGGAATGTTCATTTTTTCTATGTGTATATTTGTTTTTTTAACAAAATAGGCTCATACCTTGTGTTTTGAAGTCAGATTTTTTTTCTTTATATATCAGAGGGTTTTTTTTTTGCGTGGCAGTAGTTATGGATTTCTTCCCTTTTAATGACTGAATAAAATATATGGCTCTATCATAATTATAAGATTGGTAAACAGATTATTATTATACCCCATTTTCCACTTGCTAAATATTAGCTTTGGGATAAATTCTTTTAAGTTGAATTGCTGGGTCAAAAGTATATATATTTTAAGTCTTTTTGTATATTACTAAACAGTATTTTTGGAAAGCTGTACCATTCTACATTCCCACCATCAGTATGTGAAAGTACTTGTTTGTCTAGCACTATTGCTGACACCAAGGATTATTCATTTTAATCTTTGCCTATCTGGTAGGTAGGTTAAAAATTGGCATGTTAATTTAAAGGCAGTTTTTTTGTACAATATATATCATGTTTGTTAGTTAAGAACTATTGCATTAGTGTGACTTTGACCTTCTGGAGCATAGGAACTGTTAATAACCATTGGATCAGCACTTGTTGGCTTTGGTGAATGTTTATTGAATTAAACTGAGTGGTTTTCAGTTCATGTCTAGTCAGGCTGCAAGAGTGAGAGAAATGATAAAGGGATAAGTTCTATTTTTTAATGTGATGTGGATTGCTGAATGATGATATTCAAAGGTAGGGAACTGATGGGGTGGGAGTATCATATACTATGCTTGTTACTTGAGTGTTCTGCTAGGTGCTTTACTGTGTAGCATGTTCACTGTTTTGGAGAAGAGGGCTTTGAACCCCAGGTTACACAGCTGAGCTAGGATTCAAGGTTGGGTTTGTCTAACTTTCCACTGTATGTGCACTCCTTGACGTATTGGAGGGAGGTAAGGTAGTCTTGAGTCACCAGGTGCAGATGCTACAGCTGGTTAAGTTTCTCCCTGCTCTTGCCAGCTGAGGAAAGGGAAGAGATGCTCTTTGTGAGATGGACAGCAGATCAAAACCCCCCACCCTATCTGGGTCATCAGATAATTTATGGAAGGCCATGCAGAGGGTCCAAGCCCAAAAGTACCTCCAGTGATGACTCCTCATGGCTCTTGTCACCAGAGCTTTCAGGTAAAATAGGATGATTTATTTTATATCATACAAAGCTAAATCAAAAATGTTAATTTTACAATGTTGGTATCTTACTTGGGTAAAGAAGGAATATGGCAGGTTAGAATTCTCTCTGTCATGATGCTGTGGACCATAAAGTTTCCTACAGAAGTGTGGAAGTGTGAATCAAAGGTCTGCATGCAAAGCAGGCATCAGGCACACAAACCTGTGCTGAGCAAGAAGAGTATACAGTGCTTCAGCTTTCACAGTAGCAGGAAAGGAAGCTGGGAGGAAAGGGAGGCAGAGTGCTGCTTAATTTTACCTTTTGTCATCCCTGTCTGTATTGAGCTGTGGGGGAGAAGGCTGGAAGCTGCTCCTGATCAGTGACAGTGATAGTAGTGTGGAGGAGCATTGCTGGATTTAAATCCTGACCGACCCTTCTTTAGCAAATTGCTTAATCTTTCAGATTACACTGTTTGCCTTTTAGGATTATCCTGAGGATTGTATGAGATAATGTTTGTAAAACACTTCAAACAGTGGCATACATGGGAAGTGTTCAGGATAGCTGTTGCTAACTTATTGTGTGTACTTAGTGTTCTGACTGCTCATTTTCATGATTCATGTTTTGTTTGTTGTTTTTTTTTTTTTTTTGCGGTACGTGGACCTCTCACTGTTCTGGCCTCTCCCGTTGCAGAGCACAGGCTCCGGACGCGCAGGCTCAGCGGCCATGGCTCATGGGCCCAGCCGCTCCGCAGCATGTGAGATCTTCCCAGACCCGGGCACGAACCTGTGTCCCCTGCATCGGCAGGCGGACTCTCAACCACTGCGCCACCAGGGAAGCCCATGAGTCATGTTTTTATGTTATCTTTTTAAAACACTGTTGAGGTCTTATAAAAAATGTTTTTCTAGTGTATCACTGATCAAGGAGGTATGAATTGTAATAGTCAAAGAATTTAAAATCCATCACTTCAGAGATTTGTCTGGATTTACCTCCCCCTCTGTTTAGAAGACAGGGAGCAAATGGAAATACCTGACTTGTCCGGGTTCACACATCTTATGGTGACAGTGTTATAGTTGGAAATCACATCTCCTAGATCTTCACATATTTAATTCATTAATTAAATTATCATTATAAAGTTTATGGACAGTACATCGTATTGTTGAATTAGATCTTTTGAGGACATAAAACAATATCATGAGCACACCTTTACCTCTATACTGTTTTGGTGACTTTGTGTGGAGTTTTCCTTTTGTAATCAATTTGGTTTTCAAATTTGAGCTGAGACGTGAGAGTTGATGGCTGTTACTGCTTTGTGGTAAAACCGAAGTTCTTTTAAGTGCTTGGATCCTCTACTTGGTTCACTCACAGAGAGTGACTTATTTGAATAGGGTTCAGACAGGTAATTTGAAATACAGGCTTATTTGCTATGGAGAATTTCACTGTAATTGGATCAACAAATCTTTCCTCCTTTTGGTCCATCCACTAGGACAGGGTTTGGCCTATAGACTGTTTTAGTATGGCCAGCAAGCTAAGAATGGGGTTTGTTTGTTTTTTACATTTTTAAAGAGTTGGAGGGGGGGAACTAAAGATAAATATGTGACAGAGACCTTATGTGACCTGCAAAACCTACAATATTGCTATCTAGTCCCTTACAGAAAAAGTTGCCCAGTGCCTGGATGAGAACATGAAAATAACTTTATTATAATAGAGTTACGTTTTTTTAAAATTTTTATTTTATGTTGGGGTATAGTTGATTAACAATGTTGTGTTTCAGGTGTACAGCAAAATGAATCAGTTATGCATATACATGTATCTATTCTTTTCCAAATACTTTTCCCATTTAGGTTATTACAGAATATTGAGCAGAGTTCCCTGTGCTGTACAGTAGGTCCTTGTTGGTTATTTTAAAAATAGTTGTGTGTACGTGTCAATCCCAAACTCCCAATTTATCTCCACCACCACCCCCCGACCACCACTGCCCGCCTTTCCCCTTTGGTAACCATAAGTTTGTTTCATTCTATGAGTCTGTTTCTGTTTTGTAAATAAGTTCGTTTATATCATTTTAAAAATTTTATTTATTTATTTATGGCTGCATTGGGTCTTCGTTGCGCGCAGGCTCTCTCTAGTTGTGGCGAGCAGGGGCCACTCTTCTTTGCGGTGTGCAGGCTTCTCATTGTAGTGGCTTCTCTTGTTGTGGAGCACGGGCTGTAGGTGTGCGGGCTTCAGTAGTTGTGGCTCGTGGGCTCTAGAGCACAGGCTCAGTAGTTGTAGCGCATGGGCTTAGTTGCTCTGCAGCACGTGGGATCTTCCTGGACCAGGGCTGAAACCTGTGTCCCCTGCATTGGCAGGCAGACTCTTAACCACTGCGCCACCAGGGAAGCCCCACTGTATCATTTTTATAGATTCTGCATATAAGTGGTATCATATGATATTTGTCTTTATCTGTTTGACTTACTTCACTTAGTATGATCATCTCCAGGTCCATCCATGTTGCTGCAAATGGCACTATTTCATTCTTTTTAATGGCTGAGTAATATTCCATTGTATATATTTACTACATCCTTTTTATCCATTCCTCTGTTGATGGACATTTAGGTTGCTTCCATGTCCTGGGTGTTGTAAACAGCGCTGCAGTGAACACTGGGGTTCATGTATCCTTTTGAACCTTGGTCTTCTCTGGATATATACCCAGGAGAGGGCTTGCTGGATCATATGGTAACTCTATTCTTAGTTTTTTAAGGAACCTCCATACTGTTCTCCATAGTGATTGTACCAATTTATATTCCCACCAACGTAGGAGGGTTCCCTTTTCTGCACACCCTCTCCAGCATTTATTGTTTGTAGACTTTTTGATGATGGCCATTCTGAGTGGTGTAAAGTGATATCTCATTGCATTTTTTTTTCCCTTTGGCTGCATTGGGTCTTCGTTGCTGCGCGTGGGCTTTTCTCTAGTTGTGGCGAGCGGGGGCTACGCTTCGTTGCAGTGCGCGGGCTTCTCATTGTGGTGGCTTTTCTTATTGCAGAGCACAGGTTCTAGGTGTGCGGGCTTCAGTAGTTGTGGCTTACAGGCTCCAGAGCGCAGACTCAGTAGTTGTGGCACGCGGGCTTAGTTGCTCCACGGCATGTGGGATCTTCCTGGACCAGGGCTTGAACCCATGTCCCCTGCATTGGCAGGCAGATTTGTAACCACTGCGCCGCCAGGGAAGTCCCTCGTTGTAGTTTCGATTTGCGTTTCTCTAATAATTAGCTATGTTGAACATCTTTCCATGTGCCTCTTGGCCATCTGTATGTCTTCTTTGGAGAAATGTCTATTTGGTCTTCTGCCCATTTTTTGATTGGGTTGCTTCTTTGATATTGAGCTGCATGAGCTGTTTGTAGATTTTGGAGATTAATCCCTTGCATCACTTGCAAATATTTCTCCCATTCTATGGGTTGTCTTTTCATTTTGTTTATGGTTTCCTTTGCTGTGCAAAAGCTTTTGAGTTTAATTAGGCCCCATTTGTTTTTATTTCTATTACTCGAGGAAATGGATCAAAAAAGATATTGCTGCCATTTATGTCAGAGGGCTTTTCCTATGTTTTCCTCTAAGAGTTTTATAGTGTCAGCTCTTATATTTAGCTCTTTAATCCATTTTGGGTTTTTTTTTTAAATTATTATTATTTTTAAATTTATTTTGGCTGTGCTGTGTCTTCGTTTCTGTGCGAGGGCTTTCTCTAGTTGTGGCAAGTGGGGGCCACTCTTCATCACGGTATGCGGGCCTCTCACTATCGCGGCCTCTCTTGTTGCAGTGCACAGGCTGTGGCTCACGGGCTTAGTTGCTCCGCGGCATGTGGGATCCTCCCAGACCAGGGCTCGAACCTGTGTTCCCTGCATTAGCAGGCAGATTCTCAACCACTGCGCCACCAGGGAAGCCCCCATTTTGGGGTTTTTTGTGTGTATGGTGTTAAAGGATATTCTAATTTCATTCTTTTACAGGTAGCTGTCCAGTTTTCTCAGCACCACTTATTCAAGAGACTGTCTTTTCTCCACGGTATAGTCTTGCCTCCTTTGTTGTAGATCAGTTGACCATAGGTGTGTGAGTTTATTTCTGGGCTGTCTATCCTGTTCCATTGATCTATATTTCTGTTTTTGTGCCAGTATCAAACTGTTTTGATGACTGTAGCTTTGTAGGATAGTCTAAGTCAGGGAGCCTCATTCATCCAGCTCCGTTTTTCTTTATCAAGATTGCTTTGGCTGTTTGGGGTCTTCTGTGTCTCCATACAAATTAAAAATTTTTTTGTTCTAGTTCTGTGAAAAATGCCGTTGGTAATTTGATAGGGATTGCACTGAATCTGTAGATTGCCTTGGGTAGTATAGTCATTTTGACAGTATTGATTCTTTCAATACAAGAGCATGGTATGTCATATCTTTGCATCTGTTTGTGTCATCTTTGATTTCTTTCATCAGTGTTTTAGTTTTCCGAGTACAGGTCTTTTGCCTCCTTACGTAGGTTTATTCCTAGGTGTTTTATTCTTTTTGATGCGGTGGTAAATAGGATTGTTTCTTTAATTTCTCTTTCTGGTCTTTTGTTGTTAGTATATAGAAACGTAATAGATTTCTGTGTATTTATTTTGTATCCTGCAAATTTACCGAATTCATTGATGAGCTCTAGTAGTTTTCTGGTAACATCTTTAGGATTTTATATGTATAGTATCGTGTCATCTGCTAACAGTGACAGTTTCACTTCTTTTCCAATTTGGGTTCCTTTTATTTCTTTTTCTTCTCTGATTGCTGTGGCTAGGACTTAAAAACTATGTTGTGTAAAAGTGGCGGGAGTGGACATCCTTGTTCCTGATCTTAAAGGAAATGCTGAATTTTCTTAGCTTTTGCTTGTCAAATCTGAATGAGAACCTTGCTGAGTATTCTTTTTTTTTTTTTTTTTTTTTTTTTGCGGTACGTGGGCCTCCCACTGCTGTGGCCTCTCCCATTGCGGAGCACAGGCTCCGGACGCGCAGGCTCAGCGGCCATGGCTCATGGGCCCAGCCGCTCTGCGGCATGTGGGATCCTCCCGGACCGGGGCACGAACCTGTGTCCCCTGCATCGGCAGGCGGACTCTCAACCACTGTGCCACCAGGGAAGCCCCTTGCTGAGTATTCTTGGTTGTAGGTTCTTCCCTTTCATCACTTTCAATATATTATGCCACCCCCTTCTGGCCTGTGGAGTTTCTGCTGAGAAATCAGCTGATAACCTTATGGGAATTGCCTTATATATTATTTATTACTTTTAATTTTTTTTTCTTTGTCTTTAATTTTTGTCAGTTTGATTGCTATGTGTCTCAGCATGTTCCACCTTGGGTTTATCCCGCCTGGGACTCTCTGTGCTTCCTGGACTTGGGTGACTGTTTCCTTTCTTTCCCATGTTAGGAAAATTTTCAGCTATTATCTCTTCAAATGTTTTCTCAGGTCCTTTCTCTCTCTCTTCTCCTTCTGGGACCCCTATAATGTGAATGTTGGTGTGTTTAGTGTTGTCCCAGAGGTCTCTTAGACTGTCTTCATTTTTTTCATTCTTTTTTTCTTTATTCTGTTCTGCGGCAGTGATTTCCACCATTCTGTCTTCTTATCTGTTCTTCTGTCTCATTTATTCTACTATTGTTTCTTTCTATTGTGTTTTTTATTTCAGTTATTTATTGTTTATTTCTGTTTGTTCGTTAGTTCTTCTAGGTCTTTGTTAAACATTTCTTGTATCTTCTTGATCTGTCCCTCCATTCTTTTTCCAAGATCTTGGCTCATCTTTACTATTATTACTCTGAATTCTTTTTCGGGTAGATGGCCTATCTCCACTTCACTTAGTTCTTTTGGGGTGTTATCTTGTTCCTTCACCTGGGACCTTTCCCTCTGCCATCTCATTTTCTCTAACTTACTGTGATTGTGGTTCCATTCTGCAGCCTGCAGGGTTGTAGTTCTTCTTGCTTCTGCTGTCTGCCCCCTGGTGGGTGAAGCTGTCTAAGAGGCTTGTGGAGGCTTCCTGGTCAGAGGGACTGGCTCCTGCCCTGGTGGGTGGAGGTGGGTGTTGTCCCACTGGTGTGCAGGGTTGTGTCAGGGAGTGTGTTTAGTGGGGAGCTGTGTGCTCAGGAAGACTTTAAGTATTAGTCTGTCTGCTGATGGCTGGGGCTGTGTTCCCACCCTGTTGGTTGTTTGGCCTGAAGCATCCCAACACTGGAGCGTACAGGCTGTTGGGAGGGGCCATGTCTTGGTGAGAAAATGGCTGCCTCCAGGAGGGCTCACGCCCCTGAGTACTCCCCAGAACTACTGCTGCCAGTGTCTTTGTCCCCGCAATGGGCCACAGCTGCCCCCCCGCCTCTGCAGGAGACCCTGTAATACCAGCAGGTAGGTCTGGTCCAGGTTCTTATGAGGCTACTGCTTTTTTCCCTGGGTCCTGGTGTGCATGAAACTTTGTGTGCGCCCTCCAAGAGTGGAGTTTCTGTTTCCCCCAGTCCTGTGGAATTGCTGCAGTCAAACCCTGATGGCCTTCAAAGCCAGATTCTCTGGGAGCTTTTCCTCCCATTGCCAGACCTGCAGGCTGGGGAGCCTGACGTGGGGCTCAGAACTTTCACTCCTGTGGGAGAACTTCTGTGGTATAATTATTTTTCAGTTTGTGGGTCGCCCATCCAGTGGGTATGGGATTTGATTTTATCGTGATTGTGCCCCCTCTTACTGTCTCATTGTGACTTATTCTTTGTCTTTGGATGTAGGATATCTTTTCTGGTAGGTTCCAGTGTTTTTTTGTTGATGATTGTTCAGCAGTTAGTTGTGATTTTGGTGTTGTTGTAAGAAAAGGTGGGCTCACATTTTTCTACCTTGCCATCTTGTCTTGGAAGCTCTAGTTATGGGTTTTTTAAATTTTATTTTATTTTTTGCTGTGCCCCATGGCTTGTGGGATCCTAGTTCCCCAACCAGGGATTGAACCTTGGCCATCAGCAGTGAAAGCATGGGATGCTAACTGCTGCACCACCAGGGAATTCCCTGATTTGTTTTAAAAACACCTTTAAAATATGCCCTCTTTAAGAAAACCTAATATAGAAATGCACATTTAGATGAACTATTTAGAGAATAATTTTAACATCATCACTAAAGAGTGCTTTGTAGAAGGGCTTTCATCTTAGTCTGTTTAAACAGGAACTCTCTGCTTGTACAAGTATATGTTTACAGATCATTAACTATTTGGCTGGCACACTTAATGCTGCTGTGTCTGTTTCGCTGCCAGCTGAAGGCTGAGGAACTGAAGATAAAACTTTCTTAAAGTTCATAGATGTTACGTAGGTGCATTCTTTCAGCATTGTTTGAAGCCACACAGGCCCCATTGCCCTACTTGCTACTCTAAAGGTATATTAATTGGATAGAATGAAGTATGTATGTAATGTTTACTTTATTTTACTCATACTATTAGGCTCTGTGTTGTGTTTTCCAAAAATGACTTGGAATTTAATGGCTCTTGTTTATTGAATGGTTAGGCCATTAAAGATGATTTTTAAATGTCCATCAATTCAAAACATAGCCATCCTGAATTTTAACATTTTTTGATCCTTCTAATTGTATAATAGAATAAAGAGAAGGTTCATGACGGACTTTTTAGTATCTTCAAACTTAGTTCAGCTTGGCTGTGGCAAGGCAGCTGAATACTGACAACTGGGTACAGTGACTAGAAAGTTATCCTAAGTTTAGTGAAGGAGGTATGTTTTATGATCTGTTATTGACGAGAGGGAGCCGCTTGAATTTTATAGGTATGAGTGATGAATTATTATAGTAGATTGTGGTAAGGGCCCAGGATAAGCAATGACAGATGAGGTATAGTTATGAAAACAGAGACTCCATGTGGTTGTGATTAAGAGATAAGAATGTTGGTAAAGGATCTTTTATGTATAGGACAGGTGCTATAGAGTGAATGAGTCCCCTCAAATTCATGTTGAAATTCTAACCCCTAATATGATGGCATTAGGAGGTGGGGTCTTTGGCAGATGATTAGGTCATGAAGGTGGAACCCTCATGAATGGGGTTAGGGCCCTTACAAAAGAGATTCCGGAGAGCTCTTTCACCCTTTCTGCCATGTGAGGACACAGTGAGAAAACTGTCCCTGACCCAGGAAGCCAGCCCTTACTAGACACCAAACCTGCCAGCACTTTGATCTTGGACTTCCCAGCCTCCAGAACTGTTAGAAATACATGTCTGTTGTTTAAAGCCACCCAGCCTGTGGTGTTTTTGTTATAGCACCCCAAAGAGACTAAGATACGGTTTCTGGTTTTGGCGAGCAAGCAAGCAGGTACCCGTTAAGAATGGGATAATTTCTTTCCTGTAAGCATCTTAAAAGCAAGGACTTTATATCTTGCTTACTGTTAAGATTACTTGCCCAGAGAATATTTGTTGAAAGAAGGGGACAGACGTGACACACTGAAGGAAACACACAAGTAAGCTGACACACTACAGTGAAGTGTATGAAGTGTGTGGTATGTTGTGGAGGTACGAAGGAGGGTGCTTAACCGGACTTCTGGAGTAAGAGAAAGCTTCTTAGAGGAGACTAAACTGAGACAGGAAGGATAAGGTAGGGTTCTCCCAGGTGCAGTGAGGGGAGGGGAAGAATATTCCAGGAAGAAGTGAAAGCGTGTGTGAAGATTTAGAGTTGAGAAAGCAAGGCCTCTCTGCTGCACTGGAAGAAGTGAGTGGCTGGAGCCTAGTGTGCAGGTGGTGGGACATGGTGAGAGATGGTCAGGAAAGGTGAGGGGGACTTTGCAAGGGACATTGGTCTTTACAGTTTGCCCTTTACTGCGAGAACAGCAGGAAGACCCTTAGGGTTTTTTTTCTGACATTTTGTGAAAATTCCCAACATACGGAAGAGTTGAAGGAATTTTACAGTTAATATTCATATACCCAAACCCAGATTCTTCTATTAACATTTAACTATTTTTGCCTTATCGTATGTGTCCCACCATGCAACTATGAAAAAAAATGCATTTCAAAGTAAATTGCAGATGTTGGTATATTTCCCTTTAAATACTTCAGCATGAATATCATTAACTAGAATCCCTTTCAGGGTCTTAAGAGGGAGAGTGGCATGATTATTTCAGGAAGATCACTCAGCTGCAGGGTGCAGAATGGATTAGAACATGGTATGAACTTGGTGAATGTTCACTTCTGAGTGGTATGTTTATATAGTGAGAGAAGAGAACTGGGAGGCCGATGGGTTAAGACAGAAAAAGCAGTCTAACAAATAATGTGGTTGGAAGATGTGTATAACCCTAGAACAAGACTATATCTTTGCAAATACCTCAGATGAGATTTCTGGAAATAGTAGGTACCAAATCAGATTTTGTTTACAGAGTATGTCTTCATTGGCCTCTTTAGACCTTTTAGGAAATCTATTTTCAGATGTCTGCATTTGCCATCAAGACAAATCATGTCAGAGTTCATTTAGGTGTAAAAAAAAAAAAAAAAAAAAAGGTGACAGCAACAGAAAATGGTCATTATAATTGAGGCTTAAGACTTACTTTAAAATGTGTAGAATATGAATGTTTAATTTTCAACCATCTGTAACTTCCAAATGTCATTAAAGTTGAAGACGGGAGAAATTTTGTTCCCAGAAACACTTTGTTTCGGCAAGCAAAGTGCGTCTTCAAACATCTTGAGAATCTTCTTTGTTAGTTAGGTTTAGAATATTCTTGAGAATAAGATATTCTTCTGTTTTTCTTCCCTCGTATTTTCTTCTGAGGACAAAGGGGAGTTGCACTCTTGAGAAGGTTGACTTGTATTCTCTTGGGAGGTTTGGATTACTGTCACCATGTTCCCACAGTCTTTGAGACTGTGGCCTGGCCTCAGTTTCCTCATCTCTAAGTAGAGAGGATGTCATTAGAGTTCCTTATAACCTGTGTGTGTTTATGAAATGTTCTTTATTCTCATTGTGAACACTTGTAATTTGTTACCAGAAATGAGAAATTTCAAATCACAGAATGGGAGGAAAAAAATCTCTAACTACCATATTTACCGTATAAAAATCTCTAACTACCATATTTACCGTATTCCATTTATTTGACAGTATACTCTTTTTTTCCAAATTTAATGTTGTAAAATTTTTCTTAAAATGGGTCCCCAAGGGCTTCTGTGGTGGTGCAGTGGTTGAGAGTCTGCCTGCTGATGTAGGGGACATGGGTTCGTGCTCCAGTCCGGGAAGATCCCACATGCCGTGGAGCGTCTGGGCCCGTGAGCCATGACCGCTGAGCCTGCGCGTCCAGAGCCTGTGCTCTGCAATGGGAGAGGCCACAACAGTGAGAGGCCCATGTACTGCAAAAAAAAAAAAAAAAAAAAAAAAAGGGTCCCCAAGGTTTAAAATTCCAGGAGAGAAGAAATTACTAGTATAGTAAAACAAACTTCTTTCCCAATCCTCAGAGGTAGGATCAGGAGAATGGGAACATAACCATCCATCACTCAGAGGCTGCCCACAGAGAGGAATGCATTAAATCATTTTTCTTCTTCTGAAAATAAGTGACCCTGGAA
>NW_006791881.1:444657-461592 GCF_000442215.2 Lipotes vexillifer | reverse complement strand
GCAGGAATGTCTTATTCTTTTGTCATAATACACAAATAATAAGCAGTATGTTTAATAGTCTTCTAAAGATTTAATTATTGTTTATTTGTTGTATATTGGAAAGAGGGTGCTTTGGAGTTCAGTTCATATGAATTCAGATCCTGGCCTTGTCATTTCCTACCTGTTTGAGACGTTGGATAACATACTTTAACAATTCTGAGCCCCAGGTATCCTCAAATGGGAGGTAATCATCATTCCGCTAGAGTTGTGGTTGTGTTGGAATTACTGCTGGTTAAATGCATACGGTAGGCACTGTGTGTTTGCTGCTACTGCTGCTTCCATAGAGATGGAAGCAGAAGCCACTGATGGTTCTGTTTGACTAGGCTGTGGGCAAAGGGAGGTAAATTACAGTCCTTCAATTTTTCTTATATAGAAGCACATTGATGGACTTGAAATTTCATCCCTTTTCTGTCCTGACTTCTGAGGCTTTTGCATTAATTCACACTAAAGTTTAAAAACCCTCCCGGGACTTCCCTAGCAGTCCAGTGCTTTAGACTCCATGCTGGGACTTCCCTGGTGGCAGAGTGGTTAAGAACCCGCCTGCCAGTGCAGGGGACACAGGTTCTAGCCCTGGTCTGGAAAGATCCCACATACCGTGGAACAGCTAAACCCGTGTGCCACAGCTGCTGAGCCTGCACTCTAGAGCCCACGAGCCACAACTGCTGAGCCCACATGCCACAACTACTGAAGCCTGTGCGCCTAGAGCCCATGCTTCACAACAAGAGAAGCCTGTGCACTGCAACGAAGAGTGGCCCCCGCTCGCCGCAACTAGAGAAAGCCCACATGCAGCAACAAAGGACCAACGCAGCCAAAAATAAATAAATAAATAAATAAAATAAATTTATTAAAAAAAAAAAAAAAGACTCTGTGCTTCCACTGCAGGGGGCATGGGTTTGACCCCTGATCGGGGAACTAAGATCCTGTATGCCGCAAGGCACGGCCCCCCCCAAAAAAAACCCTCCCTAAGTGGGTAAGGGGACAGAATTTATATTTGTTCATTCAGGGATTTGTGAAACTTGTATTAATATCTTGGCATATTTTTTTGTTGTTTGAGACGGTCTATCAGTGGCTACTGTGTAGGAGGATTAGGAATATACTTTTCACTATGAAGAGTTAATAGGCACTGGAGATGCAGCAGTTATCAAAACACAAAAATGCCTATTCCTCTGGAGTTTTGGGAGGTAGGGAGAGACTAAGCAAAAAAAAGAAAAAGCCATATTATGTTAGTGAGTTCAATGGAGAAAAAACGAGAAGCAGTAGGGGTGTTGGGAGGTTGTGATTTTATTGATTGATTGATTGAGGTTGTGATTTTAAATGAGGTGGTTAGGGACAACGGCCTACCTGAGGAAGTGATACTTGAGGGAAGTTACGAAGAAGCTTAGGTGACACATAGAAAAGTATGTTCTAAATAGAGAGAACAGTGGATAAGGGCCTTGATGTGGGACTCTTTATTAATAATTATGTAAGTGAATGTTTGGGGGAAAATGCAAGATAATGATATTAATACTTCTGTGCATATTGAAATGTGAGTTATTTATGGGACATCCAAATAATGATGACCAGTAAGTAGTTCAGGAGAGACTGAGGCTGGAAAGAAGTCTATGAGTCACCAGATTATAGGTGGTATTGAAGTCTTGTGTGGAGATTCCCCTAGAATTATATGTAGAGCGAGAAGAATAGAGGTCTGAAGAAGGAACCCTGGGAGACACAAATGTTGGGGGCGGGGGTGGAAGCTTGCAAGGAAGACTTAGAACCAACCACCTAAAGGTAAGTGGTAGAACAGGAGGGGTGGCGCGACTGTAGCTGTGGCAAGGGAAGGTCTTCTCTGCCCTCTGTGTTTCCCTTAACCTCTCTGCCAGCTCCCAGCCAAATCAGCCTTTGAGTCCAGCTGTCGCACCACACCACTAATACTTTAGTTAAGGCCTACCTCATTTCTTGCTAGGACTCCAGTAATTGTCTATTATCTAGTCTCCTTACTCCCAAACCTACGCTTGTCAGTCACTCTTCCACACCTCTGTGATAGCAATCTTCCTAAAATACCTAAATACTGCCAGTGACTCTTCAGAATAAAGCCTAAGCATCTCAGCCTGGCATAGGATGCCCTTCGTGATCTGGCATTCCCTTTTTTTTAAAAAAAATTTATTTATTTTATTTATTTGGGGCTGTGTTGGGTCTTTGTTGCTGCGCCCGGGCTTTCTCTAGTTGCGGCAAGCGGGTCTACTCTTCGTTGTGGTGCGCGGGCTTCTCATTGCGGTGGCTTCTCTTGTTGCGGAGCACGGGCTCTAGGCACGCAAGCTTCAGTAGTTTGGGCACACGGGCTCAATAGTTGTGGCTCGCGGGCTGAGTTGCTCCAGGGCATGTGGGATCTTCCCAGACCAGGGCTCGAACCCATGTCCCCTGCATTGGCAGGCGGATTCTTAACCACTGCGCCACCAGGGAAGCCCTGGCATTCCCTTTTTATTCTCACTTTCTGGCTCCTTTTCCCCCTTACATTCTAAATTTCATGCATTCAATTTGTCCCTTCTAGAAGGACACTTCTTTGTCTCCAGGCCTCTGTATATGCTTTCCTACTTCCTGGAATGACTAACTCTCTATGGTCCATTAACATTACAAGATCTGGCTGAAGTGTTACTTTCTGTGCAAAGCCCTTTTTGACTTGCAAGCAAATCCAGGATCTTCCCTTTGGTCTGGTTTCCTGCTTGTTGCACATCTCTAGTGCAGTCCTAATGACAGTATCTTGAAATTGTCTTCTGTTTGTTTTCCCTCTCCAATTTATGAGCTCCTAGGACAGCAACTTTGACCTGTGGATCTTTGTAATCCTAGTGCTTGGCTTAGTGTAGTAAACGTCTAAGTGACGTCTAAACGTCTAAGTTCTCAAAGTGTGGTCCTTGGACCAGCTGCATCAGCAACACCGGAAACTTGTTAGAAATGCAGATGCGTGGGCCCCACCCCAGACTTACTGACTCAGAAAGCCAGGAGGTGAGGCCTAGCAGTGTGTTTTAACAAGCCCCCCAGGTTATCCTGATGCATTTTTGAGAACCATTAGTCCAGTGAAATGAATGATGGTCAGCATTCACTGGGGAGGAATAAACTCTGGTCTCATTTTAAGTGGGAGTGGCCCCTTCCACTTGCAGTCAGACTTTAGAAAAAGGCAGCAGCCACACTATGCTGATGGCTGCAAGAGCTTAGAGTAGTGAGCGTGTGCAGCTACAATTGACAATATATATATATATTTTTTTTGCCGTACGCTGGCCTCTCACTCTGTGGCCTCTCCCGTTGCGGAGCACAGGCTCCGGACGCGCAGGTTCAGCGGCCATGGCCCACGGGCCCAGCCGCTCCGCGGCATGTGGGATCCTCCCGGACTGGGGCACGAACCCGTGTCGCCTGTATCGGCAGGCGGTCTCTCAACCACTGCACCACCAGGGAAGCCCGACAATATTTTTCATACTATGAATTTGGGCTCAAAATCTATTCTGAGCCTGTTGACTTAAACCTTTAAAGTTAGAATTAGATAAACTAAAAGGAAGACATGAACTTATTACTTAAGGAATCACTCACTCATAATCTTATCATCAGAAATAACCAAATTATCGATGATTATTTCTAACGGATATTATTATGGTTTTATTCTTTTTGCTTATGCTTAAGATTATCTACGAGTATATATATTTTTCAGAAACTTTTGTATATAAAATATGTATTTGAAATATTAAAAAGTTGAAACAGACTCAAATTTTTGACCCTTTTAAAGATACGTTGGGACTTCCCTGGTGGCGCAGTGGTTAAGAATCTGCCTGCCAATGCAGGGAACATGGGTTCAATCCCTGGTCCGGGAAGATCCCACGTGCTGCGGAGCAACTAAGCCTGTGCACCACAGCTGCTGAGCCCACGCGCCACAGCTACTGAAGCCTGCGCGCCTAGAGCCCGTGCTCCACAAGAGAAGCCACCGCAATGAGAAGCCTACGCACCACAATGAAGAGTAGACCCGCTTGCCGCAACTAGAGAAAGCCCGGGCGCAGCAACGAAGACCCAATGCAGCCAAAAATAAATAAATAAATAAATTTTAAAAAATAAAATAAAAACTAAAGATACTTTTTCACTTTTTTAACATCTAAAGTGGGAATTAAAGAGATAAGATAAATGCTGGCTCATATTAAGTGAAGTTTTGTCTGACTAATTACTGCATATTTTTATGGATCTCTATATATTATACTTTGAAAATTCTTAGTGAACATTGTATTGTTGATTTAAGCTTCTATGATAAGTCTGGGCACTAAGTGTTTGCTTAAAATACATAACACTGTTTCTTTCTGTGGGGTAGTAAGTTTTTAATTGGTGTCATTTTAACTTAGAAGACTCCTTTCAGGAAAGTAGCCTGTCATAAGAGAAATCTTGATCCTTTCAAGTTATAGAACAGACTCAGACTCTTTTTTTTTTTTTTTAAGTTAGTAAACTTAATTTTTTTAGAGTGGTTTTGTGTTCACAGCAAAATCGAGTGGGAAGTATAGAGAGTTTCCAAATACCACCTGTTGCCATATATGCACAGCCTCCCCCACTATTGACATCCCACACGGTGTTACATTTATTACAGTCAGTGTACCATCATTGACACAGCCTTATCACCCAAAGTCCATAGTTTACATGAGGGTCTGTTTTTGGTGTACATCAGATGGGTTTTGACAAATATCTGATGACTTGTATTTACCATTATAGTACCATACAGTATAGTTTCACTGTCTTAAAAATCCTCTGCTTTGGGCTTCTCTGGTGGTACAGTGGTTAAGAATCCGCCTGCCAATGCTGGGGACATGGGTTCAATCACTGGTCCGGGAAGATCTCACAGGCCGCAGAGCAACTAAGCCCATGCGCCACAACTACTGAGCCTGCGCTCTGGAGCCCTCGAGCCACAACTACTGAAGCCTGTGTGCCTAGAGCCCATGCTCTGCAACAAGAGAAGCCACTGTGATGAGAAGCCCGCGCATCGCAATGAAGAGTAGCCTCCGCTCACCGCAACTAGAGAAAGCCCATGTGCAGCAACGAAGACCCAACACAGCCAAAAAAAAAAAAAAAAAAAAAAAAAAAAAAAAAAAAATCCCTGTGCTCTTTCCTGTTTAAACACTCTTTAAAAGAAAGTTTTCATAGGTCTCACACGGTGATTTAGATTATTTTTATTATGTCTAATGCTCATGCCTACTGAGGTGACTAGATATAAATTCTTTAAATTTTTTTTATAGTTTTTGAACTATAAAAACAAATTATAAATTAAATGCCATAAAAACTATGAAACTGATAAAATTCAGATTAGTAATCAATATAACAAATGATGTTTTGCTGAAGTTAAATGAGTTTAATAGTAGAAGTATTTATGGGGGCTTCCCTGGTGGCGCAGTGGTTAAGAATCTGCCTGCCAATGCAGGGGACATGGGTTCGAGCCCTGGTCAAGGAAGATCCCACATGCTGTGGAGTAGCTAAGCCCATGTGCCACAACTACTGAGCCTGTGCTCTAGAGCCTGTGAGTCACAACTACTGAGCCTGTGACCCACAACTACTGAGCCCACATGCCACAACTACTGAGCCCACATGCCACAACTACTGAAGCCCACACGCCAGAGCCCGTGCTCCACAACAAGAGAAGCCACCACGATGAAAAGCCCGCGCACCGCAACGAAGACTAGCCCCCACTTGCCGTGACTAGAGAAAGCCTGTGCGCAGCAACGAAGACCCAATGCAGCCTAAATAAATAAATAAAATGAATTAAAAAAATGTATTTATGTATTTTATTTTTCACTGGTTAACCTTATGATGTCCATTTTAAGCATGATCATAATGGAACTCATGTCATTATCATAGATATTCCTGTTTTCAACCCAGTCTGTATTTTGATGAACCATTTTAATGGTTCATTGCAAAAATAGTACTGAAAAGTAAATACTCATTTAATGGCAAGTTCTTTATTGCTTAGTTAAGTCTATACTTATTGCTGTGAAATGTTGGAAATGGTTCAGAACCATTCTGACCAGTACAGTTGAAAATAGCACTGACTGCTCTGGGACACTTTCTTTTGAGTTTGGCATACCTATGTGGCCACTCTCTGTTCTGTCTGCATCACTTGGCCTCAGCTTGGTACCAGAAGGATGATAAACACCAATGCAGAGGTGGGTACTGCAATTTCCTGACAGCATTTAGATATAAAGATAGTTATTCAGAAGATCCAGGACATACAGAATTTTTTAAGTGCTTGACATGAAAATGAAAATAACTTAAATTCTCAGAGAACTCATGAGTCTTCAGAAATAAGTCCTTAGATCCAAGAAACTCACCTTTATTAAGTACCAATAACACAATATTGCCAATAACAAAATGAGTCCATGAAATAGTAACATGTAGTATTTAA
The DNA here is from genome assembly GCF_000442215.2 of Lipotes vexillifer. Taxonomy (NCBI): domain Eukaryota; kingdom Metazoa; phylum Chordata; class Mammalia; order Artiodactyla; family Lipotidae; genus Lipotes; species Lipotes vexillifer. The sequence goes on along the minus strand of NW_006791881.1, from coordinate 455,159 downwards.
ATAAATTCACAATGTAAAACAAACTCACCAAAACATTGACTAGCTAGCCTAGTTTTAAACTTTTAAAATTTGTGCCAAGTTTAAATCACATGATTTCTTGCTATTAATATTTTTTAAGTCTACATTTTATTTTTGTCTATTCTACATTCTCTCTGCCCTTTTTTTTCCCCAACTCACTATCCCCAATCCTCACTCCTCTCCTTTGCGCATATTTCTTATGGCTTCATGGTTTTGGTGAGACTACAGTCACAGTTCCCTGCCCAGGTCAGTTTTTATGTATTATCCTTCCTCCACGAGTGGCCCTTAGGTATGCACATAACCCCAGCTGGGCCAACTAAGAGTCTTTACCCGAGAGTCTTCATACTGAAAACTGACAGAGAGAGTCTTTTGTTCCTTGTAGATTAAATGAGGATGGCATAAGAGTTGAGCCTCCTGAAAAATACCCATGGAGGAAGCCATTTGTAATAGGATAAAATGAGACTTAACAAGAGGAGCAGAGATACCAAGAGAGAGAATCCTGGAGGTGAAGTCTGCATCTTCACCTGTATAATTACCTATTTTCCATCAAATTACCCTTTTGGTTGAAGCTCATTCCAGTTAGGTTTTCTCTTGGCACACTAGAAAGCATTCTTTAATAATCCATATTATAATTTTAAAGATTTGTCCTTTTTTACAGGTGAAGATGGAGCTGGAAAAACAAGCTTAATAAGAAAAATTCAGGGAATAGAGGAGTACAAGAAAGGAAGAGGATTGGAATATTTGTACTTAAATGTTCATGATGAAGACAGGGATGGTGAGTGTCGTTTATTTGTAATGTAAGTTTACTGAAGTCTTTCCAAGTTGCACTGCTGTTCATATTAATATTAGTCTTTGACTTTTCTTAGTGTGTCATTTTTTACTAGGAGACCTACTGTGTCATGCCAGTCAGTAAATAGTTATGTTAGGGCATACTTTTATTGGTCTGAGATTGGGATTCATATAGTGGTATTTTTAAACGTCTTAAGGTATTGGTGTGCAGACCTTAGCTTTCTTGCTAACCTTGAAGAATCTCAATTTTTCAGTTCATTTTCCCTCCGACAGTGAAATAATAGTATCCTATGATTGTTTTGCCCTCTTTTTACCATCGTCTCATTTTTCGACATGAAAGTGTCATTTACTCCCCAGCTTTTCTTATCTGATCAGCCATTTTTTTCTTCTATAGATCACTTGCCTTCTCATTTTCGTATATAATATCTTGAATATGCATGGCTCTGTCTGCTGATGGTAAGAATAGAAACATGTTATTCAGTCTGTGCTTTGGGATTGAGAAATACGAAGTAGAGGATGCTGATTTTCTGTGTTGGCAGTTACATCATTTTCTTGAGTATTCATTAGGACTTTACTGAATCGGTAGATGTAACCCAAGTAGGTGAACCTTGCCAAAGGAGACATCTCCTGTGGAGATGCCTTAAAATACCAAGTAGTATTGTTAGTTGTATGATGAAATGACTTTATCCTGTTGCCTTGGTAACTTTCTTTTGTCTGTTGTAGATCAAACAAGATGTAATGTATGGATCTTGGATGGAGACCCGTATCACAAAGGCCTCCTTAAATTTTCACTGGATGCCATTTCTCTGAAGGACACTCTAGTTATGTTGGTTGTTGATATGTCAAAGCCTTGGACTGCTTTGGATTCTTTACAGAAATGGGCAAGTGTTGTTAGAGAACATATTGACAAATTGAAAATTCCTCCTGAAGAAATGAAAGAAATGGAACAAAAGTGTGAGTAGTCTAGAAAATATAGATTTCAAAGACAAAATGTCCTAGCTGACTCTCAGAATTGTTAGGAACTTTTGACTTTGAATAAGGTTTAATGAAGGAAACTCAATGAGAGTACTGCTTTTGAAATTCAGTTTGAATGATGTGCTGTTTTAATATAGTTTTACATTGGAAACGTATACATAACGGCAGACTCTTTAGTAGAGGCACCTATTCTTCTTTGCCAAAAGGCCATATGTGTTCATTTTGGAAAGTGGGTTTTCAGGATAAAAAAATTTGAATCTTTCTTCAGCTGCTCATTTTCAGTAGTCTCATTTCTTGATAAGTAGAACAGTCTTTATTAACCTAAAATGAAGTATGTCCATAAAGATGTTGAGTAACAACATAAATATAAAGATGTTAAGCTGGTTTTATGATTTACAAAGTACATAATATATTTTGTACGTGCCCATGTAAGTTGGAAATTTTCATGGAAATTATGAAAATGATACGGGTCATTTCTAACAAGTTGTAAGCCACTTGTCACAGTTCTTAATTTCACTGAGAGCTCTTCATATGTCAGTGTTGCACTTTGCTTAAAATATACAGATGGTATGCTGCTGTTCTTTGCTATTGTTAGCCGATAACTTTTAGGGGAAATTTGAAGCTTACTGGAATTTATATGCACGGAAACAGTAAAAACTTAAGAGAATGTATGTCCTAAATTATTGAAAAGGATGTCTAACTGCTTTTAATCTATACCTTTTTTTCCTTGTTGGACATTACCTCTGGGGCTTTTTCGCCCCCTCTCTAAATTTATGTTATAGCAGTCAGTGGTTTTCAGTGTGTGGTCCTAAGACCAGCAGCATCAGTATCAGTACAGTTGAGAGCTTGTGAGAAATACACATTCTCAGGTCCTTTCCCACACTGCTGAATCAGAAACTGCTGAAATCTGGTGCATGCTAAAACTTGAGAACCAATTAGATTTCAGCCTCTGATTTGAAGGGTAATAGCTACCAGAGCTGCTAAAGGTATACGCATGCCCCTCTGTTCCTGGTGGAATCATGCTCAGCTGTTCAAGATTCCCTCCTCCTGACCCCATGTAAGTTCAGGACAGTTTTCCTTCTTTGTGGCTCTGTATAATATTCCCACATATACTGTTTTAATCCTGTGCTGTGGATAATTTGTTTCCAAATTGGTTGTTTTGCCTTTAAACATGAAAATCAGTTGTATGGAAATCGCTGTGTGTGTGTATCTGTCACTGGTCCCTTAAGAATTCCTTGAAGAGTAATTACTAAATCAAAGTATACATTGTTAACGCTCTTGGTGTATTCACGTTAACTTTTTTTTTTTATTCAAACAGAAAATCACAAAAATTATAATCGTCCTCGTCAGTTTACTCAGTCCCATGTAATTAATTTTTTTTCATCTTGATCTTTTGTTAGCACTTTTATGAATTCATCCGTTTTCCATCAGAGTTCTGAAAATGCTCCTTCATTCAGTTCAGCAGTATAATCAGTTACCAGAAACCTGTACTTGTCAGTGTTTTCCATGAATTCCTTGAAGATGAAACCCTTTTATAAGAACATTTTTGCGAAAGCATCAGAGTACACCCGGAACTCTCTATAAATGACAAAAGACTTAAAAATGACCACGGTTAAAGATTTTTATTTTTTATTTTTCTAATTTATTTTTTATTTTTTTTTATTTTTTAATTTTTTTAACATCTTTATTGGGGTACAATTGCTTTACAATGGTGTGTTAGTTTCTGCTTTATAACAGAGTGAATCAGTTATACATATACATATGTTCCCATATCTCCTCCCTCTTTGTCTCCCTCCCTCCCACCCTCCCTATCCCACCCCTCCAGACAGCCACAAAGAACCGAGCCGGTTTCCCTGTGCCATGCGGCTGCTTCCCACTGGCTATCTACCTTACGTTTGTTAGTATATATATGTCCATGTCTCTCTCTCGCCCTAACACACCTCACCCTTCCCCCTCCCCATATCCTCAAGTCTGTTCTCCAGTAGGTCTCTGTCTTTATTCCTGTTTTACCCCTAGGTTCTTCATAACATTTTTTTTTCTTAAATTCCATATATATGTGTTAGCATACGGTATTTGTCCTTCTCTTTCTGACTTACTTCACTCCGTATGACAGACTCTAGATCTATCCACCTCATTACAAATAGCTCAATTTCGTTTCTTTTTATGGCTGAGTAATATTCCATTGTATATATGTGCCACATCTTCTTTATCCATTCATCCGACGACGGGCACTTAGGTTGTTTCCATCTCCGGGCTATTGTAAATAGAGCTGCAATGAACATTTTGGTACATGACTCTTTCTGAATTCTGGTTTCCTCAGGGTATATACCTAGTAGTGGGATTGCTGGGTCATATGGTAGTTCTATTTGTAGTTTTTTAAGGAACCTCCATACTGTTCTCCATAGTGGCTGAACCAATTCACATTCCCACCAGCAGTGCAAGAGTGTTCCCTTTTCTCCACACCCTCTCCAGCATTTATTGTTTCTAGATTTTTTGATGATGGCCATTCTGACTGGTGTGAGATGATATCTCATTGTAGTTTTGATTTGCATTTCTCTAATGATTAATGATGTTGAGCATTCTTTCATGTGTTTGTTGGCAGTCTGTATATCTTCTTTGGAGAAATGTCTATTTAGGTCTTCTGCCCATTTTTGGATTGGGTTGTTTATTTTTTTGTTATTGAGCTGCATGAGCTGCCTGTAAATTTTAGAGATTAATCCTTTGTCAGTTGATTCATTTGCAAATATTTTCTCCCATTCTGAGGGCTGTCTTTTGGTCTTGTTTATGGTTTCCTTTGCTGTGCAAAAGCTTTGAAGTTTCATTAGGTCCCATTTGTTTATTTTTGTTTTTATCTCCATTACTCTAGGAGATGGGTCAAGAAGGATCTTGCTGTGATTTATGTCATAGAGTGTTCTGCCTATGTTTTCCTCTAAGAGTTTGATAGTTTCTGGCCTTACATTTAGGTCTTTAATCCATTTTGAGCTTATTTTTGTGTATGGTGTTAGGGAGTGATCTAATCTCATACTTTTACATGTACCTATCCAATTTTCCCAGCACCACTTATTGAAGAGGCTGTCCTTTCTCCACTGTATATTCCTGCCACCTTTATCAAAGATAAGGTGACCATATGTGCATGGGTTTATCTCTGGGCTTTCTATCCTATTCCATTGATCTATCTTTCTGTTTTTGTGCCAGTACCATACTGTCTTGATTACTGTAGCTTTGTAGTATAGTCTGAAGTCAGGCAGCCTGATTCCTCCAGCTCCATTTTTTGTTCTCAAGATTGCTTTGGCTATTCGGGGTCTTTTGTGTTTCCATACAAATTGTGAAATTTTTTGTTCTAGTTCTGTGAAAAATGCCAGTGGTAGTTTGATAGGGATTGCATTGAATCTATAGATTGCTTTGGGAAGTAGAGTCATTTTCACAATGTTGATTCTTCCAATCCAAGAACATGGTATATCTCTCCATCTGTTTGTATCATCTTTAATTTCTTTCATCAGTGTCTTATAATTTTCTGCATACAGGTCTTTTGTCTCCTTAGGTAGGTTTATTCCTAGATATTTTATTCTTTTTGTTGCAATGGTAAATGGGAGTGTTTTCTTGATTTCACTTTCAGATTTTTCATCATTAGTATATAGGAATGCCAGAGATTTCTGTGCATTAATTTTGTATCCTGCTACTTTACCAAATTCATTGATTAGCTCTAGTAGTTTTCTGGTAGCATCTTTAGGATTCTCTATGTATAGAATCATGTCATCTGCAAACAGTGACAGCTTTACTTCTCCTTTTCCGATTTGGATTCCTTTTATTTCCTTTTCTTCTCTGATTGCTGTGGCTAAAACTTCCAAAACTATGTTGAATAAGAGTGGTGAGAGTGGGCAACCTTGTCTTGTTCCTGACCTTAGTGGAAATGCTTTCAGTTTTTCGCCATTGAGGATGATGTTGGCTGTGGGCTTGTCATATACGGCCTTTATTATATTGAGGAAAGTTCCCTCTACACCTACTTTCTGCAGGGTTTTTATCATAAATGGGTGTTGAATTTTGTCAAAAGCTTTCTCTGCATCTATTGAGATGATCATATGGTTTTTCTCCTTCAATTTGTTAATATGGTTAATCACATTGATAGATTTGCGTATATTGAAGAATCCTTGCATTCCTGGAATAAACCCCACTTGATCATGGTGTATGATCCTTTTAATGTGCTGTTGGATTCTGTTTGCTAGTATTTTGTTGAGGATTTTTGCATCTATGTTCATCAGTGATATTGGCCTGTAGTTTTCTTTCTTTGTGACATCCTTGTCTGGTTTTGGTATCAAGGTGATGGTGGCCTCGTAGAATGAGTTTGGGAGTGTTCCTCCCTCTGCTATATTTTGGAAGAGTTTGAGAAGAATAGGTGTTAGCTCTTCTCTAAATGTTTGATAGAATTCGCCTGTGAAGCCATCTGGTCCTGGGCTTTTGTTTGTTGGAAGATTTTTAATCACAGTTTCAATTTCAGTGTTTGTGATTGGTCTGTTCATATTTTCTATTTCTTCCTGATTCAGTCTTGGCAGTTTGTGCATTTCTAAGAATTTGTCCATTTCTTCCAGATTGTCCATTTTATTGGCATAGAGTTGCTTGTAGTAATCCCTCATGATTTTTTGTATTTCTGCAGTGTCAGTTGTTACTTCTCCTTTTTCATTTCTGATTCTATTGATTTGAGTCTTCTCCCTTATTTTCTTGATGAGTCTGGCTAATGGTTTATCAATTTTGTTAATCTTCTCAAAGAACCAGCTTTTAGTTTTATTGATCTTTGCTATTGTTTCCTTCATTTCTTTTTCATTTATTTCTGATCTGATTTTTATGATTTCTTTCCTTCTGCTAACTCTGGGGTTTTTTTGTTCTTCTTTCTCTAATTGCTTGAGGTGCAAGGTTAGGTTGTTTATTCGAGATGTTTCCTGCTTCTTAAGGTGGGCTTGTATTGCTATAAACTTCCCTCTTAGAACTGCTTTTGCTGCATCCCATAGGTTTTGGGTCGTTGTATCTCCATTGTCATTTGTTTCTAGGTATTTTTTAATTTCCTCTTTGATTTCTTCAGTGATCACTTCGTTACTAAGTAGTGTATTGTTTAGCCTCCATGTGTTTGTATTTTTTACTGCTCTTTTCCTATAATTGATATCTAATCTCATGGCGTTGTGGTCGGAAAAGATACTTGATATAATTTCAATTTTCTTAAATTTACCAAGGCTTGATTTGTGACCCAAGATATGATCTATCCTGGAGAATGTTCCATGAGCACTTGAGAAAAATGTGTATTCTGTTGTTTTTGGATGGAGTGTCCTATAAATATCAATTAAGTCCATCCTGTTTAATGTATCATTTAAAGCTTGTGTTTCCTTATTTATTTTCATTTTGGATGATCTGTCCATTGGTGAAAGTGGGGTGTTGAAGTCCCCTACTATGAATGTGTTACTGTCGATTTCCCCTTTTATGGCTGCTAGTTTTTGCCTTATGTATTGAGGTGCTCCTATGTTGGGTGCATAAATATTTACAATTGTTATATCTTCTTCTTGGATCGATCCCTTAATCATTATGTAGTGTCCTTCTTTGTCTCTTCTGATAGTCCTTATTTTAAAGTCTATTTTGTCTGATATGAGAATTGCTACTCCAGCTTTCTTTTGGTTTCCATTTGCATGGAATATCTTTTTCCATCCCCTTACTTTCAGTCTGTATGTGTCTCTAGGTCTGAAGTGGGTCTCTTGTAGACAGCATATATATGGGTCTTGTTTTTGTATCCATTCAGCCAATCTGTGTCTTTTGGTGGGAGCATTTAGTCCATTTACATTTAAGGTAATTATCGATATGTATGTTCCTATTCCCATTTTCTAAATTGTTTTGGGTTCGTTATTATAGGATGGTTGTTAGTATTTGCCTTATGTATTGAGGTGCTCCTATGTTGGGGGCATAAGTATTTACAATTGTTATATCTTCTTCTTGGATCGATCCCTTAATCATTATGTAGTGTCCTTCTTTGTCTCTTCTGATAGTCCTTATTTTAAAGTCTATTTTGTCTGATATGAGAATTGCTACTCCAGCTTTCTTTTGGTTTCCATTTGCATGGAATATCTTTTTCCATCCCCTTACTTTCAGTCTGTATGTGTCTCTAGGTCTGAAGTGGGTCTCTTGTAGACAGCATATATATGGGTCTTGTTTTTGTATCCATTCAGCCAATCTGTGTCTTTTGGTGGGAGCATTTAGTCCATTTACATTTAAGGTAATTATCGATATGTATGTTCCTATTCCCATTTTCTAAATTGTTTTGGGTTCGTTATTATAGGACTTTTCCTTCTCTTGTGTTTTTGTCTAGAGCAGTTCCTTTAGCATTTGTTGTAAAGCTGGTTTGGTGGTGCTGAACTCTCTCAGCTTTTGCTTGTCTGTAAAGGTTTTAATTTCTCCATCAAATCTGAATGAGATCCTTGCTGGGTAGAGTAATCTTGGTTGCAGGTTTTTCTCCTTCATCACTTTCAGTATGTCCTGCCACTCCCTTCTGGCTTGTAGAGTTTCTGCTGAGAGATCAGCTGTTAACCTTATGGGGATTCCCTTGTGTGTTATTTGTTGTTTTTCCCTTGCTGCTTTTAATATGCTTTCTTTGTATTTAGTTTTTGACAGTTTGATTAATATGTGTCTTGGCGTATTTCTCCTTGAATTTATCCTGTATGGGACTCTCTGTGCTTCCTGGACTTGATTAACGATTTCCTTTCCCATATTAGGGAAGTTTTCAACTATAATCTCTTCAAATATTTTCTCAGTCCCTTTCTTTTTCTCTTCTTCTTCTGGAACCCCTATAATTCGAATGTTGGTGCGTTTAATGTTGTCCCAGAGGTCTCTGAGACTGTCCTCAGTTCTTTTCATTCTTTTTTCTTTATTCTGCTCTGCAGTAGTTATTTCCACTATTTTATCTTCCAGGTCACTTATCCGTTCTTCTGCCTCATTTATTCTGCTATTGATCCCATCTAGAGTATTTTTCATTTCATTTATTGTGTTGTTCATCATTGTCTGTTTCATCTTTATTTCTTCTAGGTCCTTGTTAACTGCTTCTTGCATTTTGTCCATTCTATTTCCAAGATTTTGGATCATCTTTACTATCATTATTCTGAACTCTTTTTCAGGTAGACTGCCTATTTCCTCTTCATTTGTTAGGTCTGGTGGGTTTTTATCCTGCTCCTTCATCTGCTGTGTGTTTTTCTGTCTTCTCATTTTGCTTATCTTACTGTGATTGGGTTCACCTTTTTGCAGGCTGCAAGTTCGTAGCTCCCGTTGTTTTTGATGTCTGTCTCCAGTGGCTAAGGTTGTTTTAGTGGGTTGTGTAGGCTTCCTGGTGGAGGGGACTAGTGCCTGTGTTGTGGTGTATGAGGCTAGATCTTGTCTCTCTAGTGGGCAGGTCCACGTCTGGTGGTGTGTTTTGGGGTGTCTGTGGACTTATTATGATTTTAGGCAGCCTCTCTGCTAGTGGGTGGGGTTGTGTTCCTGTTTTGCTATATGGTTGGCATAGGTTGTCTAGCACTGTAGCTTGCTGGTCGTTGAGTGAAGCTGGGTGCTGGTGTTGAGATGGAGATCTCTGGGAGATTTTCGCCGTTTGATATTATGTGGGGCTGGGAGGTCTCTTCTTGACGAGTGTTCTGAAGTTGGCTCTCCCACCTCAGAGGCAGAGTCCTGACTCCTGGCTGGAGCAGCAAGAGCCTTTCATCCATTCGGCTCAGAATAAAAGGGAGAGAAAGTAGAGAGCATTAGTAGAAGTAGGAGGAAATAGGAAAGAAAGAAAGAAAGGAGGGAAGGAAGGAAAGAGGGAAGGAAGAAAGAAGAAAAGAAAGGAAGAAGGCAAGAAGGAAAGAAAGGAGGGAGGGAGGGAGGAGGGAAGGAAGGAAGGAATGAGGGAAGGAAGGAAAAAATACAGAAAGAAGATACAGTAAAATAAAATAAAGTATAATAAAGTTATTGAATTAAAAAATATTTAGAGAGAAAAAAAGGGATGGATAGAATCCTAGGACAAATGGTGGAAGCAAAGTTATAGAGACAAAATCTTACATAGAAGCATACACATATACCCTCACAAAAAGAGGTAAAGGGGAAAAAATCATAAAACTTGCTCTCCAAGTCCACCTCCTCAATTTGGGATGATTCGTTGTCTAAAAGAGTGAAGGAAGGAAGGAAAGATAGAAAGAAGGTAAAGTATAATAGAGTTCTTTAAATTATAATTGATTATTAAGAAAAAAATTTAAAAAAAAAACAATGGACGGATAGAACGCTAGGACAAATGGTGGAAGCAAACCTATACAGACAAGATCTCACACAGAAGCATACACATGCACATTCACAAAAAGAGGAAAAGGGGAAAAAATCATAGATCTTGCTCTAGAAGTCCGCCTCCTCAATTTGGGATGATTCGCTGTCTTTTCATGTGTTCCACAGAGGCAGGGTACATCAAGTTGATTGTGTAGCTTTAATCCGCTGTTTCTGAGGCTGCTGGGAGAGATTTCCCTTTTTCCTTCTTTGTTCTCATAGCTCACAGGTTTGGCCTTTCGAACTTGGCCCTGCCTCTGCGTGTAGGTCACTGGAGGGCGTCTGTTTTTTGCTCAGACAGGACGGGGTTAAAGGAGCGGTTGACTCGGGGGCTCTGGCGCTCTCAGGCCGGGGGCAGGGAGGGGCACGGAGTGCGGGGCGGGCCTGCGGCGGCAGAAGTCAGC
>NW_006791881.1:412580-444166 GCF_000442215.2 Lipotes vexillifer | reverse complement strand
ACTACCCCCTTCGGGCTATGTTCACGCCGCCAACCCCAGTCCTCTCCCTGAGCTCCGACCGAAGCCCGAGCCTCAGCTCGCAGCCCCGCCCGCTCCGGCGGGTGAGCACGCAAGCCTCTCGGGCTGGTGAGTGCCGGTCGGCGCCGATCCTCTGTGCGGGAATCTCCCCGCTTTGCCCTCCGCACCCCCGTGGCTGCGCTCTCCTCCGCGGCTCCGAAGCTCCCCCCTCGCCACCCGGAGTCTCCGCCGGTGAAGGGGCTTCCTAGTGTGTGGAGACCTTTCCTCCTTCACAGCTCCCTCCCACTGGTGCAGGGCACTTTTATGAATTCATCAGTTTTCCATTAGAGTTCTGAAAATGCTTATTCATTCAGTTCAGCAGTATAGTCAGTTACCAGAAACCTGTACTTGTCAGAGTCTTTTCCATGAATTCCTTCAAGGTGAAACCCTTTTATAGGAACATTTTTGCAAAAGCATCAGAGTACACCCAGAACTGTCTGTTAATGACAAAAGACTTAAAAATGACCACGGTTAAAGATTTGATGAAAGTTCATAATAATGCAATTGACAAGGAAATTCAGTTATTTCTGAGATATACATTTTAAAGTAATAACTAGAATTATAACTTAAAACATTATAACAGAACATATAAGGTTTTTAGAAATTTCATGTAATGTCTGAAATATTTATATTAACGTATTTCCATACAAATAACCCAAAGAAAGTTTAGTGTTTGTTTGTTTGTTTGTTTGTTTGTTTTATACTGCAGGTTCTTACTAGTCATCAGTTTTATACACATCAGTGTATACATGTCAATCCCGATCGCCCAATTCAGCACACCACCATCCCCACCCTACCACAGTTTTCCCCCCTTGGTGTCCATATGTTTGTTCTCTACATCTGTGTCTCAACTTCTGCCCTGCAAACCGGTTCATCTGTACTGTCTTTCTAGGTTCCACATACATGCGTTAATATACAATATTTGTTTTTCTCTTTCTGACTTACTTCACTCTGTATGACAGTCTCTAGATCCATCCACGTCTCAAATGACTCAATTTCATTCTTCTTTATGGCTGAGTAATATTCCATTGTATATATGTACCACATCTTCTTTATCCATTTGTCTGTTAATGGGCATTTAGGTTGCTTCCATAACCTGGCTACTGTAAATAGTGCTGCAATGAGCTTTGGGGTGCATGTGTCTTTTTGAATTATGGTTTTCTCTGGGTATATGCCCAGTAGTGGGATTGCTGGATCATATGGTAATTTTATTTTTAGTTTTTGGTTTTTTTTGGTGGTACGCGGGCCTCTTACTGTTGTGGCCTCTCCCGTTGTGGAGCACAGGCTCTGGATGCGCAGGCTCAGCGGCCTTGTCTCACGGCCCCAGCCGCTCCGCGGCATATGGGGTCTTCCCGGACCTGGGCACGAACCTGTGTCCCCTGCATCGGTAGGCGGACTCTCAACCACCGTGCCAAAAATAGGGAAGCCCTATTTTTAGTTTTTTAAGGAACCTCCATACTGTTCTCCATAGTGGCTGTATCAATTACATTCCCACCAACAGTGCAAGAGGGTTCCCTTTTCTCCATACCCTCTCCAGCATTTGTTGTTTGTAGATTTTCTGATGATGCCCATTCTAACTGGTGTGAGGTGATACCTCACTGTAGTTTTGATTTGCATTTCTCTAATGATTAGTGATGTTGAGCAGCTTTTCATGTGCTTCTTGGCCATCTTTATGTCTTCTTAGGAGAAATGTCTGTTTAGGTCTTCTGCCCATTTTTGGATTGGGTTGTTTGTTTCTTTAATATTGAGCTGCATGAGCTGTTTATATATTTTGGAGATTAATCCTTTGTCCGCTGATTCATTTGTGAATATTTTCTCCCATTCTGAGGGTTGTCTTTTGTCTTGTTTATGGTTTCCTTTGCTGTGCAAAAGCTTTGAAGTTTCATTAGGTCCCATTTGTTTATTTTTGTTTTTATTTCCATTACTCTAGGAGGTGGATCAAAAAAGATCTTGCTGTGATTTTTGTCAAAGAGTGTTCTTCCTGTGTTTTCCTCTAAGAGTTTTATAGTGTCTGGTCTTAACATTTAGGTCTCGAATCCATCTCTTGAGTTTATTTTTGTGTGTGGTGTTAGGGAGTGTTCTAATTTCATTCTTTTACATGTAGCTGTCCCGTTTTCCCAGCACCACTTACTGAAGAGACTGTCTTTTCTCCATTGTATATCTTTGCCTTTTTTGTCATACATTAGTTGACCATAGGTGCATGGGTTAATCTCTGGACTTTCTATCTTGTTCCATTGATCTTTGTTTCTGTTTTTGTGCCAGTACCATATTGTCTTGATTACTGTAGCTTTGTAGTATAGTCTGAAGTCAGGGAGTCTGATTCCTCCAGCTCCGTTTTTTTCCCTCAAGACTGCATTGGCTATTCGTGGTCTTTTGTGTCTCCATACAAATTTTAAGATGATTTGTTCTAATTCCGTAAAAAATGCCATTGGTAATTTGATAGGGATTGCATTGAATGTGTAGATTGCTTTGCGTAGTAGAGTCATTTTCACAATATTGATTCTTCCAATCCAAGAACATGGTATATCTCTCCGTCTGTTGGTATCATCTGTAATTTCTTTCATCAGTGTCTTATAGTTTTCTGCCTACAAGTCTATCATCTCCCTAGGTAGGTTTATTCCTAGGTATTTTATTCTTTTTGTTGCAGTGGTAAATGGGAGTGTTCCCATAATTTCTCTTTCAGATTTTTCATCATTAGTGTATAGGAACGCAAGAGATTTCTGTTCATTAATTTTGTATCCTGAACCTTTACCAAATTCATTGATTACCTTTAGTAGTTTTCTAGTGGCATTTTTAGGATTCTCTATGTGTAGTATCATGTCATCTGCAAACAGTGACAGTTTTACTTCTTCCTTTCCAATTTATATTCCTTTTATTTTTCTTTTCTGATTGCCGTGGCTAGGACTTCCATAAGTATGTTGAATAATAGTGGTGAGAGTGGACATCCTTGTCTCGTTCCTGATGTTAGAGGAAATGCTTTCAGTTTTTCACTATTGAGAATGATGTTGGCTGTGGCTTTGTTGTATATGGCCTTTATTGTGTTTAGGTAGGTTCCCTCTGTGCCCACTTTCTGCAGTTTTTATCATAAATGGGTGTTGAATTTTTTCAAAAGCTTTTTCTGCATCTATTGAGATGATCATATGGTTTTTATTCAGTTTGTTAATATGGTGTATCACATTGATTGATATGTATATATTGAAGAATCCTTGCATCCCTGGGATAAATCCCACTTGATCATGGTGTATGATCCTTTTAATGTGTTGTTGGATTCTGTTTGCTAGTATTTTGTTAAGGATTTTTGCATCTATATTCATCAGTGATATTGGTCTGTAATTTTCTTTTTTTGTAGTATCTTTGTCTGGTTTTGGTATCAGGGTGATGGTGGCCTCAAAGAATGAGTTTGGGAGTGTTCCTTCCTCTGCAATTTTTCGAAGAGTTTGAGAAGGATGGGTGTTAGCTCTTCTCTAAATGTTTGCTAGAATTCACCTGTGAAGCCATCTGGTCCTGGACTTTAATATGTTGGAAGATTTTTAATCACAGTTTCAATTTCATTCCTTGTGATTGGTCTGTTCATATTTTCTGTTTCTTCCTGGTTCAGTCTTGGAAGGTTATACCTTTCTAAGAATTTGTCCATTTCTTCCAGGTTGTCCATTTCTTCCAGGTTGTCCATTTTATTGGCATAGACTTGCTTTTAGTAGTCTCTTAGGATGCTTTGTATTTCTGCGGTGTCTGTTGTAACTTCTCCTTTTTCATTTCTAATTTTTTGTTGTTGTTGTTTTGTTTTTTTGTTTTTTTGCGGTACACGGGCCTCTCACTGTTGTGGCCTCTCCCGTTGCAGAGCACAGGCTCCGGATGCGCGGGCTCAGTGGCCATGGCTCACGGGCCCAACCACTCTGCGGCATGTGGGATCTTCCCGGACCTGAGCACGAAGCCGTGTCCCCTGCATCAGCCGGCGACTCTCAACAACTGTTGTAACTTCTCCTTTTTCATTTCTAATTTTATTGATTTGAGTCCTCTCCCTCTTTTTCTTGATGAGTCTGGCTAATGGTTTATCAATTTTATCTTCTCAAAGAACCAGCTTTTAGTTTTGTTGATCTTTGCTATTGTTTTCTTTGTTTCTATTTCATTTATTTCTGCTCTGATCTTTATGATTTCTTTCCTTCTGCTAACTTTGGGTTTTGTTTGTTCTTCTTTCTCTAGTTCCTTTAGGTGTAAGGTTAGATTGTTTATTTGAGATTTTTCTTGTTTCTTGAGGTAGGCTTGTATAGCTATAAACTTCCCTCTTAGAACTGCTTTTGCTGCATCCCATAGGTTTTGGATCGTCATGTTTTCAGTGTCATTTGTCTCCAGGTATTTTTTTATTTCCTCTTTGATTTCTTCAGTGATCTCTTGGTTATTTAGTAACATATTGTTTAGCCTCCATGTGTTTGTGTTGTTTATGTTTTTTTCCTTGTAATTCATTTCTCATCTCATAGCATTGTGGTCAGAAAAGATGCTTGATATGATTTCAATTCTGTTAAATTTACTGAGGCTTGATTTGTGACCCAAGATGTGATCTATCCTGGAGAATGTTTCATGCGCACTTGAGAAGAAAGTGTAATCTCCTGTTTTGGGATGGAATGTCCTATAAATGTCAATTAAATCTATCTGGTCTATTGTGTCATTTAAAGCTTGTGTTTCCTTATTTGTTTTCATTTAGGATGATCTGTCCATTGGTGTAAGTGAGGTGTTAAAGTCCCCCACTATTATTGTGCTACTGTCTGTTTCCTCTTTTATAGCTGTTAGCAGTTGCCTTATGTATTGAGGTACTCCTGTGTTGGGTGCATATATATTTATAATTGTTATATCTTCTTCTTGGATTGATCCCTTGGTCATTATGTAGTGTCCTTCCTTGTCTCTTGCAACATTCTTTATTTTAAAGTCTATTTTATCTGATATGAGTATTGCTAGTCCAGCTTTCTTTTGATTTCCATTTGCATGGAATATCTTTTTCCATCCCCTCACTTTCAGTCTGTATGTGTCCCTAGGTCTGAAGTGGGTCTCTTGTAGACAGCATATAGATGGGTCTTGTTTTTGTATCCATTCAGCAAGCCTGTGTCTTTTGGTTGGGGCATTCAATCCATTCACGTTTAAGGTAGTTATCGATATGTATGTTCCTGTGACCATTTTCTTAATTGTTTTGGGTTTGTTTTTGTAGATCCTTTTCTTCTCTTGTGTTTCCCTCTTAGAGAAGTTCCTTTAGCATTTCTTGTAGAGCTGGTTTGGTGGTGCTGAATTCTCTTAGCTTTTGGTTGTCTGTAAAGCTTTTGATTTCTCCATCAAATCTGAATGAGATCCTTGCCAGGTAGAGTAATCTTGGTTGTAGGTTCTTCCCTTTCATCACTTTAAGTATATCATGCCACTCCCTTCTGGCTTGTAGAGTTTCTGCTGAGAAATCAGCTGTTAACCTTATGGGAGTTCCCTTGTATGTTATTTTTCATTTTTCCCTTGCTGCTTTCAATAATTTTCTTTGTCTTTAATTTTTGCCAATTGGATTACTATGTGTCTCGGCATGTTTCTCCTTGGGTTTATCCTGTATGGGACTTGCTGCGTTTCCTGGACTTGGGTGGCTATTTCTTTTCCCATGTTAGGGAAGTTGTTGACTGTAATCTCTTCAGATATTTTCTCTGCTCCTTTCTCTCTCTCTTCTCCTTCTGGGACCCCTATAATGTGAATGTTGTTGAGTTTAATGTTGTCCCAGAGGTCTCTTAGGCTGTCTTCATTTCTTTTCATTCTTTTTCTTTATTCTGTTCCACAGCAGTGAATTCCACTATTCTGTCTTCCAGGTCACTTATCCGTTCTTTTGCCTCAGTTATCCTGCTATTGGTTCCTTCTAGTGTAGTTTTCATTTCAGTTATTGTATTGTTCATCTCTGTTTGTTCTTTAATTCTTCTAGGTCTTTGTTAAACATTTCTTGCATCTTCTTGATCTTTGCCTCCATTCTTTTTCCAAGGTCCTGGATCATCTTCAGTATCATTATTCTGAATTCTTTTTCTGGAAGGTTGCCTATCTTCACTTCATTTAGTTGTTTTTCTGGGGTTTTATCTTGTTCCTTCATCTGGTACCTAGGCCTCTGCCTTTTTATCTTGTCTATCTTTCTGTGAATGTGGTTTTTGTTCCACAGGCTGCAGGATTGTAGTTCTTCTTACTTCTGCTGTCTTCCCTCTGGTGGATGAGGCTATCTAAGAGGCTTGATGGGAGGGACTGGTGGTGGGTAGAGCTGACTCTTGCTCTGGTGGGCAGAGCTCAGTAAAACTTTAATCCGTTTGAGTGTTGATGGGTGGGGCTGGGTTCCCTCCCTGGTTGTTTGGCCCGAGGCAACCAAACACTGGAGCCTACCTGGGCTCTTTGGTGGGGCTAATGGTGGACTCTGGGAGGGCTCACGCCAAGGAGTATTTCCCAGAACTTCTGCTGCCAGTGTCCTTGTCCCCACAGTGAGCCACAGCCACCCCCCACCTCTGCAGGAGACCCTCCAACACTAGCAGGTAGGTCTGGTTCAGTCTCCCCTGGGGTCACTACTCCTTCCCCTGGGTCCCGATGCGCACACTACTTTGTGTGTGCCCTCCAAGGGTGGAGTCTCTGTTTTCCCCAGTCCTTCGAAGTCCTGCCATCAATTCCCACTAGGCTTCAATGTCTGATTCTCTACGATTTCCTCCTCCCATTGCCGGACCCCCAGGTTGGGAAGCCTGATGTGGGGCTCAGAACCTTCACTCCAGTGGGTGGACTTCTGTGGTATAAGTGTTCTCCAGTCTGTGAATCACCCACCCAGTGGTTATGGGATTTGCTTTTTTTGTGATTGCGCCCCTCCTACCGTCTCATTGTGGCTTCTCCTTTGTCTTTGGATGTGGGGTATCTTTTTTGGTGAGTTCCAGTGTCTTCCTGTCGATGATTGTCCAGCATCTAGTCGTGATTCTGGTGTTCTTGCAAGAGGGAGTGAGAGCACGTCCTTCTACTCTGCCGTCTTGGTTCCTCTCCCACTTTAACTTTTTCTAAGTGAAGGTTTTGACAACTTTGCAAACGATTTGTAAAAACTTACTAGTATTGATAATATCTCCCTAATTTTTATGGGGGTTATAGGGTAAACATGGCTCAAGATTGCACCTAGGTAAAGAGGAGGAGACCTCCTGAATAAAGGGTTTTGAGAAAGGAAGTTAATATTAGAAAGCCATTTGGAACTGTCTTTTAGATTGTGGAAACCCCCCCCCCCCCCATATTTATTTTTTCTTCTATCCTTTCAGTGCTGTTTGTGAATTAGAGAGGGTAGAGGGACAGAGCTCAGTTGTGACTTGCCCACAGTAATTTGCACAGGTTGAACCAGGCCTGCAATGAACCCCGCTCTTTGGAGCCTCTCAGTGTTTTTATTCTGCCTCCTGATAATTAATGTGGGTCCAGAGTTTCTGTACTGTATTTGAATTGGATTTCTCAAAACCTTTTTGTTTCTTACACAAGACTAGGTGTGAACTCTAGTAACATATGTATTTAGATGGCAGAAAAGCTACCTGCTGAAATAAAAAGCCATTTCTAAACTATGTATTAAATTATTTACTTTGATTTTCAGTGATTAGAGACTTTCAAGAATATGTAGAGCCAGGAGAAGATTTCCCAGCTTCTCCTCAGAGAAGAACTACCGCATCACAGGAAGACAAAGACGACAGTGTGGTTTTACCTCTGGGTGCAGATACACTTACACAGAACTTGGGCATTCCAGTACTAGTAGTTTGCACAAAGGTTAGTTTGCTTCCTACAGATTCTACTACTGATACTAACCAGGGATGAACAACTGTTTTATTTTCTAGGCTCCTTTTGGAGTTGATACATTAGTTTTCCTAGGTAACTTTTCTTAATAAGTAGATATACTAGTTTAAAATATTGAATGATATTCACATTTGTTTTGTGAACTTAATCATAGTTTTCTTTAAAAGAAAATGTTACTTCAGATATTCTAAAATTTGTGATCAAATTTCATTTTTCGAATTCCAGTTAGACTTCAAATTGTATAGTCAGTTTAGTAGAGATAGTTACAGGTAAGATGAAAACTATCAACTTCATAAAATAAAATATTTTTCCACAGTAAGTTTTATATACTAATATCTTGATATTAGAAAATGTACTTAAAGTGAAATAGACTTAATTTTAAAGATGTACCAATACTCATTATGTAAAGTTGATATGCAGTTATCAAAGGCCTTTTATTTATTTAAGAGATTCTGGTAGTATTACTATTATAAAAATTCTGTTAATTTAGTTCTGTCACTGTATACACTTTAGAATACAATCAAATTTCCTTTAAAAAATAATTTAAAGTTCATCTTCTCCCCATTTGGTCCTAAGTAGTATGTCTTTACTGTGTAAGCCATGGAATAGTTAAGATAATTACAGAACATATAAATGCTTTTGAGATCTAAAATTATTTTTTTTGGTAATGTAAAATTTTCACATCTGAGTGAAGGAGGGTGTGGAATTTGTTCACCTTTGGAATAAAAATGGTAAAAAATTTTAAATATAGCTTAAGTTTTACTTTAAACATTACAAAAATTATCAATAACAAAGGAATGTGGGGGGAGCATTTAAAATAATTAAGTCAGTCTATTGTCTGCTTTTCAAATGGTGATTCAGGTGTAGTTAATTGTTACTTATATCTTTTACATAAAACTGTGCTTAAACTCTTACAATAGAATCCTTTTGTCTGTGGTTTGTTTAGGTTTTATTTTGTTTGGCAAAGAGCTGTTTATTGGCAGATATTTTCCTGTTTTTACACCACAACTTGCCTTATAAAAAGCTCTTTATTTTTCAAAGAAAAAATGTCAAGCTTTAAGGGGACCCGAATCAGTATCAAATGAGTCATAGATTCATAAAATTTTCAAGCCAAAAGAGACCATCTACAGTATTTCACAGAATCTAAGACACTGTCAGTTCTGCTTCAGTTTAAGAGCTTTTAAAGTGTGTGGGGGGATGGGGGAATGTGTGTCTCAGGATAGATGAAGAATGGTAGTTCAACTCAGTTTAAAGACGCTTGAAATTGAGACTCAGACTAGGTTTCTTGCCAGATCCTCATATTTCAGTTAAAAATGTTTTAAAAAGTTTACTAAACTATCATGCTTCACCAAAAATGTCATAAGTCAACAATATAATAATATAAGTATCTTTAATACTTTGATATAATTACTCTCAGTGTTCTATAACATAGATAGTATGCTATATCATGTTTATTTAAGGAGACTGTCCTATGTTATATATATGCATAACAAAAAATTACATATCAAAAAAAATGACATGAAATTTGCCCCCAAACTAATATTAGGTATGATGGACATTGTTTATTTTTAGATTTCATAACCTTCAATTCACAGAAGTTTTGATGAAGTTATTTGGATATCATGATGTTTGAACATGCCTTAATTTTTTTCCTAACTTTTTTTTGTAGCAAGCAGAATTCAGAATTGTTTCATTGATTGTACAGGTGACATTTCAGAAATAGCCTGTAATTCCCCTATTTTGCTGTTGGTGAAATTGAAGTGAGAGTGAATAAAAGCACCAGAAAAGAAAGAAAGGTCAATTAAGAGCTATCAAATAAGCAGAGGAACAAAGGGGAAATAGTGAGAGGTGCAGACTCCCTGGATATACAGAGTGTTTTATAGAACTAGAATAGATTTTAGATCTTAAAAACTTTGTTCTAGGACATAAGTCGTTGAGTTAGCAAGTATGACCGCCGATTATAAGTTTGTCCGGTTATTCTTCATTCCTTTATGTACTAAAACTTTCTCTTTGGTGTTCTCATCACATTCAGTATATCATAGAAATCAGAGCTTTTTAAAAAAATAAAAGTATTCATTAGTCTTAAGACTCGAACTAAAAGTCTCTAGACATATAGGAGTAATTAATATTCTAGGTTCTACTGATCAATCACTGTATCAGAGTGGTAATTTTGTGATATTCCCCCACCCAGCGTTGAACTGTTTAAATCATTATATTATTTAAAGTTAATATTGTTTTTAAAATTATTTTAACTCATTAGTGTGATGCCATTAGTGTGTTGGAGAAAGAACATGACTACAGAGATGAGCATTTCGATTTTATTCAGTCTCATATCCGGAAGTTTTGTTTACAGTGTATCCTTTTAACGCATTGATTGGTGCAGTGTTCCTTAGCTGTTTGCTTGTTTGTTTGTTTAAGTAAAGGAATAAATTGATGACTTCAGAAATTCCATAAACTTTTTTCCTCCTGCCTCTGGTTGGAAATTTCAATTCCCAAATCATTTATATCTAGGTATTTTGAGATATAAAAGCAAGTATTGAAATATGTAACTTTGATTTGCTGTTTTTAAAATACTGTGATTAAGAAAAATAATGATCAGACTTATGTAGAAAATTCTAATGAGTTGGCATTGAAAACATTCTCGCTGAAAACTGGTATTCATTTCTTGGGGGTGGGTGGCAGGGAAAGATCAATATTTGGGTTTGTGTGTTCTTGTTTTTAATTTGTTTAGTATGTTATCTCCACTATAATCTAATGCAATGGTTTTTAAATCTGGCTGTGCCCATCTAAGAAGACTTACTGAATTGGAACATTCCAAGGGGAGGCTGGAGAATCTATGCTGAATTTTAAAAAAGCTTTCTGGGTAATTCTGATGATCACAAGGTTAAAAAACCTAGCATAAGGAATCTTGTGTAGTCTAGGTTGCAAGGATTGTATGAGCCAGTGAATAACATTTACAACTAAACAAAGGATAAAATGAGTGAATGCTTTTAAGAGAATTTCGTGTTGAAAACTTCAAACAGCTTGAGAGTACCGAAGAGAGGTGCTCTCACTTGCCCCCTTGGATCAGATGTTTTGCAGTTGCATTCACCAGTCAAAGCTTTTGGGTCTGAAAAGTGAAGAAATGATAGGTAGTAGGAGTAGACAGGAATAAGTAATGTACACATGTTTATAGTATCTGTAGTTTTTCATTAATGGACGTTTAATTTAAGGACCACTTGACAAGAGCCTCGTTGAATAATGAATAAGATCACTTGACACTGGGAGTTTCCCTTTTCCCTTTTTCCTTCAGTACTTTGTCCTCCATGGCACTTTCTCTTCTCATGTCACATAATGGTTAGTTGGATTGAATTAAAGGGCATTTATCTGCAAAAGAAAACAAAAAGAAGTAATTGAAGTAGGTGTTGATAGCCTTTTTTGTTATCTTTGTAGATTAGAAAATTTGAGAACAAACAGTCTCTTTAAACATTTATTTAAAGCTACACTTGGAAATGTACCTATAGAGATGTAATCAGGAAGGAGACTGTCCACTACGATAATTACAGACCTTTAGTAGAGCTGGTTGACTTTAAAAGAATACAAAACAAGAAATCACTTAAAGGTAGTGAGAGGGGGGCTGCCCTGGTGGCGCGGTGGTTAAGAATCCGCCTGCCAATGCAGGGGACATGGGTTCAAGCCCTGGTCCAGGAAGATCCCACATGCCGCGGAGCAGCTAAGCCCATGCGCCACAACTACTGAGCCTGCACTCTAGAGCCTGTGAGCCACAACTACTGAAGCCCATGCGCATAGAGCCCATGTTCTGCAACAAGAGAGGCCACTGCAGTGAGAAGCCTGTGTACTGCAACGAAGAGTAGCCCCCGGCTCACTGCAACTAGAGAAAGCCTGTATGCAACAACAAAGATCCAACACAGCCAAAAATAAATTAAAAAAAAAAAAGATAGTGAGAGGTGTGTGTGTGTGTGTGTGTGTGTGTGTGTGTCAGTGAGGACAACAATTCAAAATCATCTGTATTTTAAAAATTAAAAAATTTTAATTGCATTGTAAATTTTCCAGCTGTGTAAATCTTCCAAATTATAAATTGGCTCTCGTGAGAAAGATCATTCATGAAAAGTTCACACAATTAAGCATTTACTTAAGATTATGATGTTTGTTTCTACCAAATTAAGTATTACGACAAGTAGTATTTAGCCAATACCATTTTAAGGTTCATAAGCCTTGGTTTGTGTCCTAGAAAATACGAGTATCCTAATTCAGAAGTTAGACCATTCTCAGCATTTCCTCTTGGTCTGAGTCACCATCTCTCTTGAGACCCAATGGCTAGTGCTAGCGTTTTGGTCATGAAGTCTACTTTTGCCTTGGATTATTCCTGAAAGCTTCCTGATGGTTCTTGATGGTTCATCTTCTCTGTTCAGTGGATCTCCTGAGCTTTCTCCCCAAAGTCCTAATTCCTGGACTAGTAAAAACTATGAGAGACACTAGTGCAAACCACTTTTGTTGAAAAGGCAAAACAGTTTTTGATAAATAATATCCTTCCTTCATGAAGTTTAGGAAGGTTAAAGACAAAAATAAATTGCCTCTTCATATGCTTTAAATGTAGAGGTAGTAGTGGTGTCAGTTATTAAATTTACCTTTACTTTCTTGGCTAATGAGATTTTTGCCCTCCTTAGTTAAATCAATTATGTAGAGATAGTTTTATTTGCATCTTAGCCTGTATATAAGTATTTTATAGTTTTGAAAGTCTTGATTACCATGTAATTATACCTTTGGAAATTATTTTTGAAACCAATATGCATAAATGCTAAGCTGAGAACACAAAATTTTATGGTACCTGTTGATGGAGTTTGTCCAAAAATTTCTTTAACGGTGTTCATTCAGATGGTGCAGCACTTGTTTACACTTCAGTAAAAGAAAACAAAAATATAGATTTAGTATATAAATACATAGTTCAGGAACTCTATGGATTTCCCTATAAGATTCCTGCTGTTGTTGTGGAAAAAGATGCAGTATTTATGTAAGTATACTCTTAAATGTATTGTTTTATCATGTGTTGTTGCTCCAGTTCGATGGTGCATCATCATCCTCATCTCATTTTCATTTGAAGTGAGAGCAGTAGACTTTTCCATGATGAGTAGGTGAGAATCTGTTCCTAGATTGTTTTATTTATAACCTGCCTTGATTTATTTATCTTTGCCTTTTAGTTTTACTGCTGGCCTGAACCCTTTTGAAAGGCTTGCTATTATAACTAAATTATCTGTTGGGTGCATATATCAATGTATCTACTAACTAATTGGTTATGATACATAAAGGACCCAATGTATAATCTAGACATGCTTTGAAAAGTTATCTGAATAAATAGGGAGGTAAAAATAATTACCACCTTCTCCCCAAAAAACCTGTAATGACAGTTTTAAAATCAGGAAGATTGATAATAATTTTAAGTAGAAATTAGTAAACTTGAACACTATAATAAAACTGATTAATTTTCCATAATTGGTCAAATTTAACTTCATAAAAATATTCCCCTTAATACGATCATGGATTGAAATGAAAGGATGACTATATAAATGCTTGAGAATTTGTCATGTGCATTTCTTTCTAGTCCAGCAGGGTGGGATAATGATAAGAAGATAGGAATATTACATGAAAATTTTCAAATGTTAAAAGCAGAAGATAATTTTGAAGACATCATAACTAAACCACCTGTCCGAAAGGTAACAGTTTTAGTATATAGTCTTAATATTTAGGCTTTTAAACTGAGGGGGAAGTCCATAATTTTAAGATTGTAGGTAGAAAGGTAAGGGGGTCCTTTTTTATCAAGTTGTGTACTTTACAACCTAGAGCTCAACCAAAAGCCAAGAACACCTTGTTAGAATAATTATGTTGGCTTCTGTCTGTCTAGGCAGATCTTGCATCTTCATGGTCATTAGTTATTCATACTAGCCCACAGCTGTCCAGGGGCTGCCAGGTTCCTAGATTTAATTTTAGTCTTTACTGTTACATGTCATTCTTATAACTATTAAATCTCGTTTCAGAAGGTATTCTTCTTTTATGTATCTCGACTTTGCTAAGCAGTATATGGTGTTTTATGGTTAGATAGTATAGATGCTTATGAAAAGTTGTATAAAAATGAGTGTTTGCATGTAGTACTTCTCACTGGCTAATTTGAACATGTTTCGGGAAAAAGTAATTTTGATTTAACATATAATAAAGTTCTTAATTAAAAACCCAAATATTTACATTGAGTAGTTAGAAATAAGAAAAGGAATGTTAAATGAAAAATCAGTTGGTGTGTTACTTGGTTTGGATGTCTGTTAAAAGAAATGTACACATCAAAAAAAAATACCAATTTTTCCCATTCTCTCTTTTACCAGCAAAATTGTGCTTTAAGTTGTCTTTTATTCATTTTGCAAATATTTATTGAGCCACTGTTTAGGCACTAGGTGCTGAATAGGAGGGTGATGCAGTAGTGAATCAGTATATATGCCATCTCTCAAGTGGTGATCAATGCTATGGAAATGAAGCCGAGTGAGGGAAGGGTGAGTGAGAGGACCGAGGTGGGGAGGGCTGCAGTTTTAGAAATGATGAGGGCATGTCTCTGATGAGAGGGGAGAATGTTGAAGGCACAGGGAGCAGGAAATGCACATGCCCTGAGGCAGGAGTGTGTGAGGGGGCCAGAGAGGCTGGAAAAGAGCCCCAGAGGGCCAGAGTGGTAGGAGAGAAAGGCCTCATCATTAGGCCGCAGTCAGGACTTTGGATTTCATGCTGAGTGGGATGGAAAGTGAAGGGGGTGGGGGGGCGAGTTTGAGCAGAGGAGTGATATAATCTGACCTAACCTTTCAAAGGATCGCTCTGGCTACTGGGTGGAAAATAGACTATGGCGTGCCTTGTACAGAAATAGGAGGAGCAGGAGACATTTGCACCTCCTTTTTTTCTAATCATTCAGCAGGTAGAAGAGGCATTATGTTTTTATTTCAGGGAAACCAGGGACAAGTTGATTTTCACTCAGCTGGGATATTATTGGCCCTTTTAAAACACCTAACTGTTGCTTAGCAGATTTTATAAGCATGATTGATATGCCTGTGGCTCTCAGGTTGTGCTGTCCAATACAATAGCTACTAGTCACATACAGCTTTTAAATATAAATTAAGTACAACTAAATAAAATTAAAAATTCAGTTTCTCAGTTACAGTAGCCACATTTCAGCTGCTCAGTAGCCACAGGCTAACGTATTGCACAGCACAGATATAGGATATTTATATTATTGCAGGTAGGTATCAGGGACAACTCTGCTGTAGGGCCTTGGGGAGGGCAGCTCACCCATGTAAATATGGTTTAGGTAATGTTCATATTCTTGGTGTTTTTTTAAAAAATTATTCTAATCTAGAGAGTAAGTTGTGAACGACATTAACATAATATATGCGACTTGCTCGTTTATGCGTTGCTCATTTCAGTTTGTGCATGAGAAGGAAATTGTGGCAGAAGATGACCAAGTGTTTCTTATGAAGCTACAGGTATGAAATTACATCAGAAACAGACTTAGTATGATTAATGGTTAAACTATTCTTGTACATATTTTCTTTAAAAATACAGCAGTACATGCCTGAATATCTAACCTAGAGTTTTTGTGTGTTTTTCAGTCCCTTTTAGCAAAGCAACCACCAACTGCAGCTGGAAGGCCTGTGGTCAGTATTACAGATTTTGACAAAATTATTAAAATGCAGTGCATATTGTTTTAGTTGTTTTTTCTTAATTATATACCTGTCTCAAATGGGTATGCTTTGATATAAACTTGAATTAAGGATTCTCCTGGAATTTGTGAGATTTTAAAAGATAAAACTTCACTCCCGTTTAGAATATTGAAATCATAAATATCTATTTGGCAACATTTGTCCCACGTGAGTTACTGTGCCAAACCATTTATATGTGCTATTTTATAAGTCCTCACAACAGCCAGATGAGGCAGGGGAAATGGGGAAATGGAGGCTTTGGAGGACATCATGGCTTGCCTGAGATTTTACAGCTGGTGGGATGGGATGCAAGTCCAGATTGGAGTCCAGATCTGACTCCCAAGCTTATACTCGTAACCACACCTCATATTCAATATGTTCTTCTTTTTCCGTTGAAGGGAAAGATAGTATTCTAAAATGCAATGGGTCTCTGGTATTCTAATAATGAGGGCACAATTGCTAACCACTTCTGCCCAGGGCTTGCAGCATAAAGGGACCAGTAGAAGATATGGGGGACAGATGCAAAATAGTTTCTTTTTGTGATAATTTCTGTGAAGTTGAAAGTTTCGGGCTTTTGTAATTATGACTTTCCTATTTTTACTTAGGATGCCTCGCCAAGAGTCCCAGGAGGCTCCCCTCGAACACCAAACAGATCTGTGTCATCCAATGTTGCCAGTGTGTCACCCATCCCTGCTGGGTCAAAAAAAATTGATCCAAACATGAAAGGTACATTTCTCTCTTTCTTAGAGAAAGCAACACAATACATTTGACAATAGAAATCTACCTAGAGTCTTTCCACCTTTTGTTTTAGCTATTTTCATTTTTATTCAATAGCTTCTAATCTTTGTGTCTGTCAATAGAATCTCATAGTTAATCAGACTGTGAACCATTTTACGGTGTAGTCTTAACATATCACCTCTGTGCTGTGAGCTTTATGAAAGCTTTGTGTTATATTTAATCATTCTGCTATGGTAGGTCATTGAAGAAATTCATGTTTTTCCTATAATGGGTTATCTGCAGTTAACATAAAGGAAAAAACTGTGTGCATTATAGTTATTTCTATAGGAATAATTGCCATAAGTGGGATTAGTAGGTGAGAGTTTGTACCTTTTTATGCCTTTTGGTGATGTTTCTCAAATGGATTCTTCAATTTACATGTCATCAACATTGAGTGCTGCAGTTTGCCCACAACCTAATCAGCATTCTCTAAGTACTAACTAATAAGAGCTTTTCCCCCAGTGTTTCCTTTCTGTTTGTATTTTTCTTCTGTGAATTGTTTATTGCTATCCTTTGCCCATTAATATCTTAGAACTTCTATTGGTTTTCATATAGCATTGGGTAACTTTTTGTAATACTTGAAGCAAGTATTTCTCAACAGTTATATTTTTGAAGAATGCCTTTCAAAAGAGAGATATATTTGCATCTAACAATCTGTTTTAAATGCCTTTTGCCTTTTAAAAATAACACTCTAATTTTTTAATAATTATCTTACACTCTTAACACTCATATTTTGTTTTATATATGAGTAGATTAGAGAAGTTACCCAGCCTCAAAAGATTAAACTTGAATTTGGAATATTTTCTGTGTATAATTCTACAATAATTTATAGAAAAGTTGAATGCTTTGAGTACAAGTTTTTTTATCTTACCTTTTTTTTTATAATAGCTGGAGCTACAAGTGAAGGTGTCCTGGCAAATTTCTTCAATAGTTTGCTGAGTAAAAAGACTGGTTCCCCAGGAGGCCCTGGTGTTGGTGGTGGTAGCCCTGGAGGTGGGGCTGGAGGTGGAAGCAGTGGTTTACCAGCATCTGCCAAAAAGTCAGGTATAGTTACCTGGAGCTTTTTTTTTTTTTTAAACAGCTTTATTGAGATATAATTTACATACCATGAACTTTGCTCATTTAAAGTGTACAATTCTTAGTATATTTACAGACATACGTAAACCATTACCATAATCTAATTTTAGAACATTTTCTTCTCCCTAAAAAGAAACATCCAACCTATTAGCAGTTATCCTTGCCTAACGTCCAGCCTATTAGCAGTTATTCTTCCCTCCCCTGAAGTCCTCCTAGGCAACAAACAATGTTCTCTGTCTCTTTGTATTTGCCTCTCTGGAGATTTCATATAAATGGAGTCATAAAGTATATGCCTTCTTTAAAATAATGTTTCCGAGATTCATCCATGTTGTAGCATATGTATCAATATTTTGGTTTTTTTTACTGCTTAAAAAATTCCATTGTATAGATATGCATACATATTTTATTTATCCATTTATCAGTTGATGGACATATGTTTTCATTTCTCTTGGGTATATATCTAAGAGTGGAATTGCTGGGTCATGTGGTAACTCTATGTTTAAATTTTTAAAGAACTGCCAAAGTGTTTTCCAAAATGCTATACCATTCTACATTCCCACCAGCAGTTTATGAGGGCCCCAGTATTTCCCCATCGCTTCCGAAAGTTGTTATTGTTCATCTTTGTGTTTTAGTTGTTTTGTTTCTTTTGGTTTTGCTTAACCAAGTCCAAAATGTCTATTTGTGTGTGTGTTTTAATTGAAATATAATTGATTTACAATGCTGTATTAGTTTCAGGTGTACAACATAATGATTTGATATTTTTATACATTATAAAATGATCACCACTTGTCCATCTTTTTGGTTAGAGCCATCATTTTGGCTGTGAAGTTGTATCTCATTGTGGTTTTGATTTGCATTTCCCTGATAGCTAATTATGTTGAGAATCTTTTCATGTGTTTAATAACCATTTGTATATCTTCTTTGGTGAAATGTCTATTCAAATCCTTTGCCCATTTTAAAATCAGTTTATTTCTTATTGTTGAGTTCTAAGTGTTTTTTATATATGCTCTTTACTAGACCTTATCAGATACAGAATTTGCAAATGTTTTCTCCCCTTGTGTTGTTTATCCCTTCACTTTCTTGAGTGTCCTGTGAAGCACAAAACTTCAATTTTGATGAAGTCTTTTTCTTTTTGTTGTTTTTATAATTGCTCTTCAAGCAGACTTTTTCTTTATTGGAACTTCTAACATGTAAGTAACACATAGATATTGCAATAAAGGTTATAATAATCCTTTTCATTTTTCAAGAAACTTTCATTTTATAATCTTACTAATCCCTATAGTATCACTCTGAAGGAAGCAATCAAGACCAAGGTTGTTTATCTTCATTTTATAGACAAGGAAATGGACTCAGAAATACGGTACGCGGGCCTCTCACTGTTGTGGCCTCTCCCGTTGCGGAGCACAGGCTCCGGACGTACAGGCTCAGCGGCCATGGCTCATGGGCCTAGCTGCTCCGCGGCACATGGGATCTTCCCGGACCGGGGCATGAACTTGCATCCCCTGCGTCGGCAGGCGGACTCTCAACCACTGCGCCACCAGGGAAGCCCCCATTCTCCTTTTTTAATCACACCTTCTTACCACCTTTTTCACAAGTACCTGCAGCTACCACTTTGGAACATTTTACAGGTTTCTGGGTATAAATTGAAATATGTTCTGGCTTCTCACATTCTCAGTGTTGAAGATTACCTTTCTCAGTACTGCTGATTTAATTACCACTCACTCATCTTTCCAGATTCCGAAGTTTTGTTGCTATTTTTCTCTTTTACTGTTCTTATTCTATGCCTTTAAAAAAGTATACCTTTATGAGATTAAATGGTAGGTGCTAGTTTTACTTCTATTTGATAACAGACCCCACAATTTAAAATGAGGGAATTTAGGGGCTTCCCTGGTGGTCCAGTGGTTAAGACTGTGCTTCCACTGCAGGGGGTGCAGGTTCGTTCCCTAGTCAGGGAACTAAGATCCTGCATGTTGTGTGGTGAAGCCAAAAAAGAAAAAAAAAAAAAAAAGGAATTTATTTTTAAATTAAGGATGTTTATATAACTGTGTTTTAGATAAAGTTAATGAAACTGTTGGCATTTGTTAAATGAAGACACATTGGTGTTAAGGATATTTTGACTTATGCCTAAATCTTGGTTTCTTTTCCTTTAAATAGGCCAGAAGCCTGTCCTATCAGATGTTCACGCGGAACTAGACAGAATTGCACGAAAACCAGTTACAGCTTCTCCTACAACACCCACATCTCCTACAGAAGGAGAAGCTTCTTGAAGATACCAAATAAAGCCATTTATTCAGTTTTCTGGGATAATGTAAACTTGCCTCTGCCTTCTCCTTCAAAAGTGGAATTAGGGAGCTGGAGTGCTTTTTCAGATGGACTAATAAATTCATGTCTTTTTTGTGTATGTGGTTGTTCATTTTATAAAAGGGAAGTATAGAGAAGAAAAATTATTCTACACTATGTAGGATTGCTGTTTGCATTGCCACTTTGCGTAAGGAAGTAATTTTGGATTTTGAAAAACTCAAATTTATAGATCTGAAATACAGCCATGTGATCATATTCTAAAGGCTACTTAAAACATATAGGAGGGTTTGAGAAGGGCAGAAAATAATATGCTTTGGGCATTCGACTTACTTGGAAGGAAGTCCAAACTTATTTTAGTTAAGACTATTAAAAAATCGTTTAAAAAAATTATGTGTTAGTTTTACTGGAAAAGAAGATGATCAGTTGTCAGATTTTCCACACCAACGTAAATATACCACCACACATGGAATATGCTGAGAAAATGATCAGATAGCATTTGATACACTAGTCATTGTCTCAATCCATGATCCTGTAAATTGTCATCAAAATATGATTTAGAAATATTGGTCAAGATTTGTTTCTTTAACTGAGAAGAAAAGAAAGCACACTGCCTAAATGTGTAAAAGAAAAATGCAGAGGTTGTTAAAATGTAAAGAGATAACAGTCTTTGGATTTGTCTATATATATATATATCTACATATATATCTATATATATATCTATATATATATTGATATATATATATATGGCTCTGCCTTAATATACCCCTTTTTTGTTTGTGACTTTCAACTATAATCAGTTAATAAAGTATTTATTCTCTGCATTCAGGTTCAAATAACTTGTTGCATTCTCTTATATTTAAATTTGTATTTATCATATAATGAATAAGATTTGTTAGTATTTTAAAGTGTTTGACTTAATAGGATTATTAAGCTTTCTGATCTTCTTTCTAAGAGACGAGTACATGAGATTCACTGCCTTGTCAAAGGAATTTACCTTGATCAGTACATCTTCCCCATAAACATGTCTTGAACTACAGAATCTTACATCAGCATTCCTAGTAGAAAAAATAGAGCCTTTTATCATTATTTAATGGATAGAAGCTGTTCTAAAAGTTTGGCAAGTGCACTGAAACATAGCTCCTCCCTTACAGGTGAGATCACCTGGTAATAGTTCCACCTTTTCAATACTCAGATTTCAGTGCTTGTTTTGGAACATTCATGAGAACAGTTTGATTTTCCTACTGAAGTTCAACTAAAGAACACATGAACATTTGACCTATTGTGTAATTTCAGATAATTGGGGGACAATGGCTACTACCCTTTACATTGGTCTTTGTTATAACTTTAAAATATATATTCCAAAGATTTTTTTTTCAACAAAATATTTGAGGACAGTACCTCTACTATCAAACGTAATTCTTTCATTAGAACTTTAATATCTGTTTGGTTTTTTTTTTTTTTTTTTTTTTTTCCTGGTGTTATGCGGGCCTCTCACTGTTGTGGCCTCTCCCATTTGCGGAGCACAGGCTCCGGACGCGCAGGCTCAGTGGCCATGGCTCACGGGCCCAGCCGCTCCGCGGCATGTGGGATCTTCCCGAAACGGGGCACGAACCCGCGTCTCCTGCATCGGCAGGCGGACTCTCAAGCACTGCGCCACCAGGGAAGCCCTCTGTTTGGTTTTATAATAGTATTTGGCTCCTAATGGTTGAATGTAAATACTAAAAATATACGAGAGGGTTATAATTTGTTTCAGTGTGGGAAAAACTTAGGATGTTTGTGGGCATGGAAAAATTAATTTGCAAAAACATTTTGTTTAATAAAATATGAGATGAAAAATGCCATTGATAAAATCTTCAGTCCGGAAGGGGTTCTGCAGTCCGGGTGTTGTAAAGACCAGTTTTTCTAAACTAGTAGTACTTGATGAAGTAAGTGAAACTAATGAAGAGAATTGCAGACTGTGCATTATGGTATATTTTGGTATGTCTCCTGTGTTTGCATGTCTAGACCAACTCATGTTTTTTTTCTGTGTAACATTGGAGATGTACTAGAAAATCCTCAGAATTACATTGTTACCTGAAGTAATTGTAATTGTTCACTTTATATGGGATTCAGTTTTAACTAATCAAAAATCTTGTGTTTACTGTGTTTAAACCTATTTTTGTCCCTTTTTTTTTTTTTTTTGCGGTACACGGGCCTCTCACTGTTGTGGCCTCTCCCGTTGTGGCCTCTCCCATTGCAGAGCACAGGCTCTGGATGCGCAGGCTCAGCGGCCATGGCTCACGGGCCTAGCTGCTCTGCGGCATGTGGGATCTTCCCGGACCGGGGCTCGAACCCGTGTCACCTGCATCAGCAGGCGGACTCTCAACCACTGTGCCACCAGGGAAGCCCTGCCCCTGTTTTTGCAAGGAAATTAGTTTTTAAACTACTTAATCTTTTTTGTTTGTTTTTTTAGCACTTTTTATTGAAGTATACAGTACAGAAAAGTGTACAAGTTACAGGTGTATGGTTTGAAATACCACAAAGTGACCACATATAACCAGCACCAGGATCAAGAAAGACGGTGTTATTTGCACCCCAGCTGCTTCCCTTGTGCCCCTTGTCAGTCCTCCTACCCACCAAGTAACTACTGCCCTTTCTTCCAAAGCTGTAGATAAGTTTTACTATTTTTAAGCTTTATATAAATGGAATCTTACATTTATATTCTTTTGTGTCAGGCTTCTTAGTATTCTGTGGTTCCTCCATTTTGTTGCCTATAGCAGTAGTTATCCATTCTCACTGCACCATAGTATTTCATTGTGCAAATAACACGGGGCTCGAACCCGTGTCCCCTGCATTAGAAGGCAGATTCTCAACCACTGTGCCACCAGGGAAGCCCACAATTTACCAAATTTTAGTGGCTTAATACAGATTTATTACCATACCATTCTCGAGGTCAGAAGTCCAAAATCAGCTGTACTAGGTTAAATTAAACTGTAAGCAGGGCTGATTTCTTTTGGAGGCTCCAGGGAGCATCTGTTTCCTTCCTTTCCAGCTTCTAGAGGCTGCCTGAATTCCTTGGTTCCTGGCCCCCTCTCCATCTTCAAAGCCAACAGCATAGCATCTTCTACTCTCTGCTTCCATCACATTGCTTCTCACTCTGACCCTGCTGCTTCCCGCGTATCAGGATCCATGGGATTAAACTTTGGCCCACGTGAGTAATCCAGTATAAGCTTCCTCAGCACGTCACTCTTCTTGCTTGCATGGTTTCTGTAAAGAAATTGGATGTTATTCTTAACCTTTGCTCCTCCATAGGTGTTTTTTCCCTTTGGCTTTTAAGATTTTTTAAGTCTTTGATTTTATGCAGTTTGAATATGATATGCCTAGGTGTAGTTTTTTTTGGGGGGTGGTTATCCTTAGTGTTCTCTGAACTTCCTGGATCTGTGGTTTAGTATCTGACATTAACTTGGGGGAAATTCTCGGTCATTATTGCTTCACATAACTTTTTCTGTCATTTTCTGTCTTCTCTCAGGCATTTTCATGTATATGTTACAACTTTTGTCGTTGTCTCACAGTTGTTGGGTATTCTGTTCCCTCTTTTCTTCCCCAGTCTTTTTTCTCTTTGCTTCTTAGTTTTGGAAGTTTGCGTTGACAGGTCCTCCAGCTCAGAGATGCTTTCCTTAGCCATGTCTAATCAACTAATGAACCCATGGAAAGCATTCATCATTTGTTAGTTTTTTTTTTAGTCTCTTTAGACCTTTAAAAAAGAATTATTTCTTAGAATTTCCATCTCTCTGCTTACTTTAGCAATCTGTTTTGGTGTGTCTACTTTTTCTGTTAAAGCCCTTAACATATTAATCAGAGTTGTTTTAAATTCATGGTCTGATAATTCCAACATCTCTGCCGTGTCTGAATCTGATGCTTGCTCTATCTCTTCAAACTGTGTTTTATCTTGCCTTTTACTTATGCCTTGTAACTTTCTGTTGATAGCTGGACATGATGTACTAGGTGAAAGGAACTCCAGTGAATAGACCTTTTAGCACTGTGGTGGTGAGGTGTGGGGGAGGGGAGGCATTCTGTAGTCCTATGATTAGGTCTCAGTGAACCTGTGTCCCTGGGCTGTGAACTTCATAAGTGCTTCTCCATCCCCCCTGCCCCCTTACACACCATAGGTGAGACAGGATGGCTAGAGGGAGCTGGAGTTGGGTATTTCCCTTCTACCAGGTTGTTTAGGCTCTGATAAACCCCAATTGAGGAGGCTCTGATAAAATGGCTTCTCTTAAGGACAGGCCTTGTTAAGAACAGAATACTCTGACTTATTTCAAAATGGTTACTTTCTTCCTTCCCCTACTGGAAGCACCAGGGGATTTTTCTCTGATTTTCCCTTTGAGACCCTGGTAGGGCTCCAGGAGGTAAAACTCACAAAGCAGTGGGGATCCCCTTCTAACTGGGGGTTTTTAACTCACAGACTTGTCCACTCTGAACCTCCAGCAATTTGTCAGTTACAGTTCCAGCTTGCTTACCCCAGCACTGTCTCCCTTAGAGGTTTCTGCTTGGAAGTTTCTGCTTCAGTAAGTTGTGGTTCTCTGTGTCCACCTGCCTGCCTCTCCAATATGGAGGACTGCAGTTGGCCCTGTGACCTCACTTCTCTGACAGATCTAAGAAGAATTGTTGATTTTTCAGTTCAGCTTTTTACTTGTTAGGATGGAGAGATGACTTCCAAACTCCTTACTTGGTGTACCAGCATCCCAAAGTCTAATTTCCCCCTCTCAAAATCCTAATCACACCTGCAGAGTCCCTTTGCCAAGTAAGGTAGCATTCACAGGTTCCAGGGATTAGGATGTGGACATCCTTGGGGGGCCAATAGTCAACCTACCACAAGATGTTTGGGTGGTTTCAGTTTTCCAATTGCTGTTACTAATTGTGTTGTTATGAACAGTCTTGAATGTGTCTTGTGGAAAACATGTTCTCTCTGTTGGGTGTATATGTAGACATGGATTGCTGGATTCAAAGGCTATGTGTATATTCAGCATTAGCAGGTGTTAAATCTTTAGCAAAAGTTTTTCCAAAGTTATAAGAGGTCCCATTCCTGGGAGAAAATATTTGCAAATTATATATCTGATAAGAGTATAGTATTCAGAATATATAAAAACTTAAAACAATAGGAAGACAGCCCAATGTTGAAATGGACAAAGTATTTGAATAAATATTAATTCAGAGAAGATACATGAATGACAAGCACATGAAAAGTTGCTTGATATCATTAGTAATTGGCAAAATGCAAGTCAAAGCCACAATGAGATACCACTTCACAGCTGAAATAAAAAATAAGTGTTGGTGAAGATGTGAAGAAATTAGAACTCCTGTACATTGCTGGTGGGAATGTAAAATGGTGCAACCACTTTGGAAAACAGTATGGTTAAACAAATAGTTACCACATGACCTAGCATTTCCACTCCTAGATATATACCCAACAGAAATGAGAACGTATGTCCTCACAGAAACTTGTGTACAAATGTTTATAGCAGCATTATGTATAATAGCTAAAAGGTGGGAACAAACAAAACATCCATCAGCAGACAAATGGGTAAACAGAATGTGACATATCCATACAATGGAATATTTTTCAGCTATAAAAAGGAATGGGAGGGCTTCCCTGGTGGTGCAGTGGTTGAGAGTCCGCCTGCCGATGCAGGGGACGCGGGTTCATGCCCCGGTCTGGGAAGATCCCATGTGCTGCGGAGCGGCTGGGCCCGTGAGCCATGGCCGCTGAGCCTGCGCCTCCAGAGCCTGTGCTCCGCAAGGGGAGAGGCCACAACAGTGAGAAGCCCGAGTACTGCAAAAAAAAAAAAAAAAAAAAAAAAAAAAAAAAAAAAGGAATGGGAGTTCCCTGGTGGTCTAGTGGTTAGGGCTCTGTGCTTCACTGCCGGGGGAACTAGGATCCTGCAAGCCACATGGTGTGGCCAAAAAGGAAAAAGGAGTGAAGTATTGATACATGCTACAACATGGATGTACTCTGAAAGCATGTTAAGTGAAAGAAGCCAGTCAAAAAAGTCAGAATGTATGATTCCATTTATATGGAATGTCCAGAATAGGCAAATGCTTTGAGACATAAAGTAAATTAGTGGTTGCAAGAGGAGAGGGCAATGAGGAGTGACTGCTAATAGGTATAGGGTTTCTTTTGAGGGTGATGAAAATGTTCTGGAATTATACAGTGCACAGTCTTGTGAATATACTAAAAACTTGACATCGCTTCAAAAGGGTGAATTACATATCAATTTTTTTTAAAGGAATTCGCATTACTACCAGCAGTATATGAGTTCCAGTTGCTCTACATCTTTGCATACACTTGCTATTGTCTATCATTCTGGCAGGTTTTTTATTTATACAATAGGATCTCATTGTGGTTTTAATTGTATTTCCTTAATAACTAATGCAGTTAAACATGTTTCATGTTTATTGGCCATTTGGATATACTCTTTTGTAAAGTACCTGTTTAAGAATCTTAAAAGTCTTCTTTTTTTTATCCCCCTCAGAAAAATAGGGAGATATTTGACTTTTTCTTACTAACTCGTCCTTTACGTATTCAGAATACTAGTCCTTGTCAGATACATATTGCAAATATCTTCTCTCATTCTGTGGTTTGGCCTTTTCACTCTCTTATTGCTATCTTTTGATGAATAGAAATTGATTTTAATGTTCCATTTGCTAGCTTTTCTTTATGGTTATTGATTTTTTTTTTACGTGTTTTTTTTTTTTTTTTTTTTTTTTTTGTGGTATGTGGGCCTCTCACTGTCGTGGCCTCTCCCGTTGTGGAGCACAGGCTCCGGACGAGCAGGCTCAACGGCCATGGCTCACGGGCCCAGCCGCTCCACGGCATGTGGGATCCTCCCAGACCGGGGCACGAACCCGTATCCCCTGCATCGGCAGGCGGACTCTCAACCACTGCGCCACCAGGGAAGCCCTTTTTACGTGTTTTGAAGAAGTCTTTGCTTGCTCTCAAGGTCATGAAGATAGCCTCTTAAGTTTTTTTTTTCTAGAAGCTTTATTGTTTTACGTTTCTACAATTCATCAATTCATCTGGGATTGATTTCTGAGCATGGTATGAAATAGGGGATAAAGGTTTTTTGGTTTTTTTTTAGTGTGGTGTTCAATTAATTCATTCCCACTCTGGTGGGGGGTATCATCCTTCTGAACTGCAGTGTCACCTGGGTCATAATTTGTCCATTTATGCATGCATCTGTTTCTGGACTTTTTCTTTTCCATTTGCCAGTTTCTCTACCCTGTACCAGTACTACAGTCTCAATTTCTGTAGTTAAAAAAATAAAAAGCCTTTATCTGGCAGCCTAAGCCCTCCCCTATTGTTTTTCCTTAAGATTGTTTTTGCTATTCTTGACCCTTTGCATTTCCATATAAACTTTAGAATCAAGTGGTCAGTTGCCACACCAAAGAAGTGGCCTTTTTTTTTTTTTTTTTTTTTTGCAGTATGCGGGCCTCTCACTGTTGTGGCCTCTCCCGTTGCGGAGCACAGGCTCCGGACGCGTAGGCTCAGTGGCCATGGCTCACGGGCCCAGCCGCTCCGCGGCATGTGGGATCTTTCCGGACCGGGGCACGAACCCGTGCCCCCTGCATCGGCAGGCGGACTCTCACCACTGTGCCACCAGGGAAACCCAGAAGTGGCCTTTTGATTGAGATTGAATTTATGGATCAATTTGGGGATAATTATCATATTTACAGTATCTTCTAAGCTATGCACAGGAATATCCTTCCATTTATATAGGCCTTCAGTCTCTCCTCGCAGTGTTTGTAGTTTTCAGTGTATCATCTTGCACCTTCTTTTGGTAGATTTTTTTCCAGCTAATTTTTTTAGGCTATTTTATTTTCTATTTATTTTTTTGGCCACGCCGTGCAGCTTTCAGGATCTTGGTTCCCTGACCAGGGATTAAACCCGGGTCTCTCAGCAGTGAAAGCTCAGGGTTCTAACCACTGGACAGCCAGGGAACTCCCTTTTTGATGCTGTTTTAAATGGCATCCTTTTAAAATGTTATGTTCTTTATTGCTGGTATGTAGAAATACACTTCTTTCATATTGATCTCATCCAGCAACCTTACTCAGATTCATTTGTTAATGTTCATCCATAGTTTATTTTACATGTGTCCTGTCTACAGTCCTCTGCTCTCCCAGCTGAGCTATTGAAAGGTGCACCATCTGTAATTTATTTTATAGTTTTCTACATATAATTATTTCATCTGCAAATAACGAGTTTTAGTCTTTTCTAGTGTTATCTTGCTTTATGACACCTATGCTCCAGTATAGGATTCTATAGAACCGATGAGAGGAAGCATCTTTATCTTGTTCCCTATCTCAGAATGAAAGCTTTAAATTTCACTATTGAGTATAGTTGCTGCATGCTTTTTGTAGACACTCTATGAGAGAGAAAGTTCTCTTCTTTCCTAGTTACTTTATATCATAAGTTTTATCATGAATGGGTGTTGAATTTTATAAAATGTTTATTTATTGAGATAATTTTTCTGTTAATGGTATCAATTACATTACCTTTTAGAACTATTAAGCCAACTTCATATCCCTGAAATAAATTTAACTTGATCTTGATGTATTAGTTTTATTATATTGCTGGATTTGGTTTGCTAATATTTTATTAGGATTTTACATCACGCTCCTGAGAAAAATTGGCCTGTAATTTTCATTGTTTTGTCAGTGTTTGATATCAAGATTATGTTGACATCATAAATCAAGTTGGAAAGTATTCCCTCTTTGTAGTCTTTGTAAAGAGTTTGTGGGACTTCCCTGGTGGTCCAGTGGCTAAGACTCTGCTCTCCTAATGCACTGGTTCGATCCCTGGTCACGGAACTAGATCCCACATGCCACAGCTAACACCCGGCTCAGCCAAATAAATAAATAAATATTAAAACAAACAAACAGTTTGTGTAAGATTGGTGTAATACTTGTTAGTTTTGCTTCTTTAAAACTATCAGATATTAAAAAAAAAACTATCAGATATCAATTTATAAGGCCTGTTGTGGAACTTAACAATAGCCCAAATGGTAATATCTATTACAGTTTTCGTATGTGAGCTTTCGTTTTAGAGAAAGTACTTGCTTTTTAAACTGGTAAAATGCCAGAATACGGGAATTCCTCTTTCATGTAGCACCTTATTAATGTCTTTATCAAATAGTGGTTCCCCATGCTGAAATAGGATTGTAGACAATGATATCAGGGAATTCTCACTATATAAGAGTTATCCTGTGATCATGATCACTTCAGAGAATTATAGGAAAAATTGTAGTCCATACAATAAAAAATACATGAAGTAATTGATGTGAAGAGGTATATGAAATTCAAGGATTTTATTATTATTATTTTGTGGTATGCTGGCCTCACTGCTGTGGCCTCTTCCGTTGCAGAGCACAGGCTCCAGGCTCACAGGCTTAGCGGCCACGGCTCATGGGCCCAGCCGCTCCGCGGCATGTGGGATCTTCCCGGACCAGGGCACGAACCCGCGTCCCCTGCATTGGCAGGCAGACTCTCAACCACTGCGCCACCAGGGAAGCCCAAATCCAAGGATTTTTAAAAGGTAATTCTCAATCAGATAATTAGAGAATATATGGATAGAGTTATACTTTGAGAAATAATCATAAAATAATGATGCTTCCAATTTCTCAGAATATGACTATATATATAAAGAGAGAGGGAGGGAGAGTAATATATACTACACACACGTTTGGGGCAGAGTAGTACCTTGATCTCATTGTATCACCAAAATCTTTTTAGAATTAGTTGGTGACAATTCTTTTCTGTCTTACGTTGGGTTAAGATTTTTTTCTAAAATTCAAATATAGGTGATTCTTAAAACTTTTGGTCACAAGACTGCTTCCCCCACCCCCTACGCGAGGCTTGGGGGGTTCTTAGTTCCCCAACCAGGGATTGAACCTGGGGCCTCAGCAGTGAAAGTGCTGAGTCCTAACCACTGGACCACCAGGGAATTCCCAAGACTCCTTTATATTTGTACTTATTAAGCACCCCAAAGAATTATTGTTAATGTGGTCACTTATCTGTATTTGCCATATAATAAATAAAAGCTGAAAAATTTTAAATATTCATTTATAAATAACAATAGTAATTCCATTACCTGTTAAAGTAACTTTTTATAGAAGACAACTTTACAAAACTAAAAGTATGTAGAAGGGTACTGTTGTTTTACATTTTTACAAGCTCTGATGCCTGGCTTAATGGAAGACAACTGGGTTCTCTCATCTGCTGTATTCCGTCTGATCTGATGTGCTATTTGAATTCCAGGAAGAAAATCCAGCCTCACAAATACATAGGTGGAAAAAGTAGGAGTATTTTAATAGCTTTTCCAGATAATTGTGAATTTTCTTTTCTGATACTAAAGCTTGACAAGTGTTAGTTTTGTAAAGGTTAATTGCAGTGTGGAATCCATTGGTCTTTCTTGCCCTTTGAGTGGATTTTTAACCCTATGTGATTTTGTAACATTATTCACTGGATTTAGAAAATATCAGTTCCCTGAACTACAGGGTTCTTCCAAGTATTGACATGTCCCAATATAAAATGTCTCCCCAAATCACATATTTTTAGTTATTATCAGATCTCATTAGAAAATATTAAGTGGTGGGAAACTGTCAGGCTGAGTGATGGATACAAATTTTCCAAGGTTCTGATTTTTTGAACGTTCATTTTTTTTTTTTTTTTTTTTTTGTGGTACGTGGGCCTCTCACTACTGCGGCCTCTCCCGCTGCAGAGCACGGGCTCCGGACGCGCAGGCCCAGCGGCCACGGCTCACGGGCCCAGCCGCTCCACGGCATGTGGGATCCTCCCGGACCGGGGCACGAACCCGCGTCCCCCGCATCGGCAGGCGGACTCTCAACCACCGCGCCACCAGGGAAGCCCTGAACGTTCAACTTTTATCAGTGTAACAGATACTGTCAGTTTTACTCCTTGTACTGACAGGCTCACTTCACTTATTTCTGAGAAAACGTCTGCCAAATACATCTGAAAAATCAGTTGGGCTGTAAGTAGTTCTTTCAAGTAAGCCTGGTGGAAGAAGTGGCCAGTTCAGCTTACCACTCAATAGCACAAAAGCACTTCTGTAAGCAGCAGAAGTGGTACACGTGTCCTTCCATTTCCTCACACAGAATTTCAGAAGAACTGGTATGAAATGGTTGCAACTTAGTGAAATTAATTTTTACTTCATCAAGGGAATTCTTAAGTAAACTTGGCTTTATATTTTCCCACAGAGTGGTAGAGTGGTGAAGAATACGATGACTACAAGTTCAGTTTGGTGCCACTTCCTTGCCTTGTGCTAGAGTGCTAGCAGTTTCACTCCACCTGCGGTGCAAACAAATGTTCACACAGTGAAAAAGGCAGATGACCTCTTAGTAGTAGTATGAGAATAGTTTTGACTTTATGGAATCCCAGAAAAGTTCTCAAGACCTCTAGGGGTCCTCTGAGCACTCAGAACTGCCATTATAACCCAGTAGCCAAAATCAGTCATTTGATTTTGTCCTGTTTTGCCTTAGAATTTAAAACAAGGCTTTGGTTCAGAAATTTTGGTTGACGTCCTGTAGGATGTGACTCTTGTAAACATTTTCTATTAAAGTGTGTTCTGTCTTTAATGCTACAACTTTGCCAATAGTTACCTGGGTTAGTCTCCTATTATTCTGTGTTTTGTGCATGTGCACTCTGGTCTTTTCAAGTTCTACTCAGATGGGAAATACTATTAAAATGACAGGTGAGGGCTTCCCTGGTGGCGCAGTGGCTGACAGTCTGCCTGCCGATGCAGGGGACACGGGTTCGTGCCCCGGTCCGGGAAGATCCCACATGCCGCGGAGCAGCTGG
>NW_006791881.1:408181-412041 GCF_000442215.2 Lipotes vexillifer | reverse complement strand
CCCCAAAAAAAAAAAAAAAAAAAAAAAAAAAAAAAAGGTGATAACCAAATCATTTTTTTTAATTAAAAAAAATTTTATACAATTTTTAAAGGTTACTTTCCATTAACAGTGATTACAAAATATTGGCTCTATTCCCCATGTTGTACAATATATTCTTGAGCTTATCTTACACCCAGAAGTTTGTGCCTCTCCCACTCCCCAACCCCTGTAACCATTAGTTCTCTATATCTATGAGTCTGCCTCGTTTTTAGTTATATTCACTAGTTTGTTGCATTTTTTAGATTCCACATATAGATGATATCATATCTGAGCCTGGAGCAGCCACCTGCACCTTGTGTTCCTGTCTCCCTGTGTCTGTGTGCTGCCCTGGTCCACTCTCCTTGAATTACCCCTGGTTAATCCCCTAGTATTTGTCTTTCTCTGTCTGACTTATTTCACTTAGCGTAATGCCCTCCAAGTCCATCCATATTGCTGCAAAGGGCAAAATTTCGTTCTTTTTAATGGCTGAGTAGTAGCCCATTGTATATATGTACCACATCTTTATCCATTCATCTGTTGATAGATTCTTAGGTTGCTTCCATATCTGGCAATTGTAAATAATGCTGCTATGAACATTTGGGTGCGTGTATCTTTCCGAATTAGTGTTTTTATTTTTTTCGGGTATGCACCCAGGAGTGGAATTGCTGGGGATGACCACATCTTTTGCTGTACTCCCAAAGC
The DNA here is from genome assembly GCF_000442215.2 of Lipotes vexillifer. Classification (NCBI taxonomy): domain Eukaryota; kingdom Metazoa; phylum Chordata; class Mammalia; order Artiodactyla; family Lipotidae; genus Lipotes; species Lipotes vexillifer. The sequence continues at coordinate 411,321 of NW_006791881.1, read as the reverse complement.
TTTTGCTGCTCTTTAACTGCAGTAGATGCTTAATATTTCGAGAGCATTAACTTTCAAGTAAAGAAGTCTTAGTCCAACCCTACCTTGCAAGATATGAGCATCTTAGCCACCACCTCCTCCTTAAATGGGCTTTGTAAAGCCAGGAGCATCTTCATATGCAAGAACTGCGGTGTGGAAGACCGTGGAAAGAGGCAGAAGAGCTGGATTACTCCATTTATTAATCCCTTGACTCTGTAAGTCATTTATTGTTCTGTAGCCTTAGTTCCATTGTCTGTGTAGTGTCAAGGACAACCTGATTAGGTGTAGAGTTACAAATGTAAATGAAATTGAGGCTGTGGGGTCCTTTCTAAACTGAATCATTGCACAAATTAAATTTTCATAGCCGCCGGGGAAGGAGTTTTAATTTACATAAATTCCTTAAATACTAGTCCCATGATTATTCAAGTATGTTTAGCTATCTGCTCTAAATATATTAGTGTAATTAGACCACTTCTGAAACGCCTACTGCCTTGTATGCGTGTTTCTATAAGAAAATAGTTATATATATATATACACACATATATATATTTATACATGTGTATATATTTATACATATATGTATAAAATGGGATTATACCAACTGATAGCTATTTGTAAAGATAAAATTAGATCCATACCTGACATCAGTCACAGGAATCAACTCCAAATGTATCAGACCTAAATATAAAATATGAAACCATAGAATTACTAAACGAAGACATAAAATTGTTTTGTATCTGAGTGGGGAAAGGCTTTCTAACTTTAACTCAATCCACATGCAATGAAAGAAAAATTTTATATTCACCGACCTAAAAATAACTGGGGGAAAAAAAGCATGATGGCAAAAAGCACCATAAGCAGAGCCAAAAGGCAAGCAAAAAGTTTGAGAGATAGTAGTTATATCACAGATAAAGAGCTGATATACCTAATATTTGAAGAACTCTTAAAGTAGAGGTGAGGGAACTAAAATCCTTATAGAATATAAATAGGCAAAAAACATGAACAGACAAGTAAAACATAAAAATAGCCCTTGAACATATGTAAGTATGTTCAGTTTTCCTCAGGGAGAAATGCAAATTAAAATTACACCAAAATACAATTTCTCGCCATCTGAACGAAGAAAATTCAAAGCTTGATTCTACACTTTGTGGGAGATGTGGAGATGTTGGAGAAACAGCTGTGTTCACTATTCCTGGGAGTGCAAAACAGTATAACCTCTCGCAAGGGCAATTTGCAGTATTTAACACAACTACACAAACTTAATACCTACCTAGGAATTTACCCCAAAGATACATATCTGACAATACAAAAATAATATTCACACAGTTATTCATTGTGACATTATTTGTAATTGCAAAATATTGGAAACAATCTAAATGCCTATTCATAGGAAATTGGGTGAATAAACTGAGGTATGGCCACTCAATGTAATTATTCAAAAAAAACAAAACCAAAAAACGAAGCTGATTTCTATGAACTGACATGCAGCAACTTCAGGACAGTATATGTCTCTTTCCACTAAAGAAACACAGGGAAGATAACCAGAAGCAAACAAAATGTTACCTGCAGAGGGTGATTGAGCAAAATGAGACAGAACAGATAGACTGAACACCTAAGTGTACCTTTTTGTATGTTTTTACTTATGGAAATTTTGTTAATGCTTCACATTTTCAAACACTAATACTTAATCGATGATAAGGGGAAAACAGATTGTTTTCTGGAATCTTTAATGATGCTCAGTGTGAGGCACCCTGTGTTAAGAGTGGCCTTGGGCTTCCCTGGTGGCGCAGTGCTTGAGAGTCCGCCTGCCGATGCAGGAGACGCGGGTTCGTGCCCCGTTTCGGGAAGATCCCACATGCCGCGGAGCGGCTGGGCCCGTGAGCCATGGCCACTGAGCCTGCGCGTCCGGAGCCTGTGCTCCGCAAATGGGAGAGGCCACAACAGTGAGAGGCCCGCATAACACGAGGAAAAAACAAAAAAAAAAAAAAAAAAAAAAAAAAAAAAAAAAAAGAGTGGCCTTGTAATGACAGAGACACCCTGTAATCTAAATCCCAAACTGGACCCCACCCTCTTTTCCCAAAGCAGTCAAAAGATTCCACCTTGCTCCATCACATCTCCCACCCAAGCAATCAGACTGTCCTGAACTAAAATACCCAACTGATATTGAGGAAAGAGGCTAAGTTATCTAGAGTCTTTTCCCCCCAAACACCTCTGAGGAATTAACTCCGCGCACAGGAGTGCAGAAAGCCTAGAGTGAAAGGCATCACTACATTCTTTTGCCATCGCAGCCCTCTGCTGGTATACATAAAATGTGGAGATTGACGAAGTTACTTGCTTATCCTCTAATCTTGTTGATAAACTGTCATCCCTAGGAGATTTCTGATCCAAACTTTTCTTTGCTTACTTGGCACAACACAGCACCAAACACTGAAGTGTTTGGAAACGTTGACGAGGAAAACTTTGAGACCTTTTTCTTTGCCTCTGTGACACTACTGTGTTCTCCTGCTCTCTGAACATGCCTTTATTTCTGTGACTCCTGTTCAACTTTTCTCCCACTGCTGCCAAAGTCCTAGCCTAAATCCTTCTTCTCTCTGTAGGTTCTTCCCTTGAATTTTTTTTTCTTTTCTTTTTTTTTCTGGCCGCGCAGCTTGGGGGATCTCAGTTGTCTGACCAGGGATTGAACCCAGGCCATGACAGTGAGAGCCCGAAATCCTAACCATTAGGCCACCAGGGAACTCCCTTTCCTTGAACATTTGTACAGTTCTGTCAGTTTGATGAGTTTCCCAAATGTTTTATCTCCTCCAGATCCATATTTGAAACTAGGTACTAAGAACTCCACTTGAACTTACTTCTGGCACGGAAACCTTGGTGTGTCCTAGTCTGAGTTCTTCACCTTGGCTTTGTTTAGACAAAAGATCCAAAACCTGAAAATAAGGCCGAAGGATTACCAAGTGCCCTTTCAACGCCATATATCAGACTAGAGCAGTGCTTTTCAAGAGGTGGCCCTGGACTAGCAGCATCAGCGGCACGTTGGAACTTGATATAAATACAAACTCCCAAGTTGCACTCAAGATCTCCTGAGTCAAAAACTGTCAGGGTGGAGCCCTAGGAATCTGTGATTC
>NW_006791881.1:355741-408171 GCF_000442215.2 Lipotes vexillifer | reverse complement strand
GCATTCCTGGTGATTCTGCTGAGAATCTGAGGTAAGAACTACTGAACTAGAGTGGGATTGTCAGACTGTGGCTTGTGGGCCAATCCGGCCCAGTGCCTGTTTTTATAAAGTTTTATGGGGATATGGTTGCAATATAGCGTTTATTTATGTATCATTTGTGTCTGCTTTCACTCTACAACAACGGAATTGAGTACTTATGACAGAGACTGCATTGCCCTCATGGCCTAAGACATTTACCATCTGGCCCTTTACAGAAAAAAGTTTTCGAACCCCTAAACTACAGCATTGTCCCCCACACCCTCTGAAGGGTCATCAGTGGTCGAGGGAAAGATAATTTTACTTACTATTTATTATTGAATTGGGCCCAGTCTATAACGTTAGATGTTAATTATAGAAGATATATAAGCTACAAATAATTTTTTGTCTTTATTTTTATTTATTTATTTTAATTTTAAAGATTGACGTATAGTTGATTTACATTGCGTTAGTTTCAGGTATACAGCAACTTGATCAGTGAGACGTGTATCAATTTTTTTCAGATTCTTTTCCCCATATAGGTTATTACAGAGTGTTGAGTTCCCTGTGCTATCCAGTAGGCCCTTGTTGATTATCTAGTTCAGTGGTCCCCAACCTTTTTGGCACCAGGGACCAGTTTCATGGAAGACAGTTTTTCCACTGACCTCCCCCCCGCCACCAGTGACCCACGGGGCGGGCGCGGGGTATGGTTCAGGCGGTAATGCGAGCGATGGGGAGCGGCAGATGAAGCTTCACTCTTTTGCCTGCCACTCACTTCCTGCTGTGCGGCCCAGTTCCTAACAGGCCGGAACCAGCACGGGTCCGTGGCCCGGGGGTTGGGGACCCCGATCTATTTTATATATATTAGTGTGTCTATGTTAATCTCAATTGCTAATTTATCTCTCCACCCTTACCTTTCTCCTTTGGCAACCATAAGTTTGTTTTCTAAGTCTGTGAGTCTCTTTCTGTTTTGTAAATTAGTTCATTTGTATCAGTTTTTAGATTCCACCTATAAGTGATACCATGATATTTGTCTTTCTCTGTCTGACTTACTTCCCTTAGTATGATAATCTCTAGGTCCATCTGTGTTGCTGCAAATGGCATTATTTAATTCCTTTTTATGGCTGAGTAATATTCCATTGTGTTTATGTACCACATCTTCTTTATCCATTCATCTGTCGATGGACATTGTGGTTGCTTCCGTGTCTTGGCTATTGTAACTAGTGCTGCAGTGAACATTGGGGTGCATGTGTCTTTTCGAATTATGGTTTATCCTGATATATGCCTAGGAGTGGGATTGCTGGATCATATGGTAGCTCTATTTTCAGTTTTTTAAGGAACCTCCATAGGGTTCTCCATAGTGGCCATTACCAATTTACATTCCCACCAAACAGTATAGGAGGGTTACCTTTTCTCCACGCCCTCTCCTGCACTTATCATTTGTAGACTTTTTGATGGTTGGCCATTCTGACTGGTGCGAGGTGATGCCTTGTTGTATTTTTGATTTGCGTTTCTCTAATTAGCAATGTTGAGCATCTTTTTGTGTGGTTTTCTCTTTTTAAACAGTGTGAGTAAAATTTACCTCTTGAAAGTTGGCCCTGTTTTGAATTATTTTTTTCTTTTTTAAAAAATATTTATTTATTTATTTGTTTGGCTGTGCCGGGTCTTAGTTGTGGCACATGGGATCTTTGTTGCCGGTGCGGGATCTTTAGTTGCAGTATGTGGGATTTTTTTTTTCAGTGTCAGGATGCAGAATCTTTTAGTTATGGCATGTGAACTCTTAGCTGTGGCATGTGGGGTCTAGTTCACTGACCGGGGCTCGAACTTGGGTCCCCTGCATTGGGAGCTTGGAGTCTTAGCCACTGGACCACAAGGGATGTCCCTTGAATTGTTTTTTGATGACCTACCCCAGGACATTTCTTGAGGGCAGGTGTCATATATAGCCCCTCAGGCCTTGTGAAGATCGAAGTGCCCATAAGTCGAGGTTTTAAAGTTGTTGTTGTGGGAAATAGCCACAAGGTGGCAGGATTTCTTCATGCCCAGGTCTGGTTGCTCGGGCAGCCAGATCCTTAGCAAAAGTGGTGTTCCTGGGTTGTCAGAGTGGAATGTGCCAGAACAAAGGCCCAAGGACTTGTGTCTCATTACTTCTTCCCCTTTACTTTTCACCTTTCCCCAGACAAACCCCAACCCCTAGAAAACCGCTACACTGAGGGTGCTTTCTTCTGGAGGTGGGGCGATTCTAAGGAAGGAGACTGGAGGTGAGAACCCCACCACCAGGAGACGTGGAGACCAGGTGATTTTTCAAAACTCTTCCAGCCCAGAGGATCCACCCTTCTTTGCGTGCACTGGGCTTGGTTTAGCTGTAAGAGGGCCCGCCTGAATCTGGAGATTGTGGTCCCATCCAGAGGGGACCAGGCACTAGAGGGCCAAGGGGGGCTTATTTGATGGCACATCCTTTTTAACTCCCTGAATCCCAGGGTAGTCCAGCCTTGAGACCCAAGCCTACTCAGGCTCCAGGGGTAGGACACCAGCTTGGGTCACCAAGGCCTGAGGGGAATATAGTAGGTGTTTCTTTTTTTTCCTTTTTAATTTAATTTTTATTTTATATTGGGGTATTGTTGATTCACAGTGTTGTGTAAGTCTCAAGTCTCAGCGACTTGATTCAGTTATACATAGGCATATATCTATTCTTGTTTGGATTCTTTTCCCATATAGGTTATTACAGAGTGTTGAGTAGAGTTCCCTGTGTTATCCAGTATCCAGTTATCCCTGTTGATTATTTTATATATATTAGTGTGTCTATGTTAATCCTAATCTCCTAATTTATCCCTCCCCCCCCACCTTTCCCCTTTGGCAACCATAAGTTTGTTTTCTAAGTCTGTTTCTGTTTTATAAATTAGTTCATTTGTATCAATTTTTAGATTCTACCTATAAATGATATGATGTTTGTCTTTGTCTTACTTACTTCACTCTTTTCTGATAGAAGTGAAAATGATTTCTCTGCTAGAGTTAATCACAAAAGCAATAATTTGTGATTATTACAAATTAGCCATTTAGCTAATGGCTAAACATTAGCCAGTTTTGGATCTAACCTAGTAATCTTATTCCAGCTTTTTTTCATACATAGACACACTCACAGACATATACACACATACCATGATCTTTCATATAATTCTCTGAACCATTTTTGCATTCTTTTGATTGCTAGTAAGTTAAATAAGTCTTTGAAGCATGCTGACGTACTTGGAGGACCTTCATGTTTTTCACTTTTTGAAGTTTATACTTTGATCCTGACAAGAGTTAATTCCTCCTGTGTTCCTTGTCTCTGTCAATCTTTGTTACATGACTTGAAAGTTTAGCACCAATTCCTCCCTTTTTCTTCAAACAAATCAGTCGCCAAATTGCACTGGTTTTCCCTCCCACAGGGTCTTTTCAAGCCATCCCTTCTGCTCTCTTTCCATGACCACTGTCTGAATTTGAGCCTCTCCTTCCTACTTCCAGAACTTCTACAACAGCCTCTACCTGGCTGTTTGTAACCAGCCCAGTCTACACAAGGCTGCGAGAAAAATATCCTCAAGCAAGAGCTCTGGTCATTTCACTTCCCTACTTCGGTGGTTCCTCATTGTTCAACAGTAAAGGAAAGCCCTAGTTCCTTAGCCTGATTTCTTAGGCCCTCCAAAATCTGACCCTCAGTTTATCCTCCTTGACAACACTTTGTCCTTCCAACCTCTGTTCTATGTGCAGTCTCTTTGCTTTCCATCCCATTGCCCCTCTGCCTGCAGTGCCCTCTGTCCTCTTTCTGTATGTCCAAAGCTCAGTATTCTTTAACCCCCAGCTTGAAGCTCTACCACGCAGATCCTTTTAGCTGAAAGTCATTTCCCTCTACTCTGAATTCCCAAAACATTTACTTTGTATTTCTTTTATGGCACATACACTTTGTTTTGTGACCCGGTCTGTTATGTATGTTTCTTGTTTCTGTGGCCTCTTTGTTGTTTTTGTTTTGCGATTCGCAGGCCTCTCACTGTTGTGGCCTCTCCCGTTGCGGAGCACAGGCTCTGGATGCGCAGGCTCAGCGGCCATGGCTTACGGGCCCAGCCGCTCCGCGGCATGTGGGATCTTCCCGGACCGGGGCACGAACACGTGTCCGCTACATCGGCAGGCAGACTCTCAACCACTGCACCACCAGGGAAGCCCTCTGTGGCCTCTTTGTAGGACAGTGTCTGTGGTCCAAATTTGTATCCACGTTACTGCCTAACTGTGCTAACATAGATAAGAGAGCCATGAAGTTTTTTCAGTAGGAGCTGCTGGAAACTTAAAATTTCAACTGAAAAGGTAGCACCAAATTATTTTTTTAATGTTGAAAAATCTCCTCAAATTATATTTTCCCAAACTATCTCTTTTTGTGAACGTTTTCTTTCCTTCATTTAAAAAATATTAACTATATTAAAGGAGAAAACTGAATACTCTCCAAAACGTAAATGAATCTTCCTTTCTTCTATTTAGTGTATCTTTTCTCCATAAATAAGATTTCTCATTTCAATGCAGCAAGTCCCAGCATTTAACTATTCAGTGTTATTTATTCATTAATGAAGCGAAAGTTTTCTGTGTGGCTGCCCTCATCCAAAGGACTCCCTAGTACATTCATCCTATGGTATCTGGGGGGCGACTGGTTCCAGGACCCTCCCTGGATACCAAGATCCTCAGATGCTCTAGTCCTTTATATAAAAACATGTATTTGTATATAACATATGCACATCCTCCCATACATTTTAAATCATTTCTAGATAACTTATAATACCTAATACAATGTAAATGCTATGTAAGTGGTTGCTGACATACAGCAAATTCAAGTTTTGCTTTATGGAACTTTATGGAATTTAAAAAAAGTATTTTCTATCTGTGGTTGGTTGAGTCTGCAGATGCAGAACCCATGGATACAGAGGGCCAGCTGTACAAGTGTTTGTTCATGAAGACCTAAAATCTTCAGTTGGTCTTTTAATTTATTAAGAAACAATAAGCAATGCACATTTTTTTAAACTGGCAGGGATATTAGTGTCTAAATGCTAGGCACCCCCAAATCAATCAGAGCAAAGGAGGTTATGGCACGTCTGCTGTCTCCTACCTAATAGCTTTCATTCCCATTGTGTTATGAAACAGTATTCCTCCACATTTGGATGGATTTCTCACCGGTAGTGTCTGGAGAGCTTCTTACAAAATTATATTCCCAAGACCCCCCCAAATCCAGACACTTTGGGGCTGGATCTCCAAGGAGCTTTATTTTTATCTTCCCAGATGATTCTTCGGCACCCTGAAGTTTGTGAATCACAGGCTACATTCTATCCTCTTCTAAGTTCAAAGAGAAGCAGAGAACCTTTTTAGACTTTCCCAAGTGCACCGTAAGCGAACCAAGAGCGTTGAGAGTCGTCCATTTCTTCTCCTCTCTCTAAGTGTCCTTCGTCTTTGTAACTTTCCCTTAATATTTTATTTTGAAAATATCCAAGCACAGAAGTTGAAATAATTGTGCAGTGGACACCCATGTACTACACCATTAACATGTTATCACAGTTGCTTTATCACAAACCTCTCCTTTCATCCATCTCTGTTCGTTAACTCATCTTTTTTTTTTTTCATGAATTTCAAAGTAAATTTCAGACACAGGTAGTGTCTAATTTGGGATGATGGTGACTTGAAGAATAACAAGGCAGTGAATTCTTGTAGCCCTTGTGAAAGCACAGTGGCTTTATTGGCTAGGATTGGTGGCTGCTTGACCTCAGCAAGAGGTTAAGAATGTGTTTAATCAAAGACAGAAGGATAGTTTGGGCTGACTGTAGATTATCTCCCCGCCCCTCACCCTCACCCCCTCCAGCAGAGTAGTATCTGTTTGTCTCTATTCATTTGAATGGGAGCTTTTGTTTTGTTACTGGGAGAAGAAAGGGAGGTTTGGGGCTGTGGAGAACAGAAGATAAATGTGGAAGCAGAGGGCAGCAGTAACCCCTCCCTTTAACATGGTTTCAAGGCCCTAATGGAGAGATGGGTTACAGGCTGAGGTTGCTGGCTTAGTGGTTAGCAGCAAGGCCATGAGTCAGACTGCCTAGGCCTACATTCTACTTGTCCCTGGGTGTTTGACCTTGGATGTGATACTCAGCCTCTTGATCTTGTTTCTGAACCGAACTTGGGACCTCTTGCCCAGCATGCAGCAAAGCCAGTTTACTGACACTGGGTTGTAGTAGAGGAAAGTACTGCATTTATCGGAGGGCCCAGCAAGGAGAATGGACAGCTCATGCTCAAAAGACCCAAGCACCTTGATGGTTTTCAGGGGAGGGTCTTAAAGGCAACATTTGGGGTGAGAGTTGCAGAGGACATGACTTTCTTCTGATTGGTTGGTGTTGAGGTAACAGGGTGGTGTTTCAGGAATATTTTTTTTTTGCGGTATGCGGGTCTCTCACTGTTGTGGCCTCTCCCGCTGCAGAGCACAGGCTCCGGACGCGCAGGCTCATGGGCCCAGCCGCTCTGCGGCATGTGGGATCTTCCTGGACCGGGGCACGAACCCGTGTCCCCTGCATCGGCAGGCGGACTCTCAACCACTGTGCCACCAGGGAAGCCCTGTTTCAGGAATATTAATCACCAACCTTCTGGTTCCAACCAGTCTGGGGTCTATGTGCTTGTGGTCAGCATGTAGTCACTATCCTCCACCAGCATGGGGGTCTTAGTTCCTGCAGAACAACTCAAAGATCTGTGGTCAGATTATGTGTATATATCCCCTGAGGAAGAACTAGGACTCTGTTTAATCCCTGAGCTATCATTTCTTGACTGCTTTTCTTTTGTTTCTGCATTCCTCACTTCCATAATTAGTAATTGCTTGAATCTGCTCTTGGGAACTCAGGGAAGGCCTCGGAGACTAAAGCCTTTTTCAAAAAACAAGAACTGGGGGACATGGAGGGGCTTTTGTACCTGGGAGGACTGGGTTCCAGCCTCAGTTTTCTCATCTGTAAAACGAAAGTAATGACAGTACCTACATTATATTGTTGTGGAGAAAATACGTGTGCCTAGCATGTAACTTGATCAACTTCAGTTGCTAAAATGAAATTACCTTCCTTGATGAGTATCTTTAAGTTCACACAAAATTAACATATAGGGCTGCAGCAGCTGGTGAACAAAAAAGAGACAAGTAAATGAAACAATTTTGATAATTAAGCCTAGAAGGAATTCAGAGAGAAGCAGGAGGGAGAAATCCTGAAAGTCCTTCAAGAAAACCCATAGCACTTAAAACGAAATCCAATTTTTTCCCTTGCTCTGCAAGGCCTCTACATTATCTGGCCTCTGCCTACATCTCCAACTTCACCGCCTCTCTTTCTCCCTTATTTAACCTAGCCACACCAGCCGTTTCATAACGAGCCGAGCTCATTGGATCCTCAGGACATTTGCACCTGCTGTTCTCTTTCCTTGAGTCTCTCCTCAGATCTTTACAAGTTAGAAAAGAGGTAAGGCCTCGCGGCAGGGGGCGGGGCTCTGGAGGAGGCGGGGCTCTGGAGGAGGCGGGGCTCTGGAGGAGGCGGGGCAGGGGCGGAGTCGGCCGGAAGTGGGGCGGAGGCCCAGGAAGTGAAGGTCCTGGTAGCGGAGTCGGCGAAGTCTGCGACGCCAGTTGCGGCCTTTCGTTGGCGGACCGTGGGCGATGGAGAACGGAGCGGTCTACAGATCCACCACCGAGGCGCACCCGGGCCCCGCCAGAGGCGCCCGGAGCGGCCTCGTCGCCTCCTTCACCCTGCGCCGGCTCAAGAAGGCCCAGCTAATCATCAAACTCCTTCACCTGGTGAGTCCGCGGCCGGGGCGGGCGAGAGGAGACAGTCGAGCGGCTCTCAGCTGGCAGTTAAGAAGCGGCCGTTTCCACATCTCCAGTTCCTTCCCTCTCCGCTTGGGGAGGGGCCGTTCCCCTCGGGACTCCCCCTTCCCGCCGGCGCCCCCTCATCCCGGCTGCCTCCCCCGCTGGGTCCCCGACGGCTACCGAGGACCCCCGAGCGTGTTTGGCGGGCGCAGGAAATGCGTCAGAGACCCAAGTCAGCCGCTTAGACTTTCTCTCCTCCTGTGTAGGACTTCGGCTCTTCTCCCAGCTGTAACTCTGCATTATCTCCCAAAGTGCCTGTATTTAGACTATGAAACGCTTTTTGTTTATCTTTCTCTGGTTCTTGCGGGTTTCCTGGTGCGAGCCCAAGGGGGCAGTTTAATTTGTTGGACAAAGTCTTCCGATACTACACAAGGCATAGAGATGTGTGTCCAATAAATTGTCTCCCAAAAGTTTTATATTGACTGGAAAAGAATTACTTCTGAATGAGCAATATGTGTGTACCAAATACGAAGTCAGAAGGACAGCATTTTGTGTGTGTTGTGTGCAGGTAGCAGAGCGAGGGCATTCTTTTTCAATGTCGCTGAGTTTCAGTTTACTTTGGGCATTGGTTAAGGACCTTAAACCTACTACTGAAAATATCAAAACATTTTTGAGGTTTAAATTTTAAGTCAGACTACACACATGTTAAGCTCCTATGTTCTGTTTTAACGAATGATGGGTAACATTTTCTGCAAGAGGAAAACTCAGACTGTTTATAGAGAGTGTTTATGGGTTGGGTTGGTTTTTTGAACCAACCAAGTGAAAATAGCCAGTTAGTTTCCTTGGAAAAATCTTAAGTTCTTAGAATTCAGGTAACCAGTACTTATATTCTTAGAACTCAGATGACCTACTTTTATTGGATAGAAAAATAGTAGTCAGAAAACACACAGTACTTTTTAGCCACCAGAATGATCACTTCTGAGAATAATTGGGGAGTCACTTGGAAGCAAGTGGCACTGTGGCCTGTGGAACCCAAGGTTCTGGCTCTATCTCCTTTTAATTCCATACTGGCAACCTTTCTGTTCTTACGAGGTGTCATCAGCTCCCTCCTGCCGTTGTTCCTTTGCATGGGCGGTTCCTTCTTCCCAGAAGGGCTTCCTTCTGCTCTTCCTCTTGCCAGCTCTCAGTTGACTTTTAGATATCAGCTATGTTTCTCTGCCTTAGAGCTAAAATGTTTCTACATATATAGTAGAACTCTTTAGAACAGAAAAGGGTTAATATTCATCTGAAGCACTCTTGCTGCTCAAAAGACATCATCGATTCTGGTCTGTTGCCCATTAAATCTGCTTTTAGTTGCCTTTATTTTTCCTTTCTAATCAGAACTGGCAAATCTAAAGTAAAATTTCCCATTACCTTGTTTATAGTTTAGTAAACTGTAGTTCCATATCTTCAGAATAGAATACAGCCAGAAGTTTGGATAGACTTTTTACGTGGATGTGGAGAGGAGAGGAAGATGAGTTTGCCTTTCGAGGGTTGTTAGACTATTCCTGCTTGTTCTCCATCATCCATAGGAGAAAGGGTGAGAGAATAAAAACTGCCACTGCACAGCTTGCGGGATCTTAGTTTCCTGACTCGGGATCGAACCTGTGCCCTCCGCAGTGAAAGCTCGGAGTCCTAACCACTGGACCGCCAGGGAATTCCCTCTGTTTATGGGGAACTTGTAATGTTACAAGAACACTTTCTTTAATATAGATTTTTTTAAAAATTTCATTATTGCCTTTCATTTAGATGGTTTTCTTTTTGTTCCTGCTTTGTCTGTTTTAATGTCTTACCTCTTCACAACAGTATATTATAGGAGTTACCCAGAAAGTCCCAAGGAAGTTATATATGGAATAAATGAAAACTGTCATCCAGCCAGGGGCAACAGGCAAAGTCTTCTTTGCCTTAACTCAAGCTCTGCCTTTAAGTTGTTTTACTTTAGATAACTTATTTTTTAATTAAATAGAATTGGAAAGCTCCAAGAAGGAAACAGCCGTAGTGGAGAAACCCATAATCAAAATAGGAGGTACTTTGGGCTTCCCTGGTGGCGCAGTGGTTGAGAGTCCGCCTGCCGATGCAGGGGACGTGGGTTCGTGCCCTGGTCCGGGAAGATCCCACATGCCACAGAGCGGCTGGGCCCGTGAGCCAAGGCTGCTGAGCCTGCGCGTCCAGAGCCTGTGCTCCGCAATGGGAGAGGCCACAACAGTGAGAGGCCCGCGTACCAAAAGAAAAAAAAAAAAAAAGAGGAGGTACTTTAATAAGAGACCTGCAAGCCCTATGACATTTTATTCAAAATATAGTGCATTTCTGTGTTTGGGTACATTATTCTAGACCCATAAATCTTATCAGATTCTCAAAGACCCCAAAAGGGAAGTGAATCTTATTCTAAAACTTAAAAAACACTGTGTACTTAGGAAATTCTTAGAGTCCTAGGAAGTTGCATTGCATTTCCTCTGAGGTTCTTTCCACTCTTAAGATTTTTAGAAATCTCTGAGGCTCTGTGGGATGTGCTTGCTGGTACAGAGCTGAACACCAAAGGGTAGATAGAGAACGGAGCCTGCAAACAGAAGGGGAGGTTAGAGAGAAAAGAGAATAACCAGTTCTTGAGCTAACATACTCTGGGAGTTACATGGCTCTGTCTACCATTCAGATGTGACCTTAATTTTTTCAAAGGCTTGTCCATCTGCCCTTCCAGAGCTGAAGAAAAAATAGAGACTCAGCTGAGAATTTACCATAAGGAGTCATTGCAGGTCTAAATTGATGCAGTCACTTTATTAGTTTATTCTACCCTTAGACTGGTCCTTATGCCCATATTTTATTTTGTGACGTTTTTGTTATTGTTATTTTTGAGGGAGTTTGTTTTTGTTTTAAGGGGAGAACTGACCTTTGGCAACCTAATTCCTTGCTAGTAAACTGGTGCAGTGATCTAAGTATGTGTGATATTCTCTCTGCCACAAGCCAACATTGTGTTTATGGTACGAATTGAATGTCCTGAAGGCTGCATAGTACTATGATTATAATGATGGTACCAATTGAATGTCCTGAAGGCTGCATAGTACTATGATTATAATGACTTCTTTTTTTTTTGGCTGTGTTGGGTCTTCGCTGCTGAGCGTGAGCTTTCTCTAGTTGCGGCGAGCGGGGGCTTCTCGTTGCGGAGCACGGGCTCTAGGCACACGGGCTTCAGTGGTTGGGGCATGCTGGCTTATTAGTTGCAGCAGGCGGGCCCTAGAGTGTGCGGTCTTCAGCAGTTGTGGCACGTGGGCTCAGTAGCTGTGGCTCGCGGGCTGTAGAGCGCAGGCTCAGTAGTTGCAGTGCACGGGCTTAGTTGCTGCTTGGCATGTGGGGTCTTCCTGGACCAGGGATTGAACCCACGTCCCCTGCATTGGCAGGTGGATTCTTAACCACTGCGCCACCAGGGAAGTCCCCATAATGGCTCTTCAGGCAAGCAGTTTGATTTAGAATTCACCAGTCATTTAAATTTATTAAATTATAAATATTGTTACTCTGTAAGTGCCAAGAAACAGATCACTTAGAAACAGTTTGTATTATGTTGGTGCTCTTTTCATGATTTAAATGTGAAAACTGTTAGGTACTAAATTGAAATGCTCTGTTTTTACCTTGAAGAAGATCTGTAATGTCAGCAAATTATATCTTCGAACCTTTGGGAGAATAAATGTTTGCCGAAGGCAAGGGAGGCTTACCTGATCTCAGGCTGACTGACTTGTTTACTTGAACCTTATGTATCACTACAAGGTTTTTAATAGCAAATTCAGAAATTCACAGACTAATATAATTGTGTAGATGGAGCCTTATAATCAATAGCAAATATTAAAAAGTCCTTTTCATGGGAAGTTTTTTGGTGGTAGACTGCTAAATGATGGAGAATTAGTATGTACTATGATGACTGTTAATTTTAGGGAAGACTGAAGTTTCAGAAAAGGTAGTGAAACTGAAATGGAGACACAGGGTAGTCATTATCTGAATATTTAAGTCACCAGAAGTGTGAGACCATCTTTAGTCACTAAGACTTCCCAAGTGTGTTGACCCTAGCACATTGGTTTTAATGTATGATTTAACAACAAAAGGGGAAATGCACAAAACTATGGTTGTAACTTCAAAAACCCAACTTACAGGGAAAACCTACACAAACATACATAGTCGTAAAATGAACTTAATAAACAGTGCTTTATGGGGGGAAACAAGTACAGAGTGGGAGTTAGGAGACCCGGGTTCTTGTCTGTGCCTGGCTGACTTGGGATTTAGTCTGTCAGAGCTTAAGTCCATCAACTGTAAGCATGAGGCTGTGAGACTTTGCTCTCCAAGGGCTCTCCCAACTCTAAGAGCTTGATAATTCCCTTAATTATGTTTGGGTAAAATTTTGTCATTAGAAGGAGCTGCATTGGGTGTATGTACTGTTGTTAGATACTTAGCCTAATATTCAGTAAGCAATCTTTAGTACATGCCTTTGTGCCATTGAGAGCAAAACTGTTTGCCAGAAAGTAATCAGTGAGCCTCTAAATTTATGGGTTGCATTCACCATTATTTCCGTATGCAATTCAGTGACTTTATCTCTTTTCCAATCTTTAACCACTTTGGTATTTAATGCTGGTGACCACACATTTCTCAAACTTCTTCCCTTAACTTTCACATCTTTTTTCTTTTTTAATACAAAAAAGTGTCTGCTTACAAATATAAACATAAATATATACGATTACTTACATATATATGATTAATAAAATAAGCCACACTTCAGCCCTCACACCACTCACACACTCCGCAGCATCATTGTTAGATTTACAATTTGGAGGAGTGTGTTTACTTCCTTTCTTTGTTTTGGCTGCACCATGCAGCCCCCTACATTGGAAACACGGAGTCCCAACCATTGGACCACCAGTGAAGTCCTTTTAAAAATTTTTTTATTTATGTTTGTTTATTTATTTATGGCTGCATTGGGTCTTTGTTGCTGCATACGGATTTTCTCTAGTTGCGGCGAGCAGGGGCTACTTTTCGTTGTGGTGTGCGGGCTTCTCATTGTGGAACACGGGCTCTAGGTGCGCAGGCTCAGTAGTTGTGGCACACGGGCTTAGTTGCTCCGTGGCATGTGGGATCTTCCCGGACCAGGGATCGAATCCATGTTCCCTGCATTGGCAGGTGGATTCTTAACCACTGCGCCACCAGGGAAGTCCTTGAAGTCCTTGCTTTTTAAGGAGTTTAGGAAAGAAGTGTTAAACTTCCTGTGACTTGCTTGTCTGGTGCAAGTTGCCCTGTTCTCTCCTCCCCTTGAACTGTTGATGTTCCTTCAGGCCTCATCCGGACCTCCGCTCCTCCTGTCTGCTAACCAACTAAACCAGACAGACAGTGCCTGCATCTAGAAGTCCATACTCCCTGGCACGATCATCCCTGTCACTCAACTCCTTAACCATTTTCCTCATCACTTCCCATCCAGTTAGGTTGGTTACCTTATTATCCCTTTTGGACTACTGTGCAAATCCTTGCTGGCATGAATCTGTTCCTTTTGTGCTGCACCTGGAATGCCCTCTGCCTATCCTGATCCTGTGTGTCTCTTGGCCCTGATTTGAGTCTTGCTTTTCCACTCATCTTTCTCCAGCTATTATTAGTGCAGGTGGATCTGAACATTTTCCTGATATTTCTTGAATTTATGTATAACAAATGCTCAATTATGAGATATAAAATTATTGTTTTCTTATACATTGATCTTGTTGCTCTGTTATTACATGTTCCTATATATATTACAATGTTGGATACATGATACTCCATACACTGTATTTTTTTAACTTTTTTTTTTCCAGCATCTTTATTGGAGTATAATTTTTTTAAAATTTTTATTTATTTACTTATTTATGGCTGTGTTGGGTCTTCATCACTGCGTGAGGGATTTTCTCCAGTTGCGGCACGCGGGCTTCTCATTGCGGTGGCTTCTCTAGTTGCGGAGCACAGGCTCTAGGAGCGTGGGCTTCAGTAGTTGTGGCTCATAGGCTCCAGAGCGCAGGATCAGTAGTTGTGGCGCATGGGCTTTGTTACTCCCCGGCATGTGGGATCTTCCCGACCAGGGCTCGAACCCGTGTCTGCTGCAATGGCAGGCAGATTCTTAACCACTGCGCCACCAGGGAAGCCCTGTTGGAGTATAATTGCTTTACAGTGGTGTGTTAGTTTCTGCTGCATAACAAAGTGAATCAGCTATACATATACATATATCCCCATATCTCCTCCCTCTTGTGTCTCCCTCCCACCCTCCCTATCCCACCCCTCTAGGTGGTCACAAAGCACCGAGCTGATCTCCCTGTGCTATGTGGCTGCTTCCCACTAGCTATCTGTTTTACATTTGCTAGTATATATAAGTCCACGCCACTCTCTCACTTCATCCCAGCTTCCCCTTCCCCCTCCCTGTGTCCTCAATTTTTTTAGATTCCACATATATGTGTTAGCATACAGTATTTGTTTTTCTCTTTCTGACTTACTTAAATCTGTATGACAGATTTTAGGTCCATCCACCTCACTACAAATAACTCAATTTCGTTTCTTTTTATGGCTGAGTAATAGTCCATTGTATATATGTGCCACGTCTTCTTTATCCATTCATCTGTCAGTGGACACTTACATTGCTTCCATGTCCTGGCTATTGTAAATAGAGCTGCAGTGAACATTGTGGTACATGACTCTATTTTATTTTTTTTACATCTTTATTGGAGTATAATTGCTTTACAATGGTGTGTTAGTTTCTGCTTTATAACAAAGTGAATCAGTTATACATATACATATGTTCCCATATCTCTTCCCTCTTGCGTCTCCCTCCCTCCCACCCTCCCTATCCCACCCCTCTAGGTGGTCACAAAGCACCGAGCTGATCTCCCTGTGCTATGCGGCTGCTTCCCACTAGCTATCTATTTTACATTTGGTAGTGTATATATGTCCATGCCACTCTCTCACTTTGTCCCAGCTTACCCTTCCCCCTCCCCATATCCTCAAGTCCATTCTCTAGTAGGTCTGTGTCTTTATTCCCGTCTTACCCCTAGGTTCTTCATGACATTTTTTTTTTTTAAATTCCATATATATGTGTTAGCATACGGTATTTGTCTTTCTCTTTCTGACTTACTTCACTCTGTATGACAGACTCTAGGTCTATCCACCTCATTACAAATAGCTCAATTTCGTTTCTTTTTATGGCTGAGTAATATTCCATTGTATATATGTGCCACATCTTCTTTATCCATTCATCCGATGATGGACACTTAGGTTGTTTCCATCTCCGGGCTATTGTAAATAGAGCTGCAATGAACATTTTGGTACATGACTCTTTTTGAATTATGGTTTTCTCAGGGTATATGCCCAGTAGTGGGATTGCTGGGTCATATGGTAGTTCTATTTGTAGTTTTTTAAGGAACCTCCATACTGTTCTCCATAGTGGCTGTACCAATTCACATTCCCACCAGCAGTGCAAGAGTGTTCCCTTTTCTCCACACCCTCTCCAGCATTTATTGTTTCTAGATTTTTTGATGATGGCCATTCTGACTGGTGTGAGATGATATCTCATTGTAGTTTTGATTTGCATTTCTCTAATGATTAATGATGTTGAGCATTCTTTCATGTGTTTGTTGGCAGTCTGTATATCTTCTTTGGAGAAATGTCTATTTAGGTCTTCTGCCCATTTTTGGATTGGGTTGTTTATTTTTTTGTTATTGAGCTGCATGAGCTGCCTGTAAATTTTAGAGATTAATCCTTTGTCAGTTGATTCATTTGCAAATATTTTCTCCCATTCTGAGGGCTGTCTTTTGGTCTTGTTTATGGTTTCCTTTGCTGTGCAAAAGCTTTGAAGTTTCATTAGGTCCCATTTGTTTATTTTTGTTTTTATCTCCATTACTCTAGGAGATGGGTCAAGAAGGATCTTGCTGTGATTTATGTCATAGAGTGTTCTGCCTATGTTTTCCTCTAAGAGTTTGATAGTTTCTGGCCTTACATTTAGGTCTTTAATCCATTTTGAGCTTATTTTTGTGTATGGTGTTAGGGAGTGATCTAATCTCATACTTTTACATGTACCTGTCCAGTTTTCCCAGCACCACTTATTGAAGAGGCTGTCCTTTCTCCACTGTACATTCCTGCCACCTTTATCAAAGATAAGGTGACCATATGTGCGTGGGTTTATCTCTGGGCTTTCTATCCTGTTCCATTGATCTATATTTCTGTTTTTGTGCCAGTACCATACTGTCTTGATTACTGTAGCTTTGTAGTATAGTCTGAAGTCAGGGAGCCTGATTCCTGCAGCTCCGTTTTTCGTTCTCAAGATTGCTTTGGCTATTTGGGGTCTTTTGTGTTTCCATACAAATTGTGAAATTTTTTTTCTTTTCTTTTTTTTGGGGGGCGGTACGCGGGCCTCTCATTGCTGCGGCCCCTCCCGTCGCGGAGCACAGGCTCCGACGCACAGGCCCAGCGGCCATGGCTCACGGGCCCAGCCGCTCCGCGGCATGTGGGATCCTCCCGGACTGGGGCACGAACCCGTGTCCCCTGCATCGGCAGGCGGACTCGCAACCACTGCGCCACCAGGGAAGCCCAAATTGTGAAATTTTTTGTTCTAGTTCTGTGAAAAATGCAAGTGGTAGTTTGATAGGGATTGCATTGAATCTATAGATTGCTTTCGGTAGTAGAGTCATTTTCACAATGTTGATTCTTCCAGTCCAAGAACTTGGTATATCTCTCCATTTGTATCGTCCTTAATTTCTTTCATCAATGTCTTATAATTTTCTGCATACATGTCTTTTGTCTCCTTTGGTAGGTTTATTCCTAGATATTTTATTGTTTTTGTTGCAGTGTAAATGGGAGTGTTTTCTTGATTTCACTTTCAGATTTTTCATCATTAGTGTATAGGAATGCCAGAGATTTCTGTGCGTTAATTTTGTATCCTGGTACTTTACCAAATTCATTGATTAGGTCTAGCAGTTTTCTGGTAGCATCTTTAGGATTCTCTATGTATAGTATCATGTCATCTGCACACAGTGACAGCTTTACTTCTTCTTTTCCGATTTGGATTCCTTTTATTTCCTTTTCTTCTCTGATTGCTGTGGCTAAAACTTCCAAAACTATGTTGAATAAGAGTGGTGAGAGTGTGCAACCTTGTCTTCTTCCTGATCTTAGTGGAAATGCTTTCAGTTTTTCACCATTGAGGATGATGTTGGCTGTGGGTTTGACATATATGGCCTTTATTATGTTGAGGAAAGTTCCCTCTGTGCCTACTTTCTGCAGGGTTTTTATCATAAATGGGTGTTGAATTTTGTCAAGAGCTTTCTCTGCATCTATTGAGCTGATCATATGGTTTTTCTCCTTCAGTTTGTTAATATGGTGTATCACGTTGATTGATTTGCATATATTGAAGAATCCTTGCATTCCTGGAATAAACCCCACTTGACCATGGTGTATGATCCGTTTAATGTGCTGTTGGATTCTGTTTGCTAGTATTTTGTTGAGGATTTTTTCATCTGTGTTCATCAGTGATATTGGCTTATAGTTTTCTTTCTTTGTGACACCCTTGTCTGGTTTTGGTATCAGGGTGATGGTGGCCTGGTAGAATGGGTTTGGGAGTGTTGCTCCCTCTGCCATACTTTGGAAGAGTTTGAGAAGGAGAGGTATTAGCTCTTCTCTAAATGTTTGATAGAATTCGCCTGTGAAGCCATCTGGTCTTGGGCTTTTGTTTGTTGGAAGATTTTTAATCACAGTTTCAATTTCAGTGTTTGTGATTGGTCTGTTCATATTTTCTATTTCTTCCTGATTCAGTCTTGGCAGTTTGTGCATTTCTAAGAACTCACGGGCCCAGCCGCTCCGCGGCCTGTGGGATCCTCCCGGACCGGGGCACGAACCCGTGTCCTCTGCATCAGCACGCGGACTCCCAACCACTGCGCCACCAGGGAAGCCCTGTTGGAAGATTTTTAATCACAGTTTCGATGTCAGTGCTTGTGATTGGTCTGTTCATATTTTCTGTATCTTCCTGATTCAGTCTTGGCAGGTTGTGCATTTCTAAGAATTTGTCCGTTTCTTCCAGGTTGTCCATTTTTTTGGCATAGAGTTGCTTGTAGTAACGTCTCATGATCTTTTGTATTTCTGCAGTGTCAGTTGTTAACTTCTCCTTTTCCATTTCTAATTCTGTTGATTTGAGTCTTCTCCCTTTTTTTCTTGATGAGTCTGGCTAATGGTTTATCAATTTTGTTTATCTTCTCAAAGAACCAGCTTTTAGTTTTATTGATCTTTGCTATCGTTTCCTTCATTTCTTTTTCATTTATTTCTGATCTGAGTTTTATGATTTCTTTCCTTCTGCTAAATTTGGGGTTTTTTTGTTCTTCTTTCTCTAATTGCTTTAGGTGCAAGGTTAGGTTGTTTATTTGAGATGCTTCCTGTTTCTTAAGGTAGAATTGTATTGTTATAAACTTCCCTCTTAGAACTGCTTTTGCTGCATCCCATAGATTTTGGGTCGTTGTGTCTGCATTGTCATTTGTTTCTGGGTATTTTTTTATTTCCTCTTTGATTTCTTCAGTGATCACTTCGTTATTAAGTAGTGTATTGTTTAGCCTCCATGTGTTTGTATTTTTTACAGATCTTTTCCTGTAATTGATACCTAGTCTCATAGCTTTGTGGTCAGAAAAGATACTTGATACAATTTCGATTTTCTTAAATTTACCAAGACTTGATTTGTGACCGAAGATATGATCTATCCTGGAGAATGTTCCATGAGCACTAGAGAAAAATGTGTATTCTGTTGTTTTTGATGGAATGTCCTATAAATATCAATTAAGTCCATCTTGTTTAATGTATCATTTAAAGCTTGTGTTTCCTTATATATTTTCATTTTGGATGATCTGTCCATTGGTGAAAGTGGGGTGTTAAAAGTCCCCTACTCTGAATGTGTTACTGTCGATACCCCTTTTATGGCTGTTAGTATTTGCCTTATGTATTGAGGTGCTCCTATGTTGGGTGCATAAATATTTACAATTGTTATATATTCTTCTTGGATCGATCCCTTGATCATTATGTAGTGTCCTTCTCTGTCTCTTGTAATAGTCTTTATTTTAAAGTCTGTTTTGTCTGATATGAGAATTGCTACTCCAGCTTTCTTTTGGTTTCCATTTGCATGAAATATCTTTTTCCATCCCCTTACTTTCAGTCTGTATGTGTCTCTAGGTCTGAAGTGGGTCTCTTGTAGACAGCATATATATGGGTCTTGTTTTTGTATCCATTCAGCCAATCTGTGTCTTTTGGTGGGAGCATTTACTCCATTTACATTTGAGGTAATTATCCATATGTATGTTCCTATTCCCATTTTCTAAATTGTTTTGGGTTCGTTATTGTAGCTCTTTTCTTTCTCTTGTGTTTCTTGCCTAGAGAAGTTCCTTTAGCATTTGTTGTAAAGCTGGTTTGGTGGTGCTGAACTCTCTCAGCTTTTGCTTGTCTGTAAAGGTTTTAATTTCTCCGTCAAACCTGAATGAGATCATTGCTGGGTAGAGTAATCTTGGTTGCAGTTTTTTCTCCTTCATCCCTTTAAGTATGTCCTGCCAGTCCCTTCTGGCTTGCAGAGTTTCTGCTGAAAGATCAGCTGTTAACCTTATGGGGATTCCCTTGTGTGTTATTTGTTGTTTTTCCCTTGCTGCTTTTAATATCTTTTCTTTGTATTTAATTTTTGACAGTTTAATTAATATGTGTCTTGGCGTATTTCTCCTTGAATTTATCCTGTATGGGACTCTCTGTGCTTCCTGGACTTGATTAACGATTTCCTTTCCCATATTAGGGAAGTTTTCAACTATAATCTCTTCAAATATTTTCTCAGTCCCTTTCTTTTTCTCTTCTTCTTCTGGAACCCCTATAATTCGAATGTTGGTGCGTTTAATGTTGTCCCAGAGGTCTCTGAGACTGTCCTCAGTTCTTTTCATTCTTTTTTCTTTATTCTGCTCTGCAGTAGTTATTTCCACTATTTTATCTTCCAGGTCACTTATCCGTTCTTCTGCCTCATTTATTCTGCTATTGATCCCATCTAGAGTATTTTTCATTTCATTTATTGTGTTGTTCATCATTGTCTGTTTCATCTTTATTTCTTCTAGGTCCTTGTTAACTGCTTCTTGCATTTTGTCCATTCTATTTCCAAGATTTTGGATCATCTTTACTATCATTATTCTGAACTCTTTTTCAGGTAGACTGCCTATTTCCTCTTCATTTGTTAGGTCTGGTGGGTTTTTATCCTGCTCCTTCATCTGCTGTGTGTTTTTCTGTCTTCTCATTTTGCTTATCTTACTGTGTTTGGGGTCTCCTTTTTGCAGGCTGCAGGTTCATAGTTCCCGTTGTTTTTGGTGTCTGTCCCCAGTGGCTGAGGTTGGTTCAGTGGGTTGTGTAGGGTTTCTGGTAGAGGGGACTAGTGCCTGTGTTCTGGTGGATGAGGCTGGATCTTGTCTTTCTGGTGGGCAGGTCCACGTCTGGTGGTGTGTTTTGGGGTGTCTGTGGACTTATTATGATTTTAGGCAGCGTCTCTGCTAATGGGTGGGGTTGTGTTCCTGTCTTGCTAGTTGTTTGGCATAGGGTGTCCAGTACTGTAGCTTGCTGGTCGTTGAGTGAAGCTGGGTTCTGGTGTTGAGATGGAGATCTCTGGGAGATTTTCCCTGTTTGGTATTATGTGGAGCTGGGTGGTCTCTTGTGGACCAGTGTCCTGAAGTTGGCTCTCCCACCTCAGAGGCACAGCACTGACTCCTGGCTGCAGCACCAAGAGCCTTTCATCCACACGATGCAGAATAAAAGGGAGGAAAAAGTAGAAAAAGAAAGGGAGGAAGGGAGAAAGAAAGAAAGGGAGGGAGGGAGGATGGAAGGAAAGAAGATAAAGTAAAATAAAATAAAGTAAGATAAAATAACGTTATTAAAATAAAAAATAATTATTAAGAAAAAAAATTTTTTTAAGAAAAAAAAGATGGATAGAACCCCAGGACAAATGGTGAATGCAAAGCTATACAGACAAAATCTCACACAGAAGCGTACACATACACACTCACAAAAATAGGGAAAGGGGAAAAAATCATAAATCTTGCTCTCAAAGTCCACCTCCTCAATTTGGGATGATTCACTGTCTATTCATGTATTCCACAGATACAGGGTACATCAAGTTGATTGTGGAGCTTTAATCCACTGCTTCTGAGGCTGCTGGGAGAGATTTCCCTTTCTCTTCTTTGTTGTCACATCTCCTGGGCCTCAGCTTTGAATTTTGCCCCGCCTCTGCGTGTAGGTCGCTGGAGGGCGTCTGTTCTTCGCTCAGAGAGGTCGGGGTTAAAGGAGCCGCCACGTTGGGGACTCTGGCTCACTCAGGGCGGGCGGAGGGAGGGGTATGGAGTGCGGGGCGAGCCCGCGTCGGCAGAGGCCAGTGTGACGTTGCACCAGCCTGAGGCGCTACGTGCGTTCTCCCGGGGAAGTTGTCCCTGGATCTTGGGACCCTGGCAGTGGCGGGCTGCACAGGCTTCCCGGAAGGGGGGTGTGGATAGTGGCCTGTGCTCACACACAGGCTTCTCGGTAGCGGCAGCAGCAGCCTTAACGTCTCATGCCCGTCTCTGGGGTCCGTGCTTTTAGCCGTGGCTCGTGCCCGTCTCTGGAGCTTCTTTAAGCAGCGCTCTTAATCCTCTCTCCTCGCGCACCAGGAAACAAAGAGGGAAGAGAAAGTCTTTTGCCTCTTAGGCAGTTCCAGACTTTTCCCCGGACTCCCTCCCGGCTAGCTGTGGTGCACTAAACCCCTGCAGGCTGTGTTCATGCCGCCAACCCCAGTCCTCTCCCTGCGCTCTGACCGAAGCCTGAGCCTCAGCTCCCAGCGCCGCCCACCCCGGCGGGTGAGCCGACAAGCCTCTTGGGCTGTCGGCACTGATCCTCTGTGCGGGAATCTCCCGCTTTGCCCTCCGCACCCGTTGCTGTGCTCTCCTTCGCGGCTCCGAAGCTTTCCGCCTCCACCACCCGTAGTCTCTGCCCGCGAAGGGGCTTCCTAGTGGGTGGAAACTTTTCCTCTTTCACAGCTCCCTCCCTGTGGTGCAGGGCCCGTCCCTATCCTTTTGTCTCTCTTTATTCTTTTTTCTTTTGCCCTACCCAGGTGCCTGGGGACTTTCTTGCCTTTTGGGAGGTCTGAGGTCTTCTACCAGCGTTCAGTAGGTGTTCTGTAGGAGTTGTTCCACGTGTATATGTATTTCTGGTGTATCTGTGGGGAGGAAGGTCATCTCCGCATCTTCCTCTTCCACCATCTTCCCCTCGTCCCCATGACTCTTTTTGAATTACGGTTTTCTTAGGGTATATGCCCAGTAGTGGGATTGCTGGGTCGTATGTTATTTCTATTTTTAGTTTTGTAAGGTACCTCCATATTGTTCTCCGTAGTGGCTGCATCAATTTACATTCCCATCAACAGCGCAAGAGGGTTCCCTTTTCTCCACACCCTCTCCAGCATTTATTGTTTGTAGTTTTTTTGAAGATAGCCATTCTAACTGGTGTGAGGTGATACCTCATTGTAGTTTGATTTGCATTTCTCTAATGATTAGTGATGTTGAACATTCTTTCATGTGTTTCTTGGCTGTCTGTATATCTTCTTTGGAGCAATGTCTATTTAGGTTTTCTGCCCATTCTTGGGTTGTTTTTTTTTTTGATATTGAGCTGCATGAGCTGCTTATTAATTTTGGAGATTAATCCTTTGTCAGTTGCTTCATTTGCAGTTATTTTCTCCCATGCTGAGGGTTGTCTTTTCATCTTGTTTATGGTTTCCTTTGCTGTGCAAAAGCTTTTAAGTTTCATTAGGTCCCATTTGTTTTTTGTTTGTTTGTTTGTTTGTTTTTAGCAGTATGTGGGCCTCTCACTGTTCTGGCCTCTCCCATTGCGGAGCAGAGGATGCGCAGGCTCAGCGGCCATGGCTCACGGGCCCAGCCGCTCCGCGGCATGTGGGATCTTCCCGGACCGGGGTACGAACCCGTGTCCCCTGCATCGGCAGGCGGACTCTCAACCACTGCACCACCAGGGAAGCCCCCCTTTGTTTATTTTTGTTTTTATTTCCATTTCTCTAGGAGGTGGGTCAAAAACGATCTTGCTGTGATTTATGTCAAGGAGTGTTCTTTCTATGTTTTCCTCTAGGAGTTTTATAGTTTCCAGTCTTACATTTAGGTCTTTAATCCTTTTTGAGTTTATTTTTGTGTATGGTGTTAGAGAGTGTTCTACTTCCATTCTTTTACATGTAGCTGTCCAGTTTTCCCAGCAGCACTTACTGAAGAGCCTGTCTTTTCTCCACTGTATAGTCTTGCCTCCTTTATCAAAATAAGGTGACCATATGCGCATGGGTTTATCTCTGGGCTTTCTGTCCTGTTCCATTGATCTGTATTTCTCTTTTTGTGTCAGTACCGTACTGTCTTGATTACTGTAGCCTTATAGTATATTCTGAAGGCAGGGAGCCTGATTCCTCTACCTCCATTTTTCTTTCTGAAGATTGCTTTGGCTACTCTGTCTTTTGTGTTTCCATACAAATTGTGAAATTTTCTGTTCTACTTCTGTGAAAAATGCCATTGATAGTTTGATAGGGATTCCACTGAATCTGTATATTGCTTGGGGTAGTATAGTCATTTTCACAATGTTGATTCCTCCAATCCAAGAACACAGTATATCTCTCTATCTGTTTGTGTCACCTTTAATTTCTTTCATCAGTGTCTTATGTTTTCTGCATACAGGTCTTTTGTCTCCTTAGGTAGGTTTATTCCTAGGTATTTTTTCTTTTTGTTGTTTCCTTAATTTCTCTTTCTGATCTTTCATTCTTAGTGTATAGGAATGCAAGCGATTTCTGTGCATTAATTTTGTATCCTGCAACTTTACCAAATTCATTGATTAGCTCTAGTAGTTTTCTGGTAGCATCTTTTGGAGTCTCTATGTGTAGTATCCTGTCATCTGCAAACAGTGACAACTTTACTTCAGTTCAGATTTGGATTCCTTTTATTTCTTTTTCTTCTCTGACTGCCGTGACTGAATAATAGTGGTGAGAGTGGGCAACCTTGTCTTGTTGCTGAACTTAGTGGAAATGGTTTCCGTTGTTCACCATTCAGAATGATGTTGGCTGTAGTTTTGTCATATATGGCCTTTATTATGTTGAGGTGAGTTCCCTCTATGCCTACTTTCTGTAGGGTTTTTATCATAAATGGGGGTTGAATAATGTTAAAAGCATTTTCTGCATCTGTTGAGGTTATCATATGGTGTTTCTCCTTCAGTTTGTTAATATGGTTTATGACATTGATTTGCGTATATTGAAGAATCCTTGCATTCCTTGGATAAACCCCATTTGATCATGGTGTATGATCTTTTTAATGTGCTGTTGGATTCTGTTTCCTCGTATTTTGTTGAGGATTTTTGCCTCTGTTTTCATCAGTGATGTTGGCCTGTACTTTTTTTTTTTTGGCCGCATTGGGTTTTTGTTGCTGCGTGCGGCCTTTCTCTAGTTATGGCAAGCAGGGGCTACTCATCCTTGTGGTGCTCAGGCTTCTCATTGTGGTGGATTCTCTTACTGCAGAGCACGGGCTCTAGGCGCGTGGGCATCAGTAGTTGTAGCATGTGGGCTCAGTAGTGGCTCGTGGGCTCAATAGTTGTGGCTTACAGGCTCTAGAGCACAGGCTCAGTAGTTGTGGTGCATGGGCTTAGTTGCTCCGTGGCATGTGGGATCTTCCCAGTCCAGGGCTCAAACCCGTGTCAGCTGCATTGGCAGGCAGATTCTTAACCATTGCGCCACCAGGGAAGTCCCTGGCCTGTATTTTTCTTTGTGACATCTTTGTCTGCTTTTGGTGTCAGGGTGATGGTGGCCTCATAGAATGAGTTTGGGAGTGTTCCTCCCTCTGCTGTATTTTGGAAGAGTTTGAGAAGGATAGGTGTTAGCTCTTTTCTAAATGTTTGATAGAATTCGCCTGTGAAGCCATCTGGTCCTGGGCTTTTGTTTGTTGGAAGATTTTTAATCACAGTTTCAATTTCAGTGCTTTTGATTCGTCTGTTTATATGTTCTGTTTCTTCCTGGTTCAGTCTCGGAAGGTTGTGCTTTTCTAAGAATTTGTCCATTTCTTCCAGGTTGTCCGTTTTATTGGCATATAGTTGCTTATAGTAATCTCTCATGATTCTTTGTATTTCTGCAGTGTCAGTTGTTGCTTATCCTTTTTCATTTCTAATTCTATTGATTTGGGTCTTCTCCCTTTTTTCTTGATGAGCCTGGCTAATGGTTTATGAATTTTGTTTATCTTCTCAAAGAACCAGCTTTTAGTTTTATTGATCTTTGCTATTGTTTCCTTCATTTCTTTTTCATTTATTTCTTATCTGATCTTTATGATTTCTTTCTTTCTGCTACTTTGGGGCTTTTTTGTTCTTCTTTCTCTAATTGCTTTAGGTGTAACTTTAGGTTGCTTGAGATATTTCTTGTTTCTTGAGGTAGGATTGTATTGCTGTAAACTCCCTCTTAGAACTGCTTTTACTGCATCCCATAGGGTTTGGGTCATCGTGTTTTCTTTGTCATTTGTTTCTAGGTATTTTTTGATTTCCTCTTTGATTTCTTCAGTGATCTCTTGGTTCTTAAGTAGTGTATTGTTTAGCCTCCATGTGTTTGTATTTTTTAAGAGTTTTTCCTGTAATTGATATCTAGTCTCATAGCGTTGTGGTCGGAAAAGATACTTGATACGATTTCAATTTTCTTAAATTTACCGAGGCTTGATTTGTGACCCAAGATATGGTCTATCCTGGAGAATGTTCCATGAGCACTTGAGAGAAATGTGTATTCTGCTGTTTTTGGATGGAATGTCCTATAAATATCAATTAAGTCCATCTTGTTTAATGTATCATTTAAAGTTTGTGTTTCCTTATTTATTTTCATTTTGGATGATCTGGCCATTGGTGAAAGTGGGGCGTTAAAGTCCCCTACTATGATTGTGTTACTGTCGATTTCCCCTTTTATGGCTGTTAGCATTTACCTTATGTATTGAGGTGCTCCTATGTTGGGTGCATAAATATTTACAATTGTTGTATCTTTTTCTTGGATTGATCCCTTGATCATTATGTAGTGTCCTTTTTTGTCTCCTGTAATCGTCTTTATTTTAAAGTCCATTTTGTCTGATATGAGAATTGCTACTCCAGCTTTCTTTTGATTTCCATTAGCATGATGTATCTTTTTCCATCCCCTCACTTTCATTCTGAATGTGTCCCTAGGTCTGAAGTGGATCTCTTGTAGACAGCATGTAGGTGGGTCTTGTTTTTGTATCCATTCAGCCAGTCTATGTCTTTTGGTGGGAGCATTTAATCCATTTACATTTAAGGTAATTATCGATATGTACTTTCCTATTACCATTTTCTTAATTGTTTGGGGTTTGTTATTGTAGTTCTTTTCATTGTGTTGTGTTTCCTGCCTAGAAAAGTTTTTTTAGCATTTGTTGTAAAGCTGGTTTGGTGGTGCTGAATTCTCTTAGCTTTCTGTAACGGTTTTAATTTCTCTGTCTAATCTGAGTGAGATCCTTGCTGGGTAGACTAATCTTGGTTGTAGGTTTTTCCCTTTCATCAATTTAAGTATGTCCTGCCACTCTCTTCTGGTTTGCAGAGTTTCTGCTGAAAGATCAGCTGTTAACGTTATGGGGTTCCCTTATATGTTATTTGTTGTTTTTCCTTTGCTGCTTTTAATATTTTTTCTTTATATTTAATTTTTGATAGTTTGATTAATATGTGGCTTGGCGTGTTTCTCTTTGGATTTATACTGTATGGGACTCTGCGCTTCCTGGACTTGGATTAACTGTTTCCTTTCCCATATTAGGGAAGTTTTCAACTATAATCTCTTCAAATATTTTCTCAGTCCCTTTCTTTTTCTCGTCTTCATCTGGGACTCCTATAATTCCAGTGTTGGTGCGTTTACTGTTGTCCCAGAGGTCTCTAAGACTGTCCTCAATTATTTTCATTCTTTTTTCTTTATTCTGCTCTGCACTAGTTATTTCCAATATTTTGTTTTTCAGGTCACTTATCTGTTCCTCTGCCTCAGTTTTTCTGCTGTGGATTCCTTCTAGAGATTTTTAAATTTCATTTATTGTGTTGTTCATCATTGTTTGTTTGCACTTTAGTTGTTCTAGGTCTTTGTTAAACGTTTCTTATATTTTCTCCATTCTAGTTCTAAGATTTTGGATCTTGTTCACTATCATTACTCTGAATTCGTTTTCAGGTAGACTGCCTATTTCCTCTTCAATTGTTTGGTCTGCTGGGTTTTTACCTTGCTCCTTCATCTGCTGTGTGTTTCTCTGTCTTCTCATTTTGCTTATCTTACTGTGTATGGGGTCTCCTTTTCGCAGGCGCAGGATCCTAGTTCCTGTTGTTTTTGGTGTCTGCCTCCAGTGGCTAAGGTTGGTTCAGTGGGTTGTGTAGGCTTCCTGGTGGAGGGGACTAGTGCCTGTGTTCTGGTGGATGAGGCTGGGTCTTGTCTTTCTGGTGGTCAGGACCGTGTCTGGTGGTGTGTTTGGGGGTGTCTGTGACCTTATTATGATTTTAGGCAGCCTCTCTGCTAATGGGTGGGGTTGTGTTCCTGTCTTGCTAGGTGTTTGGCATATGGTGTCCAGCACTGTAGGTTGCTGGTTGTTGAGTGGAGCTGGGTCTTAGCGTTGAGATGGAGATCTCTGTGAGAGCTTTCGCTATTTGATATTACATGGAGCCGGGAGGTCTCTGGTAGACCAGTGTCCTGAACTTGGCTGTCCCACCTCACAGGCACTGGCCTGACACCCGACTGGAGCACCAAGACCCTGTCAGCCATATGGCTTAGAAGAAAAGGGAGGAAAAAAAGAAAGGAAGAAAGAAAAAATAAACAAAATAAAGTTACTAAAATAAAAAATTAAAAATAATTATTGGGCTTCCCTGGTGGCGCAGTGGTTGAGAGTCCGCCTGCCGATACAGGGGACACGGGTCCGTGCCCCGGTCCGGGAAGATCCCACATGCTGCGTACCGGCTGGCCCGTGTGCCATGGCCGCTGAAGCCTGCGCATCTGGAGCCTGTGCTTTGCAACAGGAGAGGCCACAACAGTGAGAGGCCCGCATACTGCAAAAAAATAATAATAATAAATTATTTAAAAAGTAATAAAAAAGCGAAAAAAAAAAAGAAGAGAGCAACCAGACCAAAAAAACAAATCCACCAATGATAACAAGTGCCTAAAACTATACTAAAAAAAAAAACAAAAACAAAAATCGGACAGGCAGATCCGTACGACAGATGGTAAAAGCAAAGCTATTCAGACAGAATCACACAAAGAAGCATACACATACACACTCTCAAAAAGAGAAAAAGGAAAAAAATATATTTCAAAAATAAAAGGAGGAAGAGAGCTACCAAATCAATAAACAAATCTACCAATGATAACAAACTCTAAACACTAAACTAAGAAAAACATAAAACCAGAAATAAATCCGATGCAGAAAGCAAACCTCAAGTCTACAGTTGCTCCCAAAGTCCGCCGCCTCAATTTTGGGATGATTTGTTGTCTATTCAGGTATTCCAGAGATGTAGCGTACATTGAGTTGATTGTGGAGATTTAATCCACTGCTCATGAGGCTGCTGGGATAAATTTCCCTTTCTCCTCTCTGTTTGCACAGCTCCTGGGGTTCAGCTTTAGATTTGGCTCCACCTCTGCATGTAGGTCGCCTGAGGGCATCTGTTCCCTACCAAGATGGGATGGGGTTAAAGTAGCAGCTGATTAGGGGGCTTTGGCTCTCTCAGGCCGCAGGGAGGGAGGGGTGTGGAATGTGGGGCGAGCCTGCAGCGGCAGAGGCTGGCGTGACATTGCAACAGTCCCTGAGTTGCACGTGTGTTCTCCCAGGGAAGTTGTCCCTGAATCACAGGACCCTGGCAGTGGCGGGCTGCACAGGCTCCCGGGAGGGAGAGTGACCTGTGCTTGCACACAGGCTTTTTGGTGGCTGCAGCAGCAGCCTTAACGTTTCATGCCCGTCTCTGGTGTCTGTGCTGATAGCCGTGGCTCACACCCGTCTCTGGAGTTCCTTTAGGTGGTGCTCTGAATCCCCTCTCCTCGTGCACCCTTTTGGGAGGTCTGAGGTCTTCTGCCAGCGTTCAGTAGGTGTTCTGTAGGAGTTGTTCCACATGTAGATGTATTTCTGATGTATTTGTGGGGAGGATGGTGATCTCCACATCTTACTCCTCTGCCATCTTGAAGGTCTCCCTCTAACTTATTTTTTAAATTGAGGTATAATTGACATGTAACAGTTTCAGATGTACAACATAATAATGTGATATTTGTATATATTGTGAAATGATCCCTTTATTTGGTACTAGAGACTGTACAGTGCTGTGGGAGGTTTTAAAGGAAGGTTAGTAGCATCAGAGATGGAGAGTCAAGAGAAATTTTCATACTGAATATAGCTTGTCGTGCTAATTTCTTGGCCTTTATCTGGGAATAGGAACTAGTAAATTCCAAACTTGATCTAGTACCCCTTCATACTCTAAGATGTCCATGCAGAACCCTCCTCTTGATACTGCTTTAGGGCTTAAGGTCAGTAAGAATGACTCCTTTAATAAGTTTGGAATAGGTCTTGTAATGACTTGTCACTGATTGCTTCTGGCCCAGCTGGATCCTGCCCTTTTCTTAGGGAGAGTAGATAAGCAGTCTGTGTCTCTACTACAGATAAGATTTTATTGTCTTATAGCCTGCACTGATGAGTGTTCCTGATCATCTAATTCTTGTAGAGAAGAATGGTTCAAGATCAACTATTCTCACACCCCAATTAGAGTTTTAGGCTCATATCTTCTCATAGTTAATTGACTTTCATACACCTCAGGTATATTTTGCAAATGTCTCATAGAGAAACTCCTAAAACTTGGACAAGATTTAACATAGAGTCAAGAATAAAGCAAATGGAATATTAAGACATTCGGTATCTTATTATACTGTAGACTTATAAAAACTCCTCTTGTAATTATAATTACAGGTGAAGAAGTACTTTTACACAGAGACCTTTTGGGACTTGTCTTGGTGTGTCGCTTTATCCTGGGGTGCGGTGACTGGGAACGCCTCGCCTAACATCTGTCTGATGCGAGGAAGTTGTTTGGGATATTCTGGACCATTTTATGCCTCATTAACTTACAGGAAATCACAGCAATAGGACCTATTTTCGTCCTTACATGCATTCTTTTCAGTTGTGGGAATATATGAATTTTGTATTGCCAACAGGAAGGGGGAAATCCCTTAGAGGTTTAGATGCCAATTTGGATTTGACTTTTTTTAACTTTTTATTTTGAAATAATTATAGAATCACAGGAACTTGCAAAAACAAAATGTAAAGGGAGGTCCTTTGCATTCACGTGTGTGTGTGTGTGTGTGTGTGTGTGTGTGTGTGTGTGTGTGTGTGTACCTCTATGCTGTTGATTTATCAAGTGTAGCTTCCTTAATCACTGCTGCAATGAAGAATCAGAAATATTCCATTGGACTTCCCTGGTGGCGCAGTGGTTAAGAATCCACCTGCCAATGCAGGGGACACGGGTTCAATTCCTGGTCTGGGAAGATCCCACATGCTGCGGAGCAACTAAGCCCATGCACCACAGCTACTGAGCCCGCGCACCTAGAGCCCATGCTTCGCAACAAGAGATGCCACCGCAACGAGAAGCCTGCACACTGCAATGAAGAGTAACCCCCGCTCGCCGCCACTAGAGAAAGCCCGCACACGGCAGCGAAGACCCAGTGCAGCCAAAAAATAAATAAATAAATGAATAAAAATGTAAAAAGAAAAAAACTGTTCCATCACCATGTGGTTCCCTCGTGCCACCCCTTTATAGCCACACCTCTCCCCTCTACCCTGGCCACCACTAATTAGTTCTCTATCTCTATAAGCTTTGTTATTGTATAAATGGAGTCATGCAGTATGTAACCTTTGGAGATTGGAGTTTTTTCACTTTGGTTCTCTGGAGACTCATCCAGATTGTTGCATATACCAAGTTTGTTCCTTTTTATTGTTAAGTAGTATTCCATGGTATGGATTACCACAGTTTGTATAACCATTGAAGGACATCTGTAGTGTTTAGAGTTTGGGTCTCTGATGAGTAAAATGTTATGAACATTCATGTATCAGTTTTTGCAGGAACGTAAGTTTTCATTTCTCTTGGTCATATACAGAATGTAGGAATGCAGTTGCTGGGTCATATGGCAGTTGCATGCTTAGTTTTTAAAGAAACTGCTAAACTGTTTTCCAGAGTGGCTGTACTGTTGACCTCTGATTTGATGAAAGTGTTTCGTAGGATAAAATTTTGATTGCCTACTTAACGTATGTGTTGATTTTGGTAGCAGTCTTATTGCCATTAATATATCTGGTTGCTCCTGCTGGCCTGACGTGTGAGACGGCATTTCCCAAAAGGCTTTGACTTGGGTCATCAGTCATTTTGATGGTTTAATACCCAGAAGGAAATTCCCTTAGCTTCTACAAAACCCACACAAACTGCACAAGTGAATCTCTTCTCTCTCTTCCTTCCTATTTCTAGAGAAGAGTTAGCCTCACACCTTGAGCCCTGAATCTTGCCCTTAGAGATCCTCTTTTCTTTCTCTCTCTTTAGACATCTTACAGGTTTCTGTCTAAGCATTTAAACATGCTTAGTTCTCTCCTGTCTTGAAATTCCTTTCCCTTTGACCTCATCCACTACTACCCTTTATCTGGCCACTCAGAGCTGCACTGGGTGACTGGACTGTCTCTATTGCACTGCTTTGTCCAGCCCTCACTTCCATTGTACAGTATAGTAATCTAGGTTGCCTCCCTGAGCACACTGAAATGGTCCTCTTATGTCACCAGCAACCCTGTAGCTCACTCTCATGTAAGCATTTCAGTACTGTGAGTAGCATTCAGCACTCTTGATTACTTGTTCTGAGTAGAAATACTTTTTTCTTGATCGACTACCCCTTGGACTGCTGCTTCTAATTGTCCTTTGCTGGTGTCTCCCCCTCTGTTCATCCCTTAAATCTTGGGGTTCCTCACAGTTCTGCACAGGGCCGACTTTCCTCATTCTGGGTAATCTCCCACATCTTAGTCTCCACCTCAGACCTGTCCCCTGAGCTCCAGACCCATATATCCTTTTGCCTCCTAGCCAGCTCCATCTAACTCTTCTGGAATTTATTCTCCTCCCAGCACCCTTGCCTCTTAAAAAGAAGAAAAACTCTTCTTTCTTCAGTGAGGCACCAGTGTGTTAATACCACATCACACAACAGTGGGAGCACTGTTAAAACCACCTGCATTTAATTGAGTTGCCAAGTTAGCCAGAGATAACTGTTCTCCATTAAATGCAAATGCATAAAAATTATACTTAAAAAAATTATTTATTTAGCTGCGCCGCGTCGTAGTTGTGGCAAATGGGATCTTCACTGCCACGTGCGGGATCTTCATTGCAGCATGCAAACTCTTAGTTGCAGTATGGGGGATCTAGTTCTGTGACTAGGGATTGAACCCAGGCCCCCTGAATTGGGAGTGCAGAGTCTTAGCCACTGGACCACCAGGGAACGCCCCCAAATTATACTTTTTATGGCCAGTTAAATAACTGCAAGACTAAAATTGAATGTGAAAAGGAATTGTTTCTATGAAAATAAATTGAATGCATTGGAAAGACCAAAAAAGCTACTAAAATACTTGCAGTGGAATTAAGTAAGAGCAAGGCAACTGTGAAAGGCTAGTTAAGCTAGTCCGACTTTAGAAGGATTCTGTGCGCTGCTTCTCAGGTGTCCCAGATCTTGCTCCACTTCAAATAACATCAGTCTGGAAGTGGTAGTCATAAATGATGGAAGTGATTAATGCAGAACACATGATGAGGAATTCCAGTCAGGTGCATTCTCAAAGAAAAGGCCCACTTCAAAAGACTGAAAAGATAAATGTGCCTTTTTGTTTTAAATGAAAATAAAATGGTTTAAGCATGTATGTATTAACTTGTTTCCTATTCCATTTGTATTCATCCTGTCTGATGAGGGCTTCCACTGCATCTTCCAGTGATTTCACTCTTGTCCATTACTACTACCCTACTCACTGTCTTTCCTCTGATTTCTAACATCAGCTTCCCCAACTGGATGTCCAGCCCCAGTTTTGCCCTCCCCCACTGTCTCCCCCTCCCCATCTCCAGCACCCCCCCCGGCTCTCCTCCCCGTCCCTTCTTTATATTGTAGCTATAAAGAACTACTAAAAGCATAAACCTGATCGTTACCCCTTTGCTTTATACATTTATTTATTTATTTATTTATTTAAATTTCTTTTTGGCTGCGTTGGGTCTTCATTGCTGCATGCAGGCTTTCTCTAGTTGCGACAAGTGGGGGCTACTCTGTTGCAGTGTGCGGGCTTCTCATTGCAGTGACTTCTCTTTGTTGCAGAGCATGGGCTCTGGGCACGCGGGCTTCAGTACTTGTGGCACATGGGCACACTAGTTGTGGCTTGCGGGCTCCAGAGCACAGGCTCAGTAGTTGTGGCGCTCAGGCTTAGTTGCTCCATGGCATGTGGGATCTTCCCAGACCAGGGCTCAAACCCACGTCTCTTGCATTGGCAGGCGGATTCTTAACCACTGCGCCACCAGGGAAGTCCCTACCTCTTTGCTTTAAAAACACTTAAAATCCAGATTCCTTAAACTAGTAAAAGGAGGCATTTAGATCTGGCCTCTGCTTATTACCTCTCTGGTCTCATTTCATGATTTCTGTGCTGCCATCCCCTCCCCTCTGACATGTTAGCCATATTGACTCAACTCACTTTCACAGTTGAGTGAGGCTTGTGGGATATCTGTGTGTGGTTGGCGTGGGAAGGTACCGAGCTCTCTCACTTCTAGGTCTTTCTGTGCACTGCTTCTCTGCCTGGAACTTTTTCCCCTTGTACCCCACAACTGACTCTACTGTCCTTCTGGTCTCACCTTTCCTTCAGGAAGCCTTTCCCATCCTCCAGATTGAGTGCTTTTTCTGTGTGCTTTTATAACAACACCCCGGATTTCTCCTATTCTAGCATTTAGCACACAGTAGGTAGTTAATTATCTGTGTACCTATATTCCCTTCTAGGCAACTGGAGTGTAAATTATGTGTAGATCGGGTTCATTCAGTAATCTTGTTTGCCGAGTCTCCACTTGATAAATATTTGAGTGAACAGGTGGTGTTTTCTGAATACTGTAGGTTTCCCTGAAAAACACTTAAGCAAACTGTTTTGTTTCTTTTGTAGGTGCTGTCTCTGTTGGCCTTTATCTGTGAGGAAGTTGTGTCACAATGTACCTTGTGTGGAGGCCTTTACTTTTTCGAATTTGTAAGCTGCAGTGCCTTTCTGCTGAGTCTCCTTATGCTGATTGTGTACTGCACTCCAGTTTATGAAAAAGTTGATCTCGCAAAAGTCAAGTCATCGGTAAGCATGAAAAAATATAATCCCTATAACAAGAATTTAGATATTTTGGGATCTTGTGTAGCTGTATTGTTCACAGTAGTAATGCTTTCATAACTCAGTAACAGGAAGAGACTCTATCCATTGTTCCAGCTCTGCCTCTAAGCAACTCAGTTTTTCCCTGCCAGACGGTATGGTATAGGGGGAAGGTGAAATTAGAATGAGAGTGACAGACACTGCTGATAATTTACAGTTACTGGTGGTTTAATCTAATTCACGAGGTATTTTGTAAAAACTAGGATTTTGTCACTTTTGATTTCTCACATTTCAGACTGTCACTCACTGGTTCTACAGTTACTCACTGTGTGCCTATTGTAGGCCAGGCATTATGCCGGACGTAAGAGATGGAGTAATGAACTAATGTGATATATTGATATTTCTAAAGCCTCTAAACAAAAGAGCATGTAATTCTACCTGTTTTGTTTTGATTTTATTTTACGAAAGAAAGTTCTCTATAAGTGAATTTAGAAGGTATTTGTTAAATTCATTGTGCAAAAATTTCCCTTTTAATAAAAGTCTATGTGAGAATTTTATACTCACAAAATTAGAGATGTATAACTTTCTAAAGACTTAGTCTGCTGACCCTCTGTTTTTATTTGAGTATAATATGGATTTTTGAGATAACAGATGAGATAATTTATATAGTTACTGCATTTAAGGAAGAATTGAGCAGTTTACTTCTTCAATAGCATTCAAGTTATCAGGAGTGGTTTATGAGGAATTGTAACTATCAGGGTTGATTTATGAAAGAATTCACAGTTTTGAGGGAAGAGATAAAAGTTAGGGTAAATTTTAACTATTAAAAAAAGAGAGGGACTTTCCTGGTGGCACAGTGGTTAACAATTCGCATACAAACACTTCTCCTCAGCCAATTGGCAAAAAAAGTGGCCCACACCATCCAGAGTCCCATTGTTGCTGTAGAAATAGAAGCCCAGAGAGAGCTACAGGGGGAAAGTGAAAGGGAGATCAATCAAGAAAAAATGGACAAAGAAGACAGGAGATAAACAGAAAACAGGAGGAAGAGGTTTTTTTCTTGAGGAAAAAACCAGAAAAAAGAGAGGAATAACAGATAAGAGCCGTGTGGCTGACAGGGTCTTGGTGCTCAGGCCGAGTGTCAGGCCTGTTCCTCTGAGGTGGGAGAGCCAACTTCAGGACATTGGTCGACCAGAGACCTCCCGGCTCCACGTAATATCAAACGGCGAAAGCTCTCACAGAGATCTCCATCTCAACGCTAAGACCCAGCTCCACTCAACAACCAGCAACCTACAGTGCTGGACACCCTATGTCAAACACCTAGCAAGACAGGAACACAACCCCACCCATTAGCAGAGAGGCTGCCTAAAATCATAATAAGGTCACAGACACCCCCAAACACACCACCGGACGCGGTCCTGCCCACCAGAAAGACAAGATCCAGCCTCATCCACCAGAACACAGGCACTAGTCCCCTCCACCAGGAGGCCTACACAACCCACTGAACCAACCTTAGCCACTGGAGGCAGACACCAAAAACAATGGGAACTACGAACTGCAGCCTGCGAAAAGGAGACCCCAAACACAGTAAGTTAGGCAAAATGATAAGACAGAGAAACACACAGCAGGTGAAGGAGCAAGGTAAAAACCCAGCAGACCAAACAATTGAAGAGGAAATAGGCAGTCTACCTGAAAAAGAATTCAGAGTAATGATAGTGAAGATGATCCAAAATCTTGGAACTAGAATGGAGAAAATATAAGAAACGTTTAACAAGGACCTAGTAGAACTAAAGAGCAAACAAACAATGATGAACGCACAATAAATGAAATTAAAAATTCTCTAGAAGGAATCCATAGCAGAATGACTGAGACAGAAGAACAGATAAGTGACCTGGAAGATAAAATATTGGAAATAACTAGTGCAGAGCAGAATAAAGAAAAAAGAATGAAAATAATTGAGGACAGTCTTAGAGACCTACAGGATAACAGTAAATGCACCAACATTGGAATTATAGGGGTCCCAGAAGAGGAAGAGAAAAAGAAAGGGACCGAGAAAATATTTGAAGAGTTTATAGTTGAAAACTTCCCTAATATGGGAAAGGAAATAGTTAATAAAGTCCAGGAAGCGTAGAGAGTCCCATACAGGATAAATCCAAAGAGAAACACACCAAGACACACATTAATCAAACTATCAAAAATTAAATACACAGAAAAAAATACTAAAAGCAGCGAGGGAAAAACAGCAAATAACCTACAAGGGAATCCCCATAAGGTTAACAGCTGATCTTTCAGCAGAAACTCTGCAAGCCAGAAGGGAATGGCAGGACATATTTAAAGTGATGAAAGGGAAAAACCTACAACCAAGATTAGTCTACCCAGCAAGGATCTCACTCAGATTAGACGGAGAAATTAAAACCTTTGCAGACAAGCGAAAGCTAAGAGAATTCAGCACCACCAAACCAGCTTTACAACAAATTCTAAAGGAGCTTCTCTAGGCAGGAAACACAAGAGAAGGAAAAGACATACAATAACAAACCCTAAACAATTAAGAAAATGGTAATAGAAACATACATATTGATAACTACCTTAAATGTAAAGGATTAAATGCTCCCATGAAAAGACATAGACTGGCTGAATGCATAGATAAACAAGACCCATCTATATGCTGTCTACAAGAGACACACTTCAGACCTTGGGACACATACAGACTGAAAGTGAGGGGATGGAAAAAGATACATCATGCAAATGGAAATCAAAAGAAAGCTGGAGTAGCAATTCTCATATCAGACAAAACAGACTTTAAAATAAAGACTATTACAAGAGACAAAGAAGGACACCAAGGGATCAGTCCAAGAAGAAGATATAACAATTGTAAATATTTATGCACCCAACATAGGCCGGGTGTCTGTGCAACCCTGATAGCACCTCAAAACATAAGGCAAATGCTAACAGCCATAAAAGGGGAAATCGACAGTAATACAGTCATAGTAGGGGACTTTAACACCCCACTTTCACCAATGGACAGATCATCCAAAATGAAAATAAATAAGGAAACACAAGCTTTAAATGATACATTAAACATGATGGACTTTATTGACATTTATAGGACATTCCATCCAAAAACAGCAGAATACACATTTCTCTCAAGTGCTCATGGAACATTCTCCAGGATAGATCATATATTGGGTCACAAATCAAGCCTCGGTAAATTTAAGAAAATTGAAATTGTATCAAGTATCTTTTCCGACCACAGTGCTATATTAGATATCAATTACAGGAAAAACTCTGTAAAAAATACAAGCACATGGAAGCTAAACAATACACTACTTAATAACCAAGATATCACGAAGAAATCAAAGAGGAAATCAAAAACTACCTAGAAGCAAATGACAATGA
Source organism: Lipotes vexillifer (assembly GCF_000442215.2). Lineage (NCBI taxonomy): Eukaryota > Metazoa > Chordata > Mammalia > Artiodactyla > Lipotidae > Lipotes > Lipotes vexillifer. The sequence goes on along the minus strand of NW_006791881.1, from coordinate 370,509 downwards.
AAACACCACGACCCAAAACCTATGGGATGCAACAAAAGCAGTTCTAAGAGGGAAGTTTACAGCAATACAATCCTACCCCAAGAAACAAGAAACATCTCAAACAACCTAACATTACACCTAAAGCAATTAGCCCAGAGTAGCAGAAAGAAATCATAAAGATCAGATCAGAAATAAAGGAAAAAGAAATGAAGGAAATGATAGCAAAGATCAATAAAACTAAAAGCTGGTTCTTTGAGAAGATAAACAAAATTGATAAACCATTAGCCAGACTCATCAGGAAAAAAAAGAAGACTCAAATCAACAGAATTAGAAATGAAAAAGGAGAAGTAACAACTGACACTGCAGAAATACAAAGGATCATGAGAGATTACTACAAGCAACTATATGCCAATACAGACAACCTGGAAGAAATGGACAAATTCTTAGAAAACCACAACCTTCTGAGACTGAACCTGGAAGAAATAGAAAATACAAACAGACCAGTCACAAGCACTGAAATTGAAACTGATTTAAAATCTTCCAACAAACAAAAGCCCAGGACCAGATGGCTTCACAGGCGAATTCTATCAAACATTTAGAGAAGAGCTAACACCTATCCTTCTCACACTCTTCCAAAATATAGCAGAGGGAGGAACACTCCCTAACTCATTCTACGAGGCCACCATCACCTTGATACCAAAACCAGACAAAGATGTCACAAGGAAAGAAAACTACAGGCCCATATCAGTGATTAACGTAGATGCAAAACTCCTCAACAAAATACTAGGAAACAGAATCCAATGGCACAGTAAAAGGATCATACACCATGATCAAGTGGGAACGCAAGGATTCTTCAATATACGCAAACCAGTCAATGTGCTATACCATGTTACCAAATTAAAGGAGAAACATCATATTATCATCTCAATAGATGCAGAAAAAGCTTTCGACAAAATTCAACCCCCATTTATGATAAAAACCCTCCAGAAGTAGGCATAGAGGGAACTTACCTCTACATAATAAAGGCCATATGTGACATAGCCACAGCCAGCATCATTCTCAACGGTGAACAACTGAAACCATTTCCACTAAGATCAGGAACAAGACAAGGTTGCGCACTCTCACCACTATTATTTATTTATTTATTTATTTTAAAAATATTTATTTATTTATTTGTGGCTGAATTAGGTCTTTGTTCTTGCACGTGGGCTTTCTCTAATTGCGGCAAGTGGGGTCTACTGTTCGTTGTGGTGCGCGGGCTTCTCATTGCGGTGGCTTCTCTTGTTGCAGAGCATGGGCTTTAGGCATGCGGGTTTTAGTAGTTGTGGCTCGCGGGCTCAGTAGTTGTGGCTCACAGGCTGTAGAGCGCAAGCTCAGTAGCTGTGGCGCACTGGCTCACAGGCTTAGTAGCTCCACGGCATGTGGGATCTTCCTGGACCAGGACTCGAACCTGTGTCCCCTGCATTGGCAGGCAGATTCTTAACCACTGCGTGACCAGGGAAGCCCCTCACCACTATTACTGAACATACTTTTGGAAGTTTTAGCCACGGCAGTTCAGAGAAGAAAAAGGAATTCAAATCGGAAAAGAAGTAAAGCTGTCACTCTTTGCAGATGACATGATGCTATCCATAGAGAATCCTAACATATCTACCAGAAAACTGCTAGAGCTAATCAATGAATTTGGTAAAGTAGCAGGATACAAAATTAATGCACAGAAATCTCTTGCATTCCTATACACTAAGAGCGAAAGATCAGAAAGAGAAATTAAGGAAACACTCCCATTTACCATTGCAACAAAAAGAATAAAATACCTAGGAATAAACCTACCTAAGGAGACAGAAGACCTGTATACAGAAAACTATAAGACACTGATGAAATAAATTAAAGGTGATACAAACAGATGGAGAGATATACCATGTTCTTGGATTGGAGGAATCAACATTGTGAAAATGACTATACTACCCCAAGCAATCTACAGATTCAGTGGAATCCCTATCAAACTACCAATGGCATTTTTCACAGAAGTAGAACAGAAAATTTCACAATTTGTATGGAAACACAAGAAACCCTGAGTAGCCAAAGCAATCTTCAGAAAGAAAAATGGAGGTAGAGGAATCAGGCTCCCTGCCTTCAGGCTATACTATAAGGCTACAGTAATCAAGACAGTATGGTACTGACACAAAAACAGAAGTACAGATCAATGGAACAGGATAGAAAGCCCAGAGATAAACCCATGCACATACGGTCACCTTATTTTGATAAAGGAGGCAAGACTATACAGTGGAGAAAAGACAGCATCTTCAATAAGTGCTGCTGGGAAAACTGGACAGGTACGTGTAAAAGAATGAAATTAGAACACTCCCTAACACCATACACAAAAATAAACTCAAAATGGATTAGAGACCTAAATGTAAGACTGGAAACTATAAAACTCCTAGAGGAAAACAGAAAAAACACTCCTTGACATAAATCACAGCAAGATCGTTTTTGACCCACCTCCTAGAGAAATGGAAATAAAAACAAAAATAAACAAATGGAACCTAATGAAACTTAAAAGCTTTTGCACAGCAAAGGAAACCATAAACAAGACGAAAAGACAGCCCGCAGAATGGGACTTGCAAATGAAGCAACTGACAAAGAATTAATCTCCAAAATTTACAAGCAGTTCATGCAGCTCAATATCAAGAAAACAACCCAATCCAAAAATGGGCAGAAGACCTAAATAGACATTTCTCCTAAGAAGATATACAGATTGCCAACAAACACATGAAAGTATGCTGAACATCACTAAGCATTAGAGAAATGCAAATCAAAACTACACTACTGGTCACCTCACACCAGTCTGAATGGCCGTCATCAAAAAAATCTACAAGCAGTAAATCCTGGAGAGGGTGTGGAGAAAAGGGAACCCCCTTGCACTGTTTCTGGGAATGTAAATTGATACAGCCACTATGGAGAACAGTATGGAGGTTCCTTAAAAAACTAAAAATAGAACTACCATATGACCCAGCAAATCCCACTACTGGGCATATGCCCTGAGAAAACCATAATTCAAAAAGAGTCATGTACCACAATGTTCACTGCAGCTCTATTTACAATAGCCAGGACATGGAAGCAACCTAAGTGTCCATCAACAGATGAATGGATAAAGAAGATGTGACACATACATACAATGGAATATTACTCAGCCGTAAAAAGAAATGATATTGAGTTATTTGTAGTGAGGTGGATGGACCTAGTGTGTGTCATGCAGAGTGAAGTCAGAAAGAGAAAAACAAATACCGTATGCTAACAGATGTATATGGAATCTAAAGAATAAAAAATGGTCATGAAGAACCTAGGGGTAGGAAAGGAATAAAGACGCAGATGTAGAGAATGGACTTGAGGACATGGGGAGGGGGAAGGGTAAGCTGGGACGAAGTGAGAGAGAGGCATGGACTTATATATACCACCAAAATACATAGCTAGTGGGAAGCAGCCTCATAGCACAGGGAGATCAGCTTGGTGCTTTGTGACCACCTGTAGGGGTGGGATAGGGAGGGTGGGAGGGAGGCACAACAGGAAGGAGATATGGGGATATATGTATATGTATAACTGATTCACTTTGTTATAAAGCAGAGACTAACACACCATTGTAAAGCAATTATACTCCAGTAAAGATGTTAGAAAAATAAAAAACAAAAACAATCCACCTACCAGTGTAGGGGACATGGGTTCGATCCCTGGTCTGGCAAGATTCCCACATGCCGCGAAGCTACTAAGCCCGCGTGCCACAACTACTGAGCTCTGTGCTGTAGAGCCCGCGAGCCACAACTACGAAGCCCACACGCCTAGAGCCCATCCTCCGCAACAAAAGAAGCCACTGCAATGAGAAGCCTCTGCACCACAGTGAAGAGTAGCCCCTGCTTACTGCAACTAGATAAAGCCCGTGTGCAGCAACAAAGACCCAATGCAACAAAAATAAATAGAGAGAACTGGATAAATACAAAGCAGTAAGATTTTATTGTTTTAAATTAATGAGAACCAAACGTTGGGTCCTATATTGATCATATACCTAAGATTTTCTTTTTTCTGTATACTCTTTTGTACCTCCTAAGTTTTGTACCATAAGAATTCTATTGCCTTCTTTCACTTATTTATTTTTTTGCATTTAAAAAATTTTATTGAAGTATAGTTAATTTACAGTGTTGTGTTAATTTCTGCTGCACAGCAAAGTGATTCAGTTATACATATATATATCCTTTTTCACTATGGTTTATCACAGATATTGAGTATAGTTCCCTGTACTACACAGTAGGGCCTTGTTTATCCATCCTATATATACTAGTTTGCATCCGCTGATCCCAAACTCTCAATCCTTCCCTTTCCCACCCTCCCTCCCCTTTGGCAACCACAAGTCTGTTCTCTAAGTCCACGAGTCTGTTTGTTTAGTAAATAAGTTCATTTGTGTTGTATTTTAGATTCCACATATAAGTGATATCATATGGTGTTTGTCTTTCTCTGTCTAACCTACTTCACTTAGATGGACCTAGAGATCATCATACTATGTTGTTGCAAATGGTGTGATTTCATTTTTTTATGGCTGAGTAATATTCCATTGTGTGTATGTATGTGTGTGTGTATACACACACACACACACAGACACGTACACACCACATTTTCTTTATCCAGTCATTTGTTGATGGACATTTAGGTAGTTTCCATGTCTTGGCTATTGGAGATAGTGCTGCTGTGAATATTGGGGTGCATGTATATTTTTGAATTACAGTTTTGTCTGGGTATATTCCCAGGAGTGGAATTGCTGGATCATATGGTAACTCTGTTTTTAGTTTTTTGAGGAGCCTCCATACTGTTTTCCATAGGGGCTATACCAGTTTACATTCCCACCAGCAGTGTAAGAGGGTTCCCTTTTCCCCACACCTACTCCAACATTTATTATTTGTAAACTTTTTAATGATGGATGTTTTGACCAGTGTGAGGTGGTGTACCTCATTGTAGTTTTGATTTGCGTTTCTCTAATAATTAGCGATGATGAGCATGTTTTCTTGTGCCTATTGGCCATCTGTATATCTTCTTTGCAGAAATGTCTATTTAGGTCTTCTGACCATTTTTTAATTGGGTTTTTTTTTGTTATTGAGTTGTTTGAGCTGTTTGTATATTTTGGAAATTAAGCCCTTGTCAGTCGCATCATTTGCAAATATTTTCTCCCAGTCCATAGGTAGTCTTTTCGTTTTGTTTATGGTTTCCTTTGCTTTACAAAAGCTTATAAGTTTGATTAGGTCCCATTTGTTTATTTTTGCTTTTATTTCTATTGCCTTGGGTGACTGGTATGATTGGTATGAATTATGTCAGAGAATGTTTTGTCTATGTTCAAGGAGTTTTATGGTGTCATGTCTCATATTTAAGTTTTTAAGCCATTTTGAATTTATTTTTGTGTATGGTGTGATGGAGTGTTCTAACTTAATTGATTTGCATGTGGCTGTCCAACTTTTCCAATACCACTTGCTAAAGAGAGTGTCTTTTCCCCATTGTATATTCTTGCCTCCTTTGTTGAAGATTAATTGTCCATAGGTGTTTGGGTTTATTTCTGGGCTCTCCACTCTGTTCCATTGATCCATATGTTTTTGGGCCAAAACCATGCTGTTTTTTTTATTATTTTTTAATAAATTTATTTATTTATTTACTTATTTATGGCTGTGTTGGGTCTTAATTGCTGTGCGCAGGCTTTCTCTGGTTGCTGCAAGCAGGGGCTACTCTTCATTGTGGTGGCTTCTCTTGTTGTGGAGCACGGGCTCTAGGCACGTGGGCTTCAGTAGTTGTGGCACATGGGCTCAGTAGTTGTGGCTCATGGGCTCTAGAGCGCAGGCTCAGTAGTTGTGGCCCACAGGCTTAGTTGCTCCGTGGCATGTGGGATCTTCCCAGACCAGGGCTTGAACCCGTGTCCCCTGCATTGGCAGGCGGACTCTTAAGCACTGCACCACCAGGGAAGCCCAACCATGCTGTTTTGATTATTGTAGCTTTGTAGTATTGTCTGAAGTCTAGGAGGATTATACCTCCTGCTTTGTTCTTTTTCCTAAGGATTGCTTTGGCAATTCTGGGTCTTTTATGGTTCCATATAAATTTTAGGATTATTTGTCCTAGTTCTGTGAAAAATGTCATGGATAATTTTATAGTGATTGCATTAAATCTATAGATTGCTTTGGGTAGCATGGCCGTTTTAACAGTATTCTCCCAATCCAAGAGCATGGGATATCTTTCCATTTCCTTGAATCCTCTTTAATTTTCTTTATTAATGTTTTATAGTTCTCAGCATGTAAGTGTGTCACTTCCTTAGTCAGGTTTATTCCTAGGGGTTTTTTGTTGTTGTTGTTGGTAGTGGTGCTATTTTAAAAGGTATTGTTTTTTTACATTCCCTGTCTGATATTTCATTGTTAGTGTAAAGAAATGCAACTGTTTTTTAAATATTAATCTTGTATCCTGCTACTTTGCTGAATTCATGTATTAGATCTAGTAGTTTTTGTGTGGAGTCCTTAGGGTTTTCTATGTTTAGTATCATGTCATCTACATATTGTGAAAATTTTACCTCTTTCCTTCCAATTTGGATATCTTTTATTTCTTTTTATTGTCTGCTTGCTGTGGCTAGGACTTCCCAGTACTGTGTTGAATAGAAGTGGTGAGAATGGGCATCCTTATTCCAGATGTTAGCAGGAAGACTTTCAGCTTTTCACTGTTGGGTATTATATTGGCTGTGGGTTTGTCATAAACAGCTTTCATCATGATGAGATATGTTCCTGTATACCCACTTTGGTAAGAGTTTTTATCATGAATGGATGTTGAATTTTGTCAAATGCTTTTTCTCATCTGTTGAGATGATCATGTTACTTTTTCTCTTTTTTTAAATTTATTTATTTTATTTATCTTTGGCTATATTATAAAGCCTGCTGCACACGGGCTTTCTCTAGTTGCGGTGAGTGGGGACTACTCCTAGTTGTGGTGCACGGGCTTCTCATTGTGGTGGCTTCTCTTATTGTGGAGCACAGGCTCTAGGCGCATGGGCTTCAGTAGTTGAAGCATGAGGGCTCAGTAGTTGTGGCTCACGGGCTCTAGAGCACAGACCCAGTAGTTGTGTCACATGGGCTTAGTTGCCCTGCGGCATGTGGGATCTTCCTGGACCAGGGCTTGAACCCATGTCCCCTGCGTTGGCAGGTGGATTCTTAACCACTGTGCCTCCAGGGAAGCCCAACCTTGTGGTTTTTGACTTTTGTTAATGTGTATTACATTGATACACATATGTTGAACCATCCTTGTGAACTTGGGATGAATCCCACTTGGTCATGGTGTATGATCTTTTTATGTGTTGTTGGATTCAGCTTGCTAATATTTTGTTGATAATTTTTGCCTCTATATTTATCAAAGATATTGGCCTGTAATTTTCTTTCTTGGTGGTATCTTTGTTCGATTTTGGTATCAGAGTGATGGTGGCTTCATAGAATGTCTTTGGGAGTGTTCCCTCCTCTTCAGTCTTTTGGAAGAGTTGGAGAAGAATTGGTAGAAGTTCTTCTTTGTATGTTTGGTAGAATTTGCCTGTGAAGTCATCTGGTCCTGGACTTTTGTTTGTAGGGAGTTTTGGTTTCTTTATTTTGATCACATGATGCAGCATATGGGATCTTAGTTCCCTGACCAGGGATCAAGCTCTTGCCCCTTGCATTGGAAGCATGGAGTCTTAACCACTGGACAGCCAGGGAAGTCCCTGTAGGGAGTTTTTTTTGTTTTTGTTTTTTGTTTTTTTTAACTATAGATTCTGTTTCACTTCTAGTGATTGGTCTGTTCAAATTATTTCTTCTTGATTCAATTTTGGTGGGCTGTATGTTTGTAGAAAGTTGTCCATTTCTTCTAGGTTGTCAAATATGTTGGCATATAATTGTTCATAGTATTCTCTTACTTTTTTTTGTATTTCTGCAGTATCAGTTGTGATTTTTTTTTGTTTTGTTTTATTTTTTATTTTTTATTTTTTTTAACATCTTTATTGGGGTATAATTGCTTTACAATGGTGTGTTAGTTTCTGCTTTATAACAGAGTGAGTCAGTTATACATATACATATGTTCCCATATCTCTTCCCTCTTTGTCTCCCTCCCTCCCACCCTCCCTATGCCACCCCTCCAGACAGCCACAAAGAACCGAGCCGGTTTCCCTGTGCCATGCGGCTGCTTCCCACTGGCTATCTACCTTACGTTTGTTAGTATATATATGTCCATGTCTCTCTCTCGCCCTAACACACCTCACCCTTCCCCCTCCCCATATCCTCAAGTCTGTTCTCCAGTAGGTCTCTGTCTTTATTCCTGTTTTACCCCTAGGTTCTTCATAACATTTTTTTTTCTCTAATTCCATATATATGTGTTAGCATACGGTATTTGTCCTTCTCTTTCTGACTTACTTCACTCTGTATGACAGACTCTAGATCTATCCACCTCATTACAAATAGCTCAATTTCGTTTCTTTTTATGGCTGAGTAATATTCCATTGTATATATGTGCCACATCTTCTTTATCCATTCATCCGACGACGGGCACTTAGGTTGTTTCCATCTCCGGGCTATTGTAAATAGAGCTGCAATGAACATTTTGGTACATGACTCTTTCTGAATTCTGGTTTCCTCAGGGTATATACCTAGTAGTGGGATTGCTGGGTCATATGGTAGTTCTATTTGTAGTTTTTTAAGGAACCTCCATACTGTTCTCCATAGTGGCTGAACCAATTCACATTCCCACCAGCAGTGCAAGAGTGTTCCCTTTTCTCCACACCCTCTCCAGCATTTATTGTTTCTAGATTTTTTGATGATGGCCATTCTGACTGGTGTGAGATGATATCTCATTGTAGTTTTGATTTGCATTTCTCTAATGATTAATGATGTTGAGCATTCTTTCATGTGTTTGTTGGCAGTCTGTATATCTTCTTTGGAGAAATGTCTATTTAGGTCTTCTGCCCATTTTTGGATTGGGTTGTTTATTTTTTTGTTATTGAGCTGCATGAGCTGCCTGTAAATTTTAGAGATTAATCCTTTGTCAGTTGATTCATTTGCAAATATTTTCTCCCATTCTGAGGGCTGTCTTTTGGTCTTGTTTATGGTTTCCTTTGCTGTGCAAAAGCTTTGAAGTTTCATTAGGTCCCATTTGTTTATTTTTGTTTTTATCTCCATTACTCTAGGAGATGGGTCAAGAAGGATCTTGCTGTGATTTATGTCATAGAGTGTTCTGCCTATGTTTTCCTCTAAGAGTTTGATAGTTTCTGGCCTTACATTTAGGTCTTTAATCCATTTTGAGCTTATTTTTGTGTATGGTGTTAGGGAGTGATCTAATCTCATACTTTTACATGTACCTATCCAATTTTCCCAGCACCACTTATTGAAGAGGCTGTCCTTTCTCCACTGTATATTCCTGCCACCTTTATCAAAGATAAGGTGACCATATGTGCATGGGTTTATCTCTGGGCTTTCTATCCTATTCCATTGATCTATCTTTCTGTTTTTGTGCCAGTACCATACTGTCTTGATTACTGTAGCTTTGTAGTATAGTCTGAAGTCAGGCAGCCTGATTCCTCCAGCTCCATTTTTTGTTCTCAAGATTGCTTTGGCTATTCGGGGTCTTTTGTGTTTCCATACAAATTGTGAAATTTTTTGTTCTAGTTCTGTGAAAAATGCCAGTGGTAGTTTGATAGGGATTGCATTGAATCTATAGATTGCTTTGGGAAGTAGAGTCATTTTCACAATGTTGATTCTTCCAATCCAAGAACATGGTATATCTCTCCATCTGTTTGTATCATCTTTAATTTCTTTCATCAGTGTCTTATAATTTTCTGCATACAGGTCTTTTGTCTCCTTAGGTAGGTTTATTCCTAGATATTTTATTCTTTTTGTTGCAATGGTAAATGGGAGTGTTTTCTTGATTTCACTTTCAGATTTTTCATCATTAGTATATAGGAATGCCAGAGATTTCTGTGCATTAATTTTGTATCCTGCTACTTTACCAAATTCATTGATTAGCTCTAGTAGTTTTCTGGTAGCATCTTTAGGATTCTCTATGTATAGTATCATGTCATCTGCAAACAGTGACAGCTTTACTTCTTCTTTTCCGATTTGGATTCCTTTTATTTCCTTTTCTTCTCTGATTGCTGTGGCTAAAACTTCCAAAACTATGTTGAATAAGAGTGGTGAGAGTGGGCAACCTTGTCTTGTTCCTGACCTTAGTGGAAATGCTTTCAGTTTTTCGCCATTGAGGATGATGTTGGCTGTGGGCTTGTCATATACGGCCTTTATTATATTGAGGAAAGTTCCCTCTACACCTACTTTCTGCAGGGTTTTTATCATAAATGGGTGTTGAATTTTGTCAAAAGCTTTCTCTGCATCTATTGAGATGATCATATGGTTTTTCTCCTTCAATTTGTTAATATGGTTAATCACATTGATAGATTTGCGTATATTGAAGAATCCTTGCATTCCTGGAATAAACCCCACTTGATCATGGTGTATGATCCTTTTAATGTGCTGTTGGATTCTGTTTGCTAGTATTTTGTTGAGGATTTTTGCATCTATGTTCATCAGTGATATTGGCCTGTAGTTTTCTTTCTTTGTGACATCCTTGTCTGGTTTTGGTATCAAGGTGATGGTGGCCTCGTAGAATGAGTTTGGGAGTGTTCCTCCCTCTGCTATATTTTGGAAGAGTTTGAGAAGAATAGGTGTTAGCTCTTCTCTAAATGTTTGATAGAATTCGCCTGTGAAGCCATCTGGTCCTGGGCTTTTGTTTGTTGGAAGATTTTTAATCACAGTTTCAATTTCAGTGTTTGTGATTGGTCTGTTCATATTTTCTATTTCTTCCTGATTCAGTCTTGGCAGTTTGTGCATTTCTAAGAATTTGTCCATTTCTTCCAGATTGTCCATTTTATTGGCATAGAGTTGCTTGTAGTAATCCCTCATGATTTTTTGTATTTCTGCAGTGTCAGTTGTTACTTCTCCTTTTTCATTTCTGATTCTATTGATTTGAGTCTTCTCCCTTATTTTCTTGATGAGTCTGGCTAATGGTTTATCAATTTTGTTAATCTTCTCAAAGAACCAGCTTTTAGTTTTATTGATCTTTGCTATTGTTTCCTTCATTTCTTTTTCATTTATTTCTGATCTGATTTTTATGATTTCTTTCCTTCTGCTAACTCTGGGGTTTTTTTGTTCTTCTTTCTCTAATTGCTTGAGGTGCAAGGTTAGGTTGTTTATTCGAGATGTTTCCTGCTTCTTAAGGTGGGCTTGTATTGCTATAAACTTCCCTCTTAGAACTGCTTTTGCTGCATCCCATAGGTTTTGGGTCGTTGTATCTCCATTGTCATTTGTTTCTAGGTATTTTTTAATTTCCTCTTTGATTTCTTCAGTGATCACTTCGTTACTAAGTAGTGTATTGTTTAGCCTCCATGTGTTTGTATTTTTTACTGCTCTTTTCCTATAATTGATATCTAATCTCATGGCGTTGTGGTCGGAAAAGATACTTGATATAATTTCAATTTTCTTAAATTTACCAAGGCTTGATTTGTGACCCAAGATATGATCTATCCTGGAGAATGTTCCATGAGCACTTGAGAAAAATGTGTATTCTGTTGTTTTTGGATGGAGTGTCCTATAAATATCAATTAAGTCCATCCTGTTTAATGTATCATTTAAAGCTTGTGTTTCCTTATTTATTTTCATTTTGGATGATCTGTCCATTGGTGAAAGTGGGGTGTTGAAGTCCCCTACTATGAATGTGTTACTGTCGATTTCCCCTTTTATGGCTGCTAGTTTTTGCCTTATGTATTGAGGTGCTCCTATGTTGGGTGCATAAATATTTACAATTGTTATATCTTCTTCTTGGATCGATCCCTTAATCATTATGTAGTGTCCTTCTTTGTCTCTTCTGATAGTCCTTATTTTAAAGTCTATTTTGTCTGATATGAGAATTGCTACTCCAGCTTTCTTTTGGTTTCCATTTGCATGGAATATCTTTTTCCATCCCCTTACTTTCAGTCTGTATGTGTCTCTAGGTCTGAAGTGGGTCTCTTGTAGACAGCATATATATGGGTCTTGTTTTTGTATCCATTCAGCCAATCTGTGTCTTTTGGTGGGAGCATTTAGTCCATTTACATTTAAGGTAATTATCGATATGTATGTTCCTATTCCCATTTTCTAAATTGTTTTGGGTTCGTTATTATAGGACTTTTCCTTCTCTTGTGTTTTTGTCTAGAGAAGTTCCTTTAGCATTTGTTGTAAAGCTGGTTTGGTGGTGCTGAACTCTCTCAGCTTTTGCTTGTCTGTAAAGGTTTTAATTTCTCCATCAAATCTGAATGAGATCCTTGCTGGGTAGAGTAATCTTGGTTGCAGGTTTTTCTCCTTCATCACTTTCAGTATGTCCTGCCACTCCCTTCTGGCTTGTAGAGTTTCTGCTGAGAGATCAGCTGTTAACCTTATGGGGATTCCCTTGTGTGTTATTTGTTGTTTTTCCCTTGCTGCTTTTAATATGCTTTCTTTGTATTTAGTTTTTGACAGTTTGATTAATATGTGTCTTGGCGTATTTCTCCTTGAATTTATCCTGTATGGGACTCTCTGTGCTTCCTGGACTTGATTAACGATTTCCTTTCCCATATTAGGGAAGTTTTCAACTATAATCTCTTCAAATATTTTCTCAGTCCCTTTCTTTTTCTCTTCTTCTTCTGGAACCCCTATAATTCGAATGTTGGTGCGTTTAATGTTGTCCCAGAGGTCTCTGAGACTGTCCTCAGTTCTTTTCATTCTTTTTTCTTTATTCTGCTCTGCAGTAGTTATTTCCACTATTTTATCTTCCAGGTCACTTATCCGTTCTTCTGCCTCATTTATTCTGCTATTGATCCCATCTAGAGTATTTTTCATTTCATTTATTGTGTTGTTCATCATTGTCTGTTTCATCTTTATTTCTTCTAGGTCCTTGTTAACTGCTTCTTGCATTTTGTCCATTCTATTTCCAAGATTTTGGATCATCTTTACTATCATTATTCTGAACTCTTTTTCAGGTAGACTGCCTATTTCCTCTTCATTTGTTAGGTCTGGTGGGTTTTTATCCTGCTCCTTCATCTGCTGTGTGTTTTTCTGTCTTCTCATTTTGCTTATCTTACTGTGATTGGGTTCACCTTTTTGCAGGCTGCAAGTTCGTAGCTCCCGTTGTTTTTGATGTCTGTCTCCAGTGGCTAAGGTTGGTTCAGTGCGTTGTGTAGGCTTCCTGGTGGAGGGGACTAGTGGCTGTGTTGTGGTGTATGAGGCTAGATCTTGTCTCTCTAGTGGGCAGGTCCACGTCTGGTGGTGTGTTTTGGGGTGTCTGTGGACTTATTATGATTTTAGGCAGCCTCTCTGCTAGTGGGTGGGGTTGTGTTCCTGTTTTGCTATATGGTTGGCATAGGTTGTCCAGCACTGTAGCTTGCTGGTCGTTGAGCGAAGCTGGGTGCTGGTGTTGAGATGGAGATCTCTGGGAGATTTTCGCCGTTTGATATTATGTGGGGCTGGGAGGTCTCTTCTTGACGAGTGTTCTGAAGTTGGCTCTCCCACCTCAGAGGCAGAGTCCTGACTCCTGGCTGGAGCAGCAAGAGCCTTTCATCCACTCGGCTCAGAATAAAAGGGAGAGAAAGTAGAGAGAATTAGTATAAGTAGGAGGAAATAGGAAAGAAAGAAAGAAAGAAAGAAAGAGAGGAGGGAAGGAAGGAAGGAGGGAAGGAAGAAAGAAAGAAAGAAGAAAAGAAAGGAAGAAGGCAAGAAGGAAAGAAAGGAGGGAGGGAGGGAGGAGGGAAGGAAGGAAGGAATGAGGGAAGGAAGGAAAAAATACAGAAAGAAAGAAGATACAGTAAAATAAAATAAAGTATAATAAAGTTATTGAATTAAAAAAATAATTATTTAGAGGAAAAAAAAAAGGGAAGGATAGAACCTTAGGACAAATGGTGGAAGCAAAGTTATAGAGACAAAATCTTACATAGAAGCATACACATATACCCTCACAAAAAGAGGTAAAGTGGAAAAAATCATAAAACTTGCTCTCCAAGTCCACCTCCTCAATTTGGGACGATTCGTTGTCTCAAAAAGGGAAGGAAGGAAGGAAAGATAGAAAGAAGGTAAAGTATAACAGAGTTCTTTAAATTAAAATTAATTATTAAGAAAAAAATTAAAAAAAAAAATGGTCGGATAGAACGCTGGGACAAATGGTGGAAGCAAACCTATACAGACAAGATCTCACACAGAAGCATACACATACACATTCACAAAAAGAGGAAAAGGGGAAAAAATCATAGATCTTGCTCTAGAAGTCCGCCTCCTCAATTTGGGATGATTCGCTGTCTATTCATGTATTCCACAGAGGCAGGGTACATCAAATTGATTGTGTAGCTTTAATCCGCTGTTTCTGAGGCTGCTGGGAGAGATTTCCCTTTTTCTTCTTTGTTCTCACAGCTCACAGGGGCTCAGCTTTCGACTTGGCCCTGCCTCTGCGTGTAGGTCGCTGGAGGGCGTCTGCTTTTTGCTCAGACAGGACGGCGTTAAAGGAGCCGCTGACTCGGGGGCTCTGGCGCTCTCAGGCCGGGGGCAGGGAGGGGCACGGAGTGCGGAGCGGTCCTGCGGCGGCAGAAGTCGGCGTGACGTTGCCCCAGCCTGAGGCCCGCCGTGTGTTCTCCCTGAGAAATTGTCCCTGGATCCCGGGAACCTGGCAGTGGCGGGCTGCACAGGCTCCCCGGAAGAGGGGTGGGGGCAGTGACCTGTGCT
>NW_006791881.1:330296-354171 GCF_000442215.2 Lipotes vexillifer | reverse complement strand
GCTTTGCCCTCCGCACCCCTGTTGCTGCGCTCTCCCCCGCGGCTCTGAAGCTCCCCGCTCCGCCTCACGCAATCTCCGCCCGCGAAGGGGCTTCCTAGTGTGTGGAGACCTTTCCTCCTTCACAGCTCCCTCCCACTGGTGCAGGTGCCGTCCCTATTCTATTGTCTCTGTTTTTAATTAATTTTTTCTTTTGCCCTACCCAGATACGTGGGGAGTTTCTTGCCTTTTGGGAGGTCTGAGGTCTTCTGCCAGCATTCAGTAGGTGTTCTGTAGGAGTTGTTCCACATGTAGATGTATTTCTGGTGTATTTGTGGGGAGGAAGGTGATCTCCGCGTCTTACTCCTCCGCCATCTTTCCACCGCCCCCCTCAGTTGTGATTTTTCCCCTTTCATTTCTTATTTTGCTTATTTGGGTCTTGTCTCTTTTCTTTTTGGTGCACCTGGCCAGAGGCTTGTCAATTCTGTTTACCCTTTCAAAGAACCAACTCTTGGTTTTATTGATTTTTTTTCTATTTTTTTAATCTCTATTTTATTTATTTCCTCTCTGATCATTATTATCTCCTTTCTTTTGCTGACTTTAGGTTTTGTTTGTTCTTCTTTTTCTGATTATTTTAGGTGGTGGGTTAAGTTACTTGAGATTTTTCTTGTTTCTTAAAGAAGGCCTGTGTCACTATGAACTTCCTTCTAAGAACTGCTTTTGTTGCATCCCATAGATTTTGTTTATCTTTTCTTGCTGCACTACACAACTTGTGAGATCTTACTTCCCTGATCAGGGATTGAACCCGGACCCTCAGCAGTGAGAGCATGGAGTCCTAATCACTGGACCACCAGGGAATTTCCCCATAGATTTTGTATGGTTATGTTTTCATTGTCATTTGCCTCAAGGTATTTTTTAATTTCTTCTTTGATTTCACCATTGACCCATTGGTTATTTTAGGAGCACGTTGTTTAGTCTCCATGTAATTGGTTTTTTTCTTGTTTCTTTTTCTGTTGTTGATTTCTGGTTTCATGCTGTTGTGGTCAGAAATGAGGCTTGAAATAATTCCTAT
The DNA here is from genome assembly GCF_000442215.2 of Lipotes vexillifer. NCBI lineage: Eukaryota > Metazoa > Chordata > Mammalia > Artiodactyla > Lipotidae > Lipotes > Lipotes vexillifer. The sequence goes on along the minus strand of NW_006791881.1, from coordinate 353,123 downwards.
ACCCTTAAATTTGTTGAGGCTTGTTTTGTGCCCTAGCATGTGGTCAGTCCTAGAGAACGTTCCATGTGCGCTTGAAAAGAATATGTATTCTGCTTTTTGGGGGTGTAATGTCCTGAAAATATCAACTAAGTCTGTTCTTTTGTATCACTTAGGATCTCTGTTGCCTTATTGATTTTCTGTGTAGAAGATCTGTCCATTGATGTGAGTGGGGTGTTAAAATCTACTATTACTGTACTCCTGTCAGTTTCTCCCTTTATGTGTGTGTTTGTTTTATGTATTTGGGTGCTCCTATATTGGGTACATACATGTTGACAAGTGTAATATCCTCTCCTTGTGTTGATCCTGCTATTATATAGTGTTCTTTATCTTTCTTTATAGCCTTTGTTTTAAAGTCTGTTTTGTCTGATAGGAGTATTGCGACCCCCACTTGTCATTTTCGTTTGCATGAAACATCTTTTTCCAACTCTTCACTCTAAATCTATACGTGGCCTTTGTCCTAAAGTCGGTCTTTTTTGTTTTTAATTATTTATTTATTTTGGGGGGCTGTGTTGGGTCTTCGTTGCTGTGCATGGGCTTTCTCTAGTTGCGGCAAGTGGGGGCTACTCTTTGTTGTGGTGCGTGGGCTTCTCATTGCAGTGGCTTCTTTGGTTGTGGAGCACAGGCTCTAGGCACATGGGCTTCAGTTGTTGTAGCACACAGGCTCAGTAGTTGTGGCTTGCAGGCTCTAGAGCGTAGGCTCAGTAGTTGTGGCACACAGGCTTAGTTGCTCCGTGGCATCTGAGATCTTCCTGGACCAGGGCTCGAACCCAGGTCCCCTGCATTGGCAGGTGGATTCTTAGCCACTGCACCACCAGGGAAGTCCCTAAAGTTGGTCTCTTGTAGGCAGCATAGTGTATGTAGGCTCGTTTCATCCAGTCTGCCACTCTGTGTCTTTTGATTGGAGCATTTAGTCCATTGACATTTAAAGTAATTATTGATAGATACGTATTTATTGCCATTTTAAACCTTGTTTTCCCGTTGATTTTATATATCTTCTTTGTCCCTTTTTGTTTTTCCTTTTGTGGTTTGAAGACTTTCTTTGGTATTATGCTTATGTTCTCTTATTTTTGGTGTTTGTGAACCTATTGTGTGTTTCTGATTTGTGGTTGCCTTGCTTTTCAAGTATATTGACCCTTCCCACTTGCTTTAGACTGGTAATCATATGGGTCCCAACACATTCTAGGGGAAAAAACAATTACATTTTCTTACTCTCCTCCCCCACACTTGATGATCCTGACGCCCTCTTTTACATCTTCATGTTCTTCCGTTTGCTGTTCATTGTGGTTATCATCACTTCCACAGAAATTTTTGATTTTCTTTTTTTAAATCTGTATATGAGCTTACTTAAGTGATTTACTTTCCGATTAGGATTTTCTCTTTTCTATAGATTTTTCTTTTCTATTTAGAGAAGACCTTTCAATATTTCCCTTAGGATGGGCTTGGTATTGCTGTATTCTTTTAGTTTTTGCTTGTCTGAGAAATTCTTTCTCTCTCCTTCTATTCTAAATGATGATCTTGCTGGGTAGAGTATCCTAGGTTGCAGATTTTTCCCTCTCAGGACTTTGAATGTATCTTGCCACTCCCTTCTGGCCTGCAACATTTCTTTGTTTTTTTTCCATAGGCACCTTTTTTTGGGGGGGCAGGGTGGGGCTACATTGGGTCTTCGTTGTGGCATGTGGGATCTTCATTGTGGCATGCAGGATCTTCTTTTGTTGTAGCGTGTGGGCTCTTCATTGCAGTGCATGGGCTTCTCTCTAGTTGTGGTGTGCAAGTTTTCTCTCTCTAGTTGAGGTGCATGGGCTCAGTAGTTGTGGTGCGTGGGCTTAGTTGCCCCACAGCATGTGGGATCTTAGTTCCCCGACCAGGGATCGAACCTGTGTCCCCTGCATTGGAAGGCAGATTCTTTACCATTGGACCACCAGGGAAGTCCCTGGCCTGCAACATTTCTGTAGAGATATATGTCTTGGTGTAGGTCTGTTTGGGTTTATCTTGTTTTGGACTCTCTGTGCCTCCTGTACCGGGATATCTGTTATCTTCTTTAGGTTTGGGAAGTTTTCAGCCATCACATCTTTAATTCCCTTTTCTCTTTCTTCTTCTTCTAGGATCCCAGTTATGCGTACATTGGCATGCTTTGTATTATCCCACAGGTCTCTTATGTTGCTTTCTTTTTTTTTTTCATTTGCCTTTCTGTCTGCTCTTCTGATTGGGTGATTTCCATTTTTCTATCTTCCAGGTCACTTGTTCTTCTGCATTATTTGTTCTATTCATTGCCTTTAGCTCAACTTTCATCTCAGTGAATGAGTTCTCTAATTTTTCTTGGTTCCTTTTTATAGTTTCTTTTTATAGTAATCTGCATTTCTATCAATACTCCTTAACTTCTTCAGTGTTTTCATTATCTCCTTTTTGAACTTGATGTCTATTAGACTGAAGAGGTCTGTTTTGTTGTTTGTTCTTTCAGGGGAATTCTCTTGATCTTTTAATTGGGAATGGTTCCTCTGCTTTTTCATTTTACTTATATTTCTCTTTATGAGTTGAGGACAAACAATTATCTACTGTGGTTTGGAGGGCTGTTTTTATGTGGGAGTGTTCCTGTGTAGCCTTTGTGGGTTTGATATTTTTTGGTGCGAGGGCTGTTTTTAGCTTGGATGCCTGCCACCTCTTTCCTCGGTGTATGCTAGCTGTTGTTATCCCCTTGCTAGGAGATGTGACTGGTGGTGTGGTGACCAGAACCTGCACTGGATATTGAGTGGGGCCTCCTCCTTGCTCTGTGGTTTTCACTGCTCTATCAGGGGCTGGGTTTGTTCCCTAGTTGTTGGGGTAGAAGCCCCCAGATGCATTTCTGAGTGATGGTGCAAGGTAGGTGGGATTGGCGTGCTCCCATTGGGAGAGGAGCCACTGATTATTTCTCTGCTAGAGCTGTTCACATGTGAGTGTGCTCACCTGTCACCCATTGTGCAGGCTCACAAAGTACACTGTTGCTGGCACTGTCCTTGCCCCTGTCTCAACCTTGGGAATGCCATCAGTCAGCCCTGGTGTCCCTCTGGCCTTGTTTTCACAAGGCCACCAACGCAGATCCACTGAAGTCAGGTTCCAGGACTATAGTAGTTGTGCACCTGGACCCGCTGTGGGGGCTATGGAGGCAGCTCAGACCCTGGCCCAGCCCAGTCCCCACATGCATGTGCCCACAAAGCCCACAGCTGCTAAGGCCAGATCTGTCCCAGCCATGGTAAGACCCGTTGTCCCTCGGATGTCCTGCAGGTGGTGAATTTACACGGCTGGCAGTGGAGGTGTAAGTCTGTGGCTTGCACAGCTGCAGGGAGAGATTTCAGCCCTACCTCCTAAGTCACGTGGCTGCTGGGGTCCAGCTGTGGTTTTAGTTCTGCCTCTGCCTCTGTGCGTTTGCTCCTGGAGCCCGCCAAGGCAGCGGCTGGTTCGCTGGAGCCTGTCAAGGCAGGAGCCCCCAAGGCGGTGGCTGGGGTGCACTCGCCTGGAGCCTGCCGAGGTGGGGGTTGGCACATGAGAAAGAGGCTGCTATGGCGGCCTCCATCGCCTCCTCATACGCCACTTAACGATGGCGCTTCACTTCTGTGACGGGCCTGGGCTTCTTCCGCAAACATCCCCAGTTGCGACCACTCCACATTCCAGCCCCTTCAGGCTGTTTCCACACAGCCAACAGCAGCCCTCTCCCTGTTCTGTCCTCTAAACCCTGAGTTTCAGCACGCAGCCCCTTCCCCTACCAGCAGATGTGCGTCTCAGGCTTGGATGCACAGGGCGGTGGCACGGCTGTCTGTGCAGGTCTCTGTTTGTTCTGCCTGCCACAGACCGGTTGTTGCACTCTCCTCTGTGCCTCTGAAGCTCCCTTTCTGTCCTGGTTGATCTCCCTGCTAGTGAGGGGGCATCCCACGGTGTGGGAACCTTTCCTTTTTCCAGCTCCCTCCCATGGCCGCAGATCCCGGCCTGCTTTCCCTTTTTTTTTTTCCCCTTTCGTCCTACCTGGTCACATGGAGATTTTTCCTGTCCTTTCAGGTGTCTGAGGTCTTTTGCTGGTGTTCAGTAGGTGTTCTGTGGGAACTGTTCCATTTGTAGGGATATTTTTGGTGTATTTGTGGGAGGATGTGAGTTCCACATCCTTCTACTCTGCTGTCTTGATCGGAGCTCCTATTCCCTTCTTTTAATTCTTTAAGCATGAAATATTGCCATTTGCAGCAATATGTTAGTTACTGGACCTAGAGAATATTAAACTTAGTGAAGTAAGTCAGAGAAAGACAAATACTATATGATATCACTTTTATGTGGAATCTTAAAAATAATACAGAAGAATCTGTATACAAAACAGAAACAGACTTAACAGACATAGAAAACAAACTTATGGTTACCAAAGTGGAGAGGGAAGGGAGGGGGGGACAAATTAGGGGTGTGGGATTAACAGATACAAACTACTATACATAAAATAGATAAGCAAAAAGGAATTACTGTGTAGCACAGGGAACAATATTCAATATCTTGTAATAACCTATAATGAATATAATCTGAAAAAATATAACTGAATCACTTTGCTGTACACCTGAAGCTAACACAATATTGTAAATCAACTGTACTTTAATAAAAAATGCATATATATAAAATGATTCTTTTAAGTTTGAAAAATTAAAAAACAAAAAGTTGATACCAAACAGCTAAAAAAATAACTTTGAAAAACAGGTAGAGTCTGAATCAAATCCATTAAGCCTTTGACGAACACATACGTGCAGTTCTTGGTATGGCCAATATGACAGTTCCCGTTATCTTACCCAATAATAGCTGCTGTCAGTGTTTACTGTGTGCCAGGCACTTTATGTACTGTGATTTAGAATCTTCACACCTCAGTGCTCCATTTTTCTGTTGAAGAAACTTAGGTTGAGAGTGGTTAAGTAACTTGTCCAAAGTTACACAGTGAGGGTAAAAATAAACAGATTTGAACCCAGGAAAGTTCTCACACTCTGCAGTCTATCATGTGGCCTAGGCAGAATGCTGCTAGAACCACTGCCCCAGTAACTTTAGATGCTATCGTGGCAAATATCGTCACCACAAGAGTCTTTGTATGGCAGTGACAAAAGAACCCATTTGTTTTATGAAATACATATTAAGAAGAGGATGCAGAGACTATCTTAGAATTTTTGTTAATTATATTTTTAATCTTTGAAAAGTCCTCCTTTTTACAGATTAGTATGCGTTAAGATTTGGACAAGGGAAAAATTCACTAGCATCTGAGCAGGTTGATTTGTAGCTTGAATGTGTAAATTTATATTTTAAACATTAAAGATTGAAATTATTTTTTTCATTTCTTATCTCAACAGCAAATAGCACTACTTTCCACAAAAATATTTTTAGAAATGTTTATAGTTTTTTAGTGCTGCATCTGTAGTGTTTAAGAACATTGATCTTTTTGACAAGAAACAATATAATATTTTCCAGTTTAGTATAATGGTCAAACTAAGCAAAATGTAAAGCACTTATTACATCAAACTTGAGCATTTAAAAAGTTACTTTAAGAGTAAATACTAATTTTAAAATACTGAGGAGGGCTTCCCTGGTGGCACAGTGGTTGAGAGTCCGCCTGCTGATGCAGGGGACACGGGTTCGTGCCCCGGTCTGGGAAGATCCTACATGCCATGGAGCGGCTGGGCCCATGAGCCATGGCCGCTGAGCCTGCTTGTCCGGAGCCTGTGCTCTGCAACACGAGAGGCCACAACAGTGAGAGACCCGCATACCGCAAAAAAAACTAAAACAAAAAAATACTGAGGAAAAAAAGAAAAAATTAGTCATTTCATCCTAAAATAGCTTTTGTAAATATTTTACTGTATGTCTTTTGGGTCTTATAGAAAGTTTTAAACATAGTTGTAATTGTAGAGTATGTATGTTCTACTTTACACCTAACATCGTAAGGAAGTCATGTTTGTTTGAATGGTTTAATAATTACTTTTACTGTCTGCTTATTAATATACTTAAATTAAAAAAATCTTTATGTAAGGAGTTTTCTGTTTTAGAGAAAATGTTTTGAGTGTGTTGTGGTGGTAGTGTCTAGGGAGGAACAGTAATCTTTTTGGAAAGAGAATCTTTTCTATCCCATGCTCTTGCGGGTCCCATTGTATCAAGAATAACAATAGCCAATGTTTATGGAACATTTATTGTGTTTCTGGCACTGATCTGAGCACTTTCCATGGATTAACTCTAATCTATAGAATCACCTATGAATACGATATTGTTACGACTCTCATTTTGCAGATGAAGAAACAAAGGCACACAGACGTTAGGTAACTAATTCTATCATGTAGCTAAGAAGTAATATTACTGGAATGTGAACTCAGGTAGTCTCGCTCTAGAACCCATGTTTATTGAATACTACATTGTTCTGTCTCAAAATGATTGTCTTGTTTAAATACCTCCTTGAGTGTACTCCAAATATTAGTAAATAGAGTTTTATATTTGTATGTAACAGATTTAAATAATATTCATTTCAAAGGAATAGAAAAAAGAGAAAGTGCGGGCTTCCCTGGTGGCGCAGTGGTTGAGAGTCCGCCTGCCGATGCAGGGGATACGGGTTCGTGCCCCGGTCTGGGAAGATCCCACAAGCCGTGGAGCGGCTGGGCCCGTGAGCCATGGCCGCTGAGCCTGCTCGTCCGGAGCCTGTGCTCCACAATGGGAGAGGCCACAACAGTGAGAGGCCCACATACCGCAGAAAAAAAAAAAAAAAAAAAAAAAAAAAGAGAAAGTGCTGCAGAAAAACACCTCTTTTAGAAGCAAAGAGGAAGAAATCTCTGAAATTTCTTATAAGTGTCAAGTGAACTAACAAAATAGTTAATAGTTAATTCTGTTTTGGGTAGTTTTACTGATAGTAGGTTTAGTGGAGATTGCATTTAAGAAAACTCAAAAAGTATCAGACTTAAAACACTTTGGAGTGGCTATCATTTTTCCAGTTTCTCCTCTGAATCAAGTATGTATGTCAAACTCTGTTTTCAGTTGGCATTTGAGAGCGAGCCTCATGAGTTGATGCCTGAGAGAGCACTTGGAAACGAAGAATTCAGCTGTACATTCAGCTGTAAGCTGCACTATGATGAGATGTGGATGCTTTTATGTAGTAGATAATCTCATCATACAAGCTCATGTTGGATTACCCACTTGGCACAATTGAAAACAACATGCTGTTCCAAGAAAGCCTAAATGTCTTTAGTTAATGATGGGTGATCCTTTTGAGTCTCTTTTCCAAAGTGCTTTAAAAGCACTGAAGTACTCTCAGAGAGGCCATCGTAGCTTGGATAATGTTGAAAGGGAAGAAAAATGCTGTTCTTTGCTGGAAGTGTGGGATTTAATAAATCCTTTGGCTTTGATCTTAATATGTCCTAGAAAGGGGACTTCCCTGGTGGTCCAGTGGCTAAGACTCCATGTTCCCAATGCAGGGGACCTGGGTTCGATCCCTGGTCAGGGAACTAGATCCCACATGCCACAACTAAAGATCCTGCACGCGGCAACGAAGATCCCACATGCTGCAACTAAGACCCAGCGCAGCTAAATAAATAAATGAATATTTTTTAAAAATTAATACATCCTAGAGAAAAAGATAAGCGCACACATGCATGACCTTTGGGGAACTGTTTTTATTTTATTTCATTTTTATTTATTTGTAATAGAATATAATTGATTTTACAATATTATATTAGTTTCAGGTGAACAACATAGCAATTCAATATTTTTATAGATTATACTCCATTTAAAGTTAGTTACCAAATAACGGCTAGATTTTCCTGTGCTGTACAATATATCCTTGTTGCTTATTTATTTTATACATGATAGTTGGTACTTCTTAATCCCCTTCCCCTATCTTGCCCCTCCCCTTTCCCTTTCCCCACTGGTCACCACTAGTTTATTCTCTGTGTCTGTGGGTCTTTGTTACTCATTTGTTTACTTTTTAGATTCCACAAATAAGTAATAATGGAGAACTATTTTTATTAAAACATTATCTTGTGATGTACTCTCTGAATATGCCCTGTCCAGAGTGTGCATAGTGTTCCTTTACAGGGTATTTATCAAATACCAGGCTTATTGAAAAGTTAGAAGTTGAAGTATGTAAGTTTGAGTCAAGAAAAAAAGTCACTGAAGTTTTTTAAAAGTTAAAAATTAAAACATTTGTTTTCAGCCACCCTAACCATGCTGTATTCCTTATGTTTTATGTGTATGTATAGGATTTTTATATTACTGTGGGAACAGGATTGGTGTTTTTGGTGGCATCCATCTTTTTCGCTTTGACACATGACAGTACCCCAGCTGAACTTGCTGCAATTGTAAGTACCTTTTATCTTTGCTTATTTTTATTTGCTTAGAAATATGGAATTTGGAAAGTACTTGACAGGTTATACAATAAGGTAGAGTAGTTTGTCTTTTAACTTATTTTTTAGTGTAATTTGATTAGAGGCCTAAAAGCAAATAAATATGATAGCCTTAAAAACCTAGAACCTGTCTTTAGAATTTGACTGAGTTTTGTTAACAAAAATCCATTGAAGCCACATATGAACTCTATTGCTAATGGAAGTGGTAAAATTGACTTGATTATCTTATATTTTTCCCCTTTTTGGTTCAACAGAAACACACCTACATATCACATGCTGTTTTAGGTGTAGAGAATAGACAGGAGAAATGACCCCAAAGTTCAGCCTAGTATAAGAGATAGATAAGTAAATGTTTTTATCTGAAATCCTTGAGGGACCAAATGTTTTTTAGAATTCAGAATATTCTGCACTTTAGAAAGGTACTACTGTGCATACATATACTGTATTACACACCTTCAGAGGGCCTGGGAAGCACCTTGTAATCCAACATACTAATTTTTCTGAAGCATCTGAATATTCACAGTTAAAGAGATAGGTAAAGACTGTAAAGAGTTTTACCTTGTGTCAATTTTGAGCCAAGTAAATCATGAAACTTCGAGTTTTTGTTGCTTTTTGGACTTCAGAATTGCAAATCAAGGATCATGGACTTAATTGGTGCCAGTGCTGTGAACATGAACAACTAACAACTGGTTAACAAGTCCTCTTACTAGTCAGCTGATTTCCAATTAATGCTTTGTTCATAAGGAAATTGAAGTTGTAATTAATTGAACTGTCAGCTAATAGATCATTAAAACTGCTTTTTATGATAGAACAACTCAAAAGGAGTTCAGAGAATTAGATGGCTATAACATATCTACCTATTTATGTGAACACTGTTTCTTAGTACTTACGCGTGTAAAAACAAAACAATAAAATTAATGCCGAAACTTGATGCATTCTAGCAATAAGTAATATTTAGTCATGGATACATGAACCAGTTGAAGAGAAAAAAAGCCTTATGCTTAATTTGTTTGTAATCATATTTTTGTTGCAGAAGAGTATGATAGGGTGAATCAGTAAAATACTTTCTAGTATAAAAATGTATTACTGTAAAATCCTGTGGAGGAAGTAAAATAAAGTTGAGGAAATGTTGAGTTCATGGGGGGAAAGAAAGCATGTCCTAAAATTACCAGCTATTACAAAAAGCTTATTTATGTGTTTTAATTAGGTGGTATGTCAGAATGTTACAGTATTCATATTTCGTTAGATATATTTAAGAGTGACTGGTGGTTTAAAAGCTCAGTGTTTATAATATGCTGGAAATTACCTTTTGCAACTATTTAAATTATGAAAATTATATAGACTGAAATGGGTGAGGGAGTCCATTTTTTAAAAAATTGTGATGTGAGCAGAAGTGCTAGAAGGTCATTTGGGTTATATGCATAGAGGGTCCTGTATGGACCAGAGCTTTCTAAGGTGGTCAGAGATGTCTTCGTGGACAAGATGACATCTGATCTGCCTTTCAAGTGTCAAATAAATTTGCCAGTCAAGTAAGGGGACAGATGCCATCAAGCCAAAATACAGACTCCAGAGTGGAGAAGGGACTTGGATTTCGAGGGGTGGAATTGATAATTACATTTTGGTTGGATGTGTTGGGGGCATCCAGGTGAATTAATGAATAGGGAGCTCCGTTTGCTTTACAGTGAAATGAGGCAGAATGGAGGGATGGGGTGTGAAGGGCAAGAGACTGCAGCAAACGACAACAAAATGTTAAACTTCATGGAGATGGAGCCTTAGAATTGGGACTTCCGCCGTAACCTACATCGATTTTCTCTTTTTACAGAGCACTTTGGCCCCCTTCCTTAAGGGTTTTTCTAGTGAAGAAGCTAAATTTGCACCATGGGCTTCTGTCTCTTGACAGAATTCTCAGAATGTTTGATTAGATGTTAGAAGAGTATAATGAGGAAGTGATTGAAGAAAGAGGTAGTAGTGGCGTCATGTTGCTGTGTCATATTACAGTGTGACAGTGAGCTGGAAAATATTTTTTAGGTGATTGAACCATTTAACCTAAAAGTATCTTCAAAATAGAATTTCTGTTTTGATACAAATAACCTTTTCCATTTTTACCTAGGCGTGGCTGCCTGCTCTTCTCATCTGTCAGTCTAAACCATTGCTAACAATACAGTGTTTTGTATCATGTTATAGGATTTTGTTTTTCATCTGTTAACCTTAGCTTCATAGATTGGCACCTCACACATACACACACACACACGACAGGACATTAATATTTTGTGACCTTGACTAATGGCCATTATTCTGGAATTCTCTTTTTGTAACTTCTTTCCATTTTTTGATCTTAAAAAATTTTTAACCACTAATGTTAAGAATGATGTGTATAAGATAAATTGATGAATTGTCTTGCTTGTATAAAACACGATCAGAGCCAAGTAGGAAATGTGAGAATATATTTTGCAGCATTCCTCATATAATCTTTGCCCCTTTTCCCTCCTCAGGTGTTTGGATTTCTAGCAAGTTTTGTGTTCCTGTCTGACTTTTTCTTTATGGTCTATGAAAAACGTAAGGAGCCCCGGCCAAGAAAACCTGAGGCTACTGTTAGTGAACCACTTAACGCTTAGGGACTCTAGGGAACAGGTGTTACGTCGCCACTGCGTGGTGCCTGAGCCCTGACAGAAGCTCTTGTAGAGTCTGTCATTATTAAACCACTTCTTTTGGAGCACAAGGCAGAAAGGCAGTTTGATCAGTATTGATTGGACTGTGTGTCAGTCACCACAAATTGGGCCAGAGGGCTTTTTGTTTTAAAATATATATATATATTTTTTGGTAACAGTTGAAACTTGTGTCAGATGAAGTTTTGTTTTGTTTTGTTTTGTTTGGAGGTGAGGGCAATTGTTTGTTTAAATCACATAGCTCAAATGATGATAAATTATTCTGTCATTGTTACTAGGCTTAGCTTTCAAATTATGCTTTATAGCTGTATAAACAGCTATAAGTTTATCCATTTAGAAATGGTTTCATTTTTAAATTAATTTGCTTAACTATAACTTTGCTTTTTGATGACTAGATAAAATTTAATGTATATTTAAGAGATCAATATTTTAAATGTTGGCCTAGGTTTTTTTCCTTAAAATGTAAAACCCAGGCTTTACTGTATCTCACTCAGACTTAAAATTATACTGTAACATTTTAGGATAATAATAATAGACTCTTTCTGAGACCTTTTATAGCCTAATAGAAAATGTATGGGAGATGTTGATATTTTACATGTTACAAAAGCAACAGAATCAGTAACCCTATGTTTATACTGTACTTTGGTTGTCAATGTCATGTAAAAAAAAGATCTTTATATAGAAGGATAGAAAAATGGAAGAAACTGCTATCATGACTAAGGACCAAAGAAAGATAAGATACACTTTTGCACAATGCAGTGAAAGTAGTTATAAAAGTAGGCCTCAACCACTTCCAAATGCCTGAAGAGATGAGTTCATACTAGAAGACAGAAAATGGTTTGCTCCCTTTTGCCATATGATTATTTCTACTGAAGTTAATACAGCTCTGCAGGTTCTGTTCAGTGTTTTCTTTGGAGCCAGTCTTCTTATAAAACCCCAGTCTTTGATTTTTGATTTGAGAGCCTCCCTCTTCTGTCTCCTTAGAAGAGTGGTCCATGTACTACTTCATCAGGCATAGCTGGGCCTCTGGCTCTGGCTTCCTTGATGGCAGATTCTCCAGAATCTTGGGCCCTTTTTTTTTTTTTTTTTTTTTTTTTTTAGACCTAGTTCTACCTGGTAGTCAAGAACCCCGTGTCCCCTGCATCGGCAGGCGGACTCTCAACCACTGCGCCACCAGGGAAGCCCAGGAGACCTTCTTAAGAAAGTGAATATCCAGAGATTCCTGCCCAGTTTAATACTGTTGATGGTGTAAGGGAGTAGTCAAACCATTCTCAGAAGACACTTCGTACCCAGTTCTGATAATTTGTCTGTTGCTGGCAGTCTGTCTTAGAGCCAGCCAGCCAGGGCACTTTGAGCAAGACCTTTCTTAAAGTGGGTCCTTTTTTTTTTTTTTTTTTTTTGAAACGGGACCTTTCTGACCAAGTGGTTCACAGACTAGACCTTTCTTGTCCTCCTGGTAGATTTGACTCAAGACTGTAGGGCTCAGGCAATGAGCCCATGCATCAGATCCTTCAGAACTTTGGTGAAAGTCTCCTGGGCTAGTAGGGTTTCTGTCTGAAAGAGTGGAATCATGTTTCCAGTGAGACAGTTTAATGACCTCACCCTTTTTAAATTTCTCATCTGCCAATTGTGTGTTGTAGATGGTTTTCAGACGCAGATGGCTGGATACAGCTTCTGCTCTTACAGACTCAGAACCTTATCCATTTGTATCAGAGCTTGGATGCTAGTGCTAGTGGTGATGTCACCACTACCTGCTTGGGAGATAATGAAACCAATCTTGAATGCTGTTTTTACTAGGTGTGCTGAGAGAGGAGAAATAGCCTGGGTCTTGGGTTCAAAGATAAGCAGCTTATGATAGGCAGGTTCTCAAATTTCACATCCAGCTATACCGTTGTCCTTTTAAGTATCATCTGCACCCAGCTGGGATTCAGGGCAGACCATCTGGGCTACCTCAGGGTCCCCACGCATGCACTGGGCTCAGTTGACTTTGATGGAATGTCCTCTGCTGGCCTCACATCCACAGCATGTTGGCGTGGAACTTAAGTTCTGCTTGTTCTGAGGTTTCACTTCCATTTGTTTCATTGGCGCAGAATGGACCTCTTAGCTGGCCACCGAAAGGTAATTTCTTCACTGGTATTCAGAACCTTTCTTCACACTGTTTTTTACAGGACCCATGACTGATTAGCCTACGTCTTCTATTGTAGAAGGAGTTAGGAGTAAAAAGATCTTTGTGGTAAATAAAAATTTCAAGGTGAACTTGAAACCAAAGATACTGTTACTTACAGAAAAGGGCACACTCAGTAAACTCAAATGTAAAATAATTTTTTATTAACGTTTATGGTAAATTTATATTTACACAAATACTGTTTAGAATGGTTCATAAAAATGATAAGGGAAATGCACATACAATACAAAAATTTTATAATTGCTATACTTCTGTTTGGGGACTGGGAAATGTATTTTTACATTGTTAATAGCCAGTCATTTTTGTATTTAATAATTTTAAATCCTGAGTCTTTTATATCTCTCTGTGTCAAATTTTGTAGTCTTCTTTTTAAATAAACCCACTTTATTGTTCACACCTTTGTAGTTGTTTAATTATTATAAAAACATGGTGTTTAAATGAAAGCTTTCTCCAGAGTTCTAGGAGTTGGCTCTACAGCCTTGGTAAGAATACTGGACTTTGGATCTGCCTGGGTGTGGGGCATGGGTAGAAAAGAAACACGTCCAACTCCTACCCATGGGCTGTCCCTCTTTTTGGAAAGTTGGAATACACGTTGAAACAACGTTTTTAGGGAGCCCTGTGTGAAGAGTTACAAAGAAATGGGCTTCCCTGGTGGCGCAGTGGTTGAGAGTCCGCCTGCCGATGCAGGGGACACGGGTTTGTGCCCCGGTCCGGGAAGATCCCACATGCCGCAGAGCGGCTGGGCCCGTGAGCCATGGCCGCTGAGCCCGTGCGTCCGGAGCTTGTGCTCCACAACGGGAGAGGCCACAACAGTGAGAGGCCCACGTACTGAAAAAAAAAAAAGAGTTACAAAGGAATGTTACAGACTAAATATGCCTTTAAATACTCCCAAAGAAGCAAATTTGGACTCGATCACATTTCTCAGTGTGGCCAACAATCCTAAAAACAAAATAGGTACATTCTCTTTCAAGCTGTTCAACGATTGGGAAAGTGTGAAGCAAAACTGAGGTGGTTCTGGTAAAGCTACAACTATTTGTGTAGTTTGCAAAATTCCTGCCTCCAGACGGACAGAATAACAAAGTCTTTATAGTCGTCAAGAACTCACTGGAATTTGTACATTCTTCAGAGTTTTGTGTTTTGTTTTGATAAAGAGCGTGATTTTATCAATGTGCAATCAACCGCAAGGAGCAGAAACCTAATTAAGTAAGTGGGTCTTAAACAGGAAAATTTCACAAGAAGTCTGGGTAGGGCAGTTCCACAACTGGTAAATTCAGTGGCTCACAAGGGTCCCAGGCTCTTTCCATGTTTTTCTGCCCATCCACCTTTTTTTTTTTTTTTTTTTAATTTATTATTTATTTTGGCCATGCTGGGTCTTAGTTGTGGCATGTGGGGTCTAGTTCCCTGACTGGGGATCAAACCCAGGCCCCCTGCATTGGCAGCACGGAGTCTTTCCCCTGGGCCACCAGGGAAGTCCTTGCCCATCCACCTTCTGCTGTGAGAGTTTCTGTCTTCAGGATTGACCCTTTATGGTTTTGCAAGATGGTGGCAACATCTCCAGGCATCATCTGCTTGTACAACAATGTCCAAAGGCCAGAAGAGGTTGTTGATTCTTCCATGTCCTTTCAAGCTGTTCCTTTTTCACAGAAGCCCCTTGGTGGACTTCACCTACTTATCTTACTAGGAGATATTAAATGCCTGTTTTCAAATCAGTTTTTAACATGGAGACTACAATTGCTGTGATTGGCTTAAAGTAATCCAGATTCCTCCCCTTAGGTTGTGAATATCCTTTGAAGCCTATAGCCTTCTGATACCTGAACAAAATTGGTTCTGTTAGCAAGAGAAAGCGTCATGGGTTAGGGATCAACAGTGTCTGTCACAAGCATGTAAAGGATTGTGACCTAGCTAGGAGAAATAAAATTTCCAGTTTAAGAAATTCCTACAACCTTGTAAGTCAACTGTACTTCAATTAAAATTAAAAGCAAAAAATTTCTGTAGGTCTGACTACCCCAAAACAATTTAAAATAGAAAAACTTGTTTTATTTCTTACACTAAATTATAATTCTACAAATAATGTATCTACCATAGAAAATGGGTTTAACAAAAGTGGGAAGTATTGTTCTTTCCCTGATATCTGCATTTAGCTACTTTAAAAATTTTTGAAATATGTCAAGCACTGGAAGTACAGAGGATAATGCTTGTTGTAGATACCACCCAGCTTTAGTGGATCATAACATTTTGCCGTATTTGCTTTAAGGGCCCTTGTTTAAAGAGAAAATGAAGTTATACTTTTAAAGTACCACCACCTCTAATCTTATTCT
Source organism: Lipotes vexillifer (assembly GCF_000442215.2). Taxonomy (NCBI): domain Eukaryota; kingdom Metazoa; phylum Chordata; class Mammalia; order Artiodactyla; family Lipotidae; genus Lipotes; species Lipotes vexillifer. The sequence continues at coordinate 337,552 of NW_006791881.1, read as the reverse complement.
CTTTCCTTTTCCAAAGGTAAAACACTGTCCTGAATTTGGTGGATATCTTTCCTGTTTTTCTTGTCTGACATATATATAGATGTATCCATAAACAATGTACAGCATGGTATAGTTTGCTTTTTTTAGTCAGTAGTATTTTTAAAAATTTATTTATTATTTTTGGCTGCGTTGGGTCTTTGTTGCTGTGCGCAGGCTTTCTCTAGTTGTGGTGAACAGGGGCTACTCTTCGTTGTGGTGTGCAGGCTTCTCATTGCGGTGGCTTCTCATTGCAGAGCACGGGCTCTAGGCGCTCAGGTTTCAGTAGTTGTGGCACACAGACTCAGCAGTTGGGGCTCGTGGGCTCTAGAGCACAGGCTCAGTAGTTGTGGTGCACGGCCTTAGTTCCGCAGCACGTGGGATCTTCCCAGACCAGGGCTCGAATCCATGTCCCCTGCATTGGCAGGCAGATTCTTAATCACTGTGCCACCAGGGAAGTCCCAATCAATAGTATTTTGAAATTCATCTGATACTTGTAACTCTAATTCATTCATTTTAACTGCTACTTGGTGTTCCATCATACATATACTACATGCCACGATTTACTTATCATTCTTATGTTGATAGAAATTTTTTTTTTTAATTCTTGATCATTTCAACCAGTGTTGCATTGAGCAAACATACTTGGAACATCTTGTGTACATGTGTTGGGTGTGTATTTAGAAATCAAATTGTTGAGTCAGAGGGTATATGCAATTTCATCATGGCTAAATATTTCCAAATGGGTCTGCAAAGTGGTGGAACCAATTTGTTTATATTCTTTTTATTTTTAATAAATTTATTTATTTATTTATTTTGGCTGCATTGGGTCTTCCTTGCTGCACACGAGCTTTTCTCTAGTAGCGTCAAGCAGGGGCTACTCTTCATTGTGGTGTGTGGGCTTCTCATTGCGGTGGCTTCTCTTGTTGCAGAGCAAGGGCTCTAGGCGCGCAGGCTTCAGTAGTTGTGGCACACAGGCTCAGTAGTTGTGGCTGGTGGGCTCTAGAGTGTAGGCTCAGTAGTTATGGCACACAGGCTTAGTTGCTCTGCGGCATGTGGAATCTTCTCAGACCAGGGCTCAAACCCGTGTCCCCTGCATTGCCACGCAGATTCTTAACCACTGCACCACCAGGGAAGTCCCCCCAAATTTTTTGACATTATAAAGTACCATAAGGTAATGATGAAAGAAATATTAAAAGTAATAAAAAGCAAAGTTTATCCCTTTTACCTTTTGCATAGTGATTTAACTAGTAAATATTTAACAAAGAGAATTTAAGTTAAATATCCCAAAGCCAGACGAGCTACTTATGAACAGTTTACCAGAATAAACTCACCTATGTGGCAAAATAGTGAGAAGATTTATAAGTAGAGGTGATAAGCCTAATGAGCCTGGTGATAGCTGGTTGTTCAGAAACTTAGTTCAACTTTAAAAATTACCCAAAAAACTATAAATTTTAATGTATTTCTAAATGTTCATCTAAAAAGGTACAGTTTTTTAGAAACAGGATACAACCTTATCCAGAGAGTAAATATAAACAATACCATAGTTGGCTTAAAAGCAGCCACCAGTTAAGAAGGCATTCAAGCTCAACAATATAATTATCTTCTCTCTTTTTTTTTGTTTTGTTTTTTGGCCACACCATGTGGCTTGCGGGATCTTAGTTCCCCGACCAGGGATTGAACCCGTGCCCCCTTGCAGTGGAAGCACAGAGTCCTAACCACTGGACTGCCATGGAATTACCAACAAAATAATTATCTTAATACCAACAACAGATTAACTCCTAGTTTAATACTGGACTTATTAATTAATAGAAGCAGTAATGTTAATGAGTAACAAGAAATATTTCTCCTTGCATAAGCTTACATCAGTAACCAATGCTATACTGATAATTAACAGTAAATAAACGAAACCAACGATAAACTATCAAATACACTGTTAATCTTTATACAGTTATGCACCTAAGGAAGATTTTTAAAAAGTAAAAGGAACTCTGCAAACACAAACCCCACCTATTTACCAAAAACATCACCTCTAGCATAAGAAGTATTAGAGGCACTGCCTGCCCAGTGACATCTGTTAAACGACCGAGGTATCCTGACCATGCAAAGGTAACATCACCATTTGTTCTCTAAATATGGACTTGTATGAATGGCCACATGAGGATTTTATTGTCACTTACTTTCGATCAGTGAAACTGACCTTCCCATGAAGAGGTGGCAATGACAAAATTAAGACGAGACGACCCTATGGAGCTTTAATTAATTAACCCAAAAAATAAACGATTAAGAGACAACAAAAATTTCATGTGGGTGACCTCAGAGAACAAAAAAACCTCTGAGTGATTCAAATCTAGACCTACTAGTCAAAATAATTTATCATTTATTGATCCAAAAAACTTGATCAATAGAACAAGTAACCCTAGGGCTAACAGCACAACCCTATTCTAGAGTTCATATCGACAATAGGGTTTACAACCTCGATGTTGGATCAGGACACCCCAATTGTGTAACCGCTATTAAAGATTTGTTTGTTCAATGATTAAAGTCCTACTTGATCCCAGTTCAGACAGGAGTCATCCAGGTCGGTTTCTATCTACTCTATATTTTTCCCAGTTTGAAAGGGCAAGAGAAATAAAGCCTACTTTATAAAAGCGCCTTAAAATAATTAATGATATAGGGACTTCCCTGGTGGTCCAGTGGTTAACACTGTGCTTCCAATGTAGGGGGCGTGGGTTTGATCCCTGGTTAGGGAACTAAGATCCCACATGCCGTGTGGTGCAGCCAAAAAAAAAAAAAAAAATTAATGATACAATCTTAATTAATTCCTAATTACTCAATAAAAGGGTTTGTTAGGGTGACAGAGCCCGGTAACTTCATAAAACTTAAACCTTTATAATCAGTTTCCACTCCTCTCCCTAACACAATGTTTATAATTAATATCTTAATACTCGTTGCAATTCTTCTAGCCATAGCATTCCTTACATTAATTGAACAAAAAGTACTAGGTTATATACAACTTCGAAAAGGACCAAACATCATTGGACCATATGGCCTATTACAACCTACTGTGGACGCAGTCAAATTATTCATTAAAGAACCACTATGGGTCACACCAGTTAGAATGGCTATCAAAAAGGCAAGTGATAACAAGAGTTGGTAAAGATGTGGAGAAAAGGGAATCCTTGTGCACTGTTGATGGGAATGTGAACTGGTACAACCATTATGGAAAATAGTGTGGAGTTTCCTCAAAAAATTAAAAGTAGAACTAATATATAATATTATCCAACAATTCCACTTCTGAGTATAACTCCAAAGGAAATGAAACCACTGTCTTGAAGAGATATCTGCAACTCATGTTCATTGCAGCATTATTCACAATAGAAAGATACAGAAACAACCTAAGTATCCATTAAAAGACAAATGGATAAAGAAAATGTGGAATATTTATTTATATAATTCAACCATAAAAAGGAGATCCTGCCTTTTGTGACAGCATGGACCATGAGGGCATTGTGCTAAGTGAAATAAATCTGACACACAGAAATACTGTATGTTCCCACTAAGCCCATGCGCCACAACTACTGAGCCTGTGCTCTAGAGCCTGCGAGCCACAACTACTGAGCCTGCATGCCACAACTACTGAAGCCCACGTGCCTAGAACCCATGCTCTGCAACAAGAGAAGCCACTGCAATGAGAAGCCCGTGCACCACAGCAAAGAGTAGGCCCCACTTGCCACAATCAGAGAAAAGCCCACGCACAGCAACGAAGACCCAATGCAGCCAAAAATTTAAAAAAAAAAAAAAAAAAAGATGGGAGTTTAAATCTCCCCTTAATGATATGCCACAACCAGAGACATAAACAAGATTCATTACTATTTCATCAATCATTCTAGCCCTACTTATTATAGTCCAATGAAAAATTTCAAACTATGTTTATCACTTAAACCCAGAATTAAAACTCACTCAAACGCAAAAACAGTCCACCCTTTGAGAAACAAAATGAATGAAAATGTATTGGCCTCTTTCATTACCCCAACAATAACAGGATTTCCTATTGCTATCTTCATTGCTCTAGTCCCAAGCATTGTATTCCCCACTCCTAACCCACGAATCCACAACCGTATCATTTTTACTCAACAGTGGTGAGTCCAATGCACATCAAAACAAATAACGGCCATTCATAATCACAGAGGATAGAACTGAATACGAATACTTCAATCACTCATTCTATTTACTGGGTCAACAAATTTACTAAGACCCCTACCACCTTCATTTATACCCACCACACAACTCAATGCATTCAGGTCTAGCAATCCCTCTATGAGCAGGAACTGTAATGACTGGTTTTCCCCACAAAACAAAAGCATCCTTGGCCTATTTTCTACCACAAGGACCCCAGTGTCTCTTATCCCTGTGCTAGTCGTCATTGAAACTATGAGCCTATTTAGTCAACCAATAGTCTTAGCCATTCAATTAACAGCCAATATTAGAGCAGGTCACTGATTAATTCATTGAATCAGAGGGGCAACTCTAGCACTACTACATATTAGTACCACCACAGCCCTTAGGACAGTCATTATTATTATTATTATTTTTTAATATTTATTTGGCTGCATCGGGTCTTAGTTGCGGCATGCAGGCTCTAGAGCTGGCGGGTTTAGTTGCCCCTCGGCATGTCAGATCTTAGTTCCCCGACCAGGGATCAAACCTGCGTCCCCTGAATTGAAAGGAGGATTCTTAACCACTGGACCACCAGGGAAGTCCAGACAGTCATTATTCTTATCCTACTCACAATCTTCGAATTCACTGTCCCCCTAATTCACACTTAAATATTCACCCTACTAGTAAGTCTCTACGTATATGACAACACACAAAGACCCAAGAAACCCCTGCATGTCAGAGTAAATCCTAGTCCCTGACCCCTTACAGGAGCTCTTCCAGCCCTCCTAATAACATCCGGCCTTGTCATAGGATTTCAGTTTAATTCAGTACTATTATTAGCACCAGGCTTACTAATACTCTAATAATATAACAGTGATGACAAGACATCGTCCAAGAAAGCACCTTCCAAGTCCAGCCCTCCTAATAACATCCGGCCTTGTCATAGGATTTCAGTTTAATTCAGTACTATTATTAGCACCAGGCTTACTAATACTCTAATAATATAACAGTGATGACAAGACATCGTCCAAGAAAGCACCTTCCAAGTCCATCCTGTACCAACTGTTCAAGAAGGACTTCAATATGAACTCATTCTTTTCATGATTTCAGAAGCCCTCTTTCTTACCAGCTTTTTCTGAGTCTTCCATCACTCGAGCCTCACCCCACCCCTGAACTAGGCGGATGCTGACCATCCCAGGCATCTGCCCTCTAAACCCACTAGAAGGACCACTCCTCAACACCTCAGTCCTATTAGCCTCCGGGGTACCCATCACCTGAGCCTGCCACAACCTCATAGAAGGAAACCAAACACATACGCTCCAAGCCCTTTCTATGGCAATTGCATTGCGTGTTTACTTCACACTTCTACAAGCCTCGGAATAGTACAAAACATCTTTTACAATTTAGATGGGGTATATGGATCAACTTTCTTCATGGCTACAGGATTCCACAGCCGACAGGGAATAATTGATTCTACTTTCCTAATCGTCTGCTTCTTACACCAATTAAAATTTCACTTTACATCCAATCACCACTTGGACTTTGCAGCCTGATATTGACATTTTGTAGACATAGTATGACTATTCCTTTACGTATCTATTTATTATTGAGGATCTTCTTCTTTAGTATTAAATCGTAATTGACTTTCAATTACTGTTGGTATAATCTGAAAAATAATAAATCTTATACTGATATTAATCACAAATAGAGTACTATCCTCACTGCTTTTATGTATCACATTCTGACTCCTTCCATTAAATATTTACAAAGAAAAGACAAGTCTCTATGAGTGTGGATTTGACCCCATATGGTCGGCACGCTTACCCTGTTCCAGAAAAGTTTTCTTAGTGGCTATGACATTTCTTCTCTTCGACTTAGAGATTGCTCTCCTTTTACCTTTACCCTGAGCGTCCAAACAAATAACCTAAGAACAATGCTCATTATAGCTCTGTTTCTAACCTTACTACTAGCAACAAGGCTGGCCTATGAATGAACCCAAAAAGCACTAGAATGAACTGAAAATGATCATTAGTTTAAGCTACAATAAAGGATTTAAACTCATTAGATTATGATTAAGTTCATAATTATCAAGTGCCTTTAATATATATAAATATTATTATAGCATGTACAGTATCTCTTGTAGGATTACTAATGTACCAATATTACCTAATATCCTCACTAGATATTATGCCAAGAAGGAATATATTATCACTATTCGTTATAGCAACCTAATAATTATTTGCAACCCTAATAATTCTAAACACATTTCACTCTAGCAGAATACCCATTGTCCTACTAGTACTTGCAGCTTACAAAGCTGCACTTGGACTATCCCTATTAGTAATAGTATCACACATACATGGCACCAACGAGGTACAAAATCTTAACGTTCTCCAATGTCAAAAATCATTATCCTTACAATTATATTAATACCACTAACAAGATTATCAAAGAATAATAGAATAGGAAGTAACCCTATAGCCCATAGCTTTCTGATTAGTTGAATAAGCCTACTCAGCCAATTTAATGATTATAGCCTCAACTCTTCACTGGTTTTTTTCTCTGACTCCCTGTCAGCACCACCATTAGCTTTACCAACACAACTTTTGCCACTCATACTTCTAGCCAGCCAATTCCACCTGTCCAAAAAATCCCTAACCCAGAAAAAACTGTACATCACCATACTAGTAAAATGACAAATATTTCTAATCTTAACATTGACTACCATATATGGAAACACAAAAGACCCTGAATAGCCAAAGCAATCTTGAGAAAGAAAAACAGAGCTAGAGGAATAGGCTGCCCGACTTCAGACTATACTACAAAGCTACAGTAATCAAGAGAGTATGGTACTGGCACAAAAACAGAAACATAGATCAATGGAACAGGATAGAAAGCCCAGAGATAAACCCACACACCTATGGTCACCCAATCTATGACAAAGGAGACAAGAATATACAATGGAGAAAAGACAGCCTCTTCAATAAGTGGTGCTGGGAAAACTGGACAGCTACATGTAAAAGAATGAAATTAGAACACTCCCTAACACCATACACAAAAATAAACTCAAAATGGATTAG
>NW_006791881.1:235018-325462 GCF_000442215.2 Lipotes vexillifer | reverse complement strand
CTGAGGCTCGGGCTTCGGTCGGAGCGCAGGGAGAGGACTGGGGTTGGCGGCGTGAACACAGCCTTCAGGGGGTTAGTGCACCACGGCTAGCCAGGAGGGAGTCCGGGGTCAAGTCCGGGCCTGCCGAAGAGGCCAGAGACTTTTTCTTCCCTCTTTATTTCCTGGTGCGCGAGGAGAGGGGATTAAGAGCGCTGCTAAAAGGAGCTCCAGAGGCGGGCGTAAGCCGCGGCTAAAAGCGTGGACCCCAGAGACGTGCATGAGACACTAAGGCTGCTGCTGCTGCCGCCACCAAGAAGCCTGTGTATGAGCCCCGGTGACTATCCACATCCCCCTTCCGGGGAGCCTGTGCAGCCCGCCACTGCCAGGGTCCTGGGATCCAGGAACAACTTCCCCGAGAGAACGCACGGCGCGCCTCAGGCTGGTCCAACGTCACGCCGGCCTCTTCTGCCGCAGGCCCGCCCCGCACTCCGTGCCCCTCCCTCCCCTCGTCCTGAGTGAGCCAGAGCCCCCGAATCAGCGGCTCCTTTAACCCGGTCCTGTCTGAGGGAAGAACAGACGCCCTCCGGCGACCTACACGCAGAGGCAGGGCCAAATCCAAAGCTGAGCCCCTGGGAGCTGTGAGAACAAAGAAGAGAAAGGGAAATCTCTCTCAGCAGCCTCAGAAGCAGTGGATTAAAGCTCCACAATCAACTTGATGTACCCTGCATCTGTGGAATACATGAATAGACAACCAATCATCACAAATTCAGGAGGTGGACTTTGAGAGCAAGATTTATGATTTTCTCCCCTTTTCCTCTTTTTGTGAGTGTGTACGTGTATGCTTCTGTGTCAGATTTTGTCTGTATAGCTTTGCTTCCACTAGGGTTCTATCCGTACGTTTTTTTTTTCTCAATAATTATTTTTTATTTTAATAACTTTATTATATTTGATCTTACTTTACTTTATCTTCTTTCTTTTTTTTCTTCCTTCCCTCCTTCCTTCCTCCCTCCCTTCTTTCTTCCTTTCTTTCTTTCTCTCTTTCTTTCTTGTTCTACTAACTCTTTCTACTTTTTCTCCATTTTATTCTGAGCTGTGTGGATGAAAGGCTCTTGGTGCTGCAGCCAGGAGTCAGTGCTGTGCCTCTGAGGTGGGAAAGTCAACTACAGGACACTGGTCCACAAGAGACCTCCCAGCTCCACATAATATCAAATGGCGAAAATCTCCCAGAGATCTCCATCTCAACACCAGCACCCAGCTTCACTCAACGACTAGCAAGCTACAGTGCTGGACACCCTATGCCAAAAAACTAGCAACACAGGAACACAACCCCACCCATGAGCAGAGAGGCTGCCTAAAATCATAAGTCCACAGACACCTCAAAACACACCACCAGATGTGGACCTGCCCACCAGAAAGACAGGATCCAGCCTCATCCACCAGAACACAGGCAATAGTCCCCTCCAGTAGGAAGCCTACACAACCCACTGAACGAACCTTAGCCACTGGGGACAGACACCAAAAGCAACGGGAACGACGAACCTGCAGCATACAAAAAGGAGACCCCAAACACAGTAAGATAAGCAAAATGAGAAGACAGAAAAACACACAGCAGATGAAGGAGCAAGATAAAAACACACCAGACATGACAAATGAAGAGAAAATAGGCAGTCTACGTGAAAAAGAATTCAGAATAATGATAGTAAAGATGATCCAAAATCTTGGAAATAGAATAGACAAAATGCAAGAAACATTTAACAAGGACCTACAAGAACTAAAGATGAAACAAACAACGATGAACCACACAATAAGTGAAATTTAAAATACTCTAGATGGCATCAATAGCAGAATAACTGAGGCAGAAGAACGGATAAGTGACCTGGAAGATAAAACAGTGGAAATAACTACTGCAGAGCAGAATAAAGAAAAAAGAATGGAAAGAATTGAGGACAGTCTCAGAGACCTCTGGGACAACATTAAATGCACCAACATTCGAATTATAGGGGTTCCAGAAGAAGAAGAGAAAAAGAAAGGGACTGAGAAAATACTGGAAGAGATTATAGTTGAAAACTTCCCTACTATGGGAAGGAAATAGTTAATCAAGTCCAGGAAGCACAGAGAGTCCCATATAGGATAAATTCAAGGAGAAATACGCCAAGACACATATTAATCAAACTGTCAGAAATTAAATACAAAGAAAAGATATTAAAAGCAGCAACGGAAAAACAACAAATGACACACAAGGGAATCCCCATAAGGTTAACAGCTGATCTTTCGACAGAAACTCTGCAAGCCAGAAGGGACTGGCAGGACATACTTAAAGTGATGAAGGAGAAAAAACTGCAACCAAGATTACTCTACCCAGCAAGGATCTCATTCAGATTTGATGGAGAAATTAAAACCTTTACAGACAAGCAAAAGCTGAGAGAGTTCAGCACCACCAAACCAGCTTTACAACAAATGCTAAAGGAACTTCTCTAGGCAAAAACACAAGAGAAGGAAAAGTCCTATAATAACGAACCCAAAACAATTTAGAAAATGGGAATAGGAACATACATATCGATAATTACCTTAAATGTAAATGGACTAAATGCTCCCACCAAAAGACACAGATTGGCTGAATGGATACAAAAACAAGACCCATATATATGCTGTCTACAAGAGACCCACTTCAGACCTAGAGACACATACAGACTGAAAGTAAGGGGATGGAAAAAGATATTCCATGCAAATGGAAACCAAAAGAAAGCTGGAGTAGCAATTCTCATATCAGACAAAATAGACTTTAAAATAAGGACTATCAGAAGAGACAAAGAAGGACACTACATAATGATTAAGGGATCGATCCAAGAAGAAGATATAACAATTGTAAATATTTATGCACCCAACATAGGAGCACCTCAATACATAAGGCAAAAACTAGCAGCCATAAAAGGGGAAATCGACAGTAACACATTCATAGTAGGGGACTTCAACACCCCACTTTCACCAATGGACAGATCATCCAAAATGAAAATAAATAAGGAAACACAAGCTTTAAATGATACATTAAACAGGATGGACTTAATTGATATTTATAGGACACTCCATCCAAAAACAACAGAATACACATTTTTCTCAAGTGCTCATGGAACATTCTCCAGGATAGATCATATCTTGGGTCACAAATCAAGCCTTGGTAAATTTAAGAAAATTGAAATTATATCAAGTATCTTTTCCGACCACAACGCCATGAGATTAGATATCAATTATAGGAAAAGAGCAGTAAAAAATACAAACACATGGAGGCTAAACAATACACTACTTAATAACGAAGTGATCACTGAAGAAATCAAAGAGGAAATTAAAAAATACCTAGAAACAAATGACAATGGAGATACAACGACCCAAAACCTATGGGATGCAGCAAAAGCAGTTCTAAGAGGGAAGTTTATAGCAATACAAGCCCACCTTAAGAAGCAGGAAACATCTCGAATAAACAACCTAACCTTGCACCTCAAGCAATTAGAGAAAGAAGAACAAAAAAACCCCAGAGTTAGCAGAAGGAAAGAAATCATAAAAATCAGATCAGAAATAAATGAAAAAGAAATGAAGGAAACAATAGCAAAGATCAATAAAACTAAAAGCTGGTTCTTTGAGAAGATAAACAAAATAGATAAACCATTAGCCAGACTCATCAAGAAAAAAAGGGAGAAGACTCAAATCAATAGAATCAGAAATGAAAAAGGAGAAGTAACAACTGACACTGCAGAAATAAAAAAAATCATGAGGGATTACTACAAGCAACTCTATGCCAATAAAATGGACAATCTGGAAGAAATGGACAAATTCTTAGAAATGCACAAACTGCCAAGACTGAATCAGGAAGAAATAGAAAATATGAACAGACCAATCACAAACACTGAAATTGAAACTGTGATTAAAAATCTTCCAACAAACAAAAGCCCAGGACCAGATGGCTTCACAGGCGAATTCTATCAAACATTTAGAGAAGAGCTAACACCTATCCTTCTCAAACTCTTCCAAAATATAGCAGAGGGAGGAACACTCCCAAACTCATTCTACGAGGCCACCATCACCTTGATACCAAAACCAGACAAGGATGTCACAAAGAAAGAAAACTACAGGCCAATATCACTGATGAACATAGATGCAAAAATCCTCAACAAAATACTAGCAAACAGAATCCAACAGCACATTAAAAGGATCATACACCATGATCAAGTGGGGTTTATTCCAGGAATGCAAGGATTCTTCAATATACGCAAATCTATCAATGTGATTAACCATATTAACAAATTGAAGGAGAAAAACCATATGATCATCTCAATAGATGCAGAGAAAGCTTTTGACAAAATTCAACACCCATTTATGATAAAAACCCTGCAGAAAGTAGGTGTAGAGGGAACTTTCCTCAATATAATAAAGGCCGTATATGACAAGCCCACAGCCAACATCATCCTCAATGGCGAAAAACTGAAAGCATTTCCACTAAGGTCAGGAACAAGACAAGGTTGCCCACTCTCACCACTCTTATTCAACATAGTTTTGGAAGTTTTAGCCACAGCAATCAGAGAAGAAAAGGAAATAAAAGGAATCCAAATCGGAAAAGAAGAAGTAAAGCTGTCACTGTTTGCAGATGACATGATACTATACATAGAGAATCCTAAAGATGCTACCAGAAAACTACTAGAGCTAATCAATGAATCTGGTAAAGTAGCAGGATACAAAATTAACGCACAGAAATCTCTGGCATTCCTATACACTAATGATGAAAAATCTGAAAGTCAAATCAAGAAAACGCTCCCATTTACCATTGCAACAAAAAGAATAAAATATCTAGAAATAAACCTACCTAAGGAACAAAAAACCTGTATGCAGTAAATTATAAGACACTGATGAAAGAAATTAAAGATGGAGAGATATAGCATGTTCTTGGATTGGAAGAATCAACATTGTGAAAATGACTCTACTACCAAAAGCAATCTACAGATTCAATGCAATCCCTATCAAACTACCACTGGCATTTTTCACAGAACTATTGGAAGAATCAACACTGAAAATGACTATACCACCCAAAGCAATCTACAGATTCAATGCAATCCCTTTCAAACTACCAACGGCACTTTTCACAGAACTAGAACAGAAATTTCACAATTTGCATGGAAACACAAATGACCCAAAATAACCAAAGCAATCTTGAGGAAGAAAAAAAGAGCTGGAGGAATCAGGCTCCCTGACTCTAGACTATACTACAAAGCTACAGTAATCAGACAGTACTGTACTGGCACAAAAACAGAAATACGGATCAGGGGAATGGGATAGAAAGCCCAGAGATAAACCCACACACATATGGTCACCTTATCTTTGATAAAGGAGGCAGGAATGTACAGTGGAGAAAGGACAGCCTCTTCAATAAGTGGTGCTGGGAAAACTGGACAGGTACATTTAAAAGTATGAGATTAGTTCACTCCCTAACACCATACACAAAACTAAGCTCAAAATGGATTAAAGACCTAAATGTAAGGCCAGAAACTATTAAACTCTTAGAGGAAAACATAGGTAGAACACTCTATGACATAAATCACAGCAAGATCCTTTTTGACTCACCTCCTAGAGGAACAGAAATTAAAACAAATATAAATAAGTGAGACCTAATGAAACTTAAAAGCTTTTGTACAGCAAAGGAAACCGTAAACAAGAACAAAAGACAACCCTCAGAATGGGAGAAAATATTTGCAAATGAAGCAACTGACAAAGGATTAATCTGCAAAATATACAAGCAGCTCATACAGCTCAATATCAAAAAAACCCAACTCAATCCAAAAATGGGCAGAAGACCTAAATAGACATTTCTCCAAAGAAGATATACAGATTGCCAACAAACACCTGAAAGGATGCTCAACATCACTAATCATTAGAGAAAGGCAAATCAAAACTACAATGAGGTATCACCTCACACTGGTCAGAATGGTCATCATCAAAAAATCTACAAACAATAAATGCTGGAGAGTGGAGAAAAGGGAACCTGTTACACTGTTGGTGGGAAAGTAAATTGATACAGCCTCTATGGAGAACAGTACGGAGGCTCCTTAAAAAACTAAAAATAGAACTACCATGAGACCCAGCAATCCCACTACTGGGCATATACCCTGAGAAAACCATAATTCAAAAAGAGTCATGTAACAAAATGTTCATTACATCTCTATGTACAATAGCCCGGAGACGGAGACAACCTAAGTGTCCATCATCGGATGAATGGATAAAGAAGATGTGGCACATATATACAATGGAATACTACTCATCCATAAAAAGAAGTGAAATTGAGCTATTTGTAATGAGGTGGATAGCCGTAGAGTCTGTCATACAGAGTGAAGTAAGTCAGAAAGAGAAAGACAAATACCGTATGCTAACACATATATATGGAATTTAAGAAAAAAAATGTCATGAAGAACCTAGGGGTAAGACAGGAGTAAAGACACAGACCTACTGGAGAGTGGACTTGAGGATATGGGGAGGGGGAAGGGTAAGCTGTGACAAAGCGAGAGAGAGGCATGGACATATATACACTACCAAACGTAAAATAGCTATCTAGTGGGAAGCAGCCGCATAGCACAGGGAGATCAGCTCGGTGCTTTGTGACCACCTAGAGGGGTGGGATAGGGAGGGTGGGAGGGAGGGAGATACAAGAGGGAAGAGATATGGGAACATATGTATATGTATAAATAATTCACTTTGTTATAAAGCAGAAACTAACACACCATTGTAAAACAATTATACTCCAATAAAGATGTAAAAAAAAAATTAGAAAAACAAGCCATCCCTTGAGAAACAAAATGAATGGAAATGTATTGGCCTCTTACATTACCCCAACAATAACAGGACTTCCTATTGCTATCTTCATTGTTCTAGTCCCAAGCATTGTATTCGTCACTCCTAACCCACAAATCCACAACCGCATCATTTCTTTTTTTTAATACAGATTATTTAATTTATTTATTTTAGGCTGCGTTGGGTCTTCATTGCTACACATGAGTTTTCTCTAGTTGCAGTAAGCAGGGGCTACTGTTCATTGCGGTGTGCAGGCTTCTCGTTGCGGTGGCTTCCCTTTTTGCGGAGCACGGGCTGTAAGCACACGGGCTCTACAGCGCAGGCTCAGTAGTTGTGGTGCACGGGCTTAGTTTCTCCGCGGCATGTGGGATCTTCCCGGGCCAGGTCTCGAACCCATGTCCCCTGCATTGGCGGGCAGATTCTTAACCACTGCACCACCAGGGAAGCCCAACCGCATAATTTCTACTCAACAGTGACGAGTCCAATAAACATCGAAACAAATAACAGACATTCATAATCACAGAGGACAGACCTGAACACAAATATTTTCATCACTCATTCTATTTACCGGTCAACAAATTCACTAAGACCCCTACCACCTTCATTTATACCCACGACACAATTCTTAATGCATTCAGGTCTAGCAGTCCCTCTTTGAGCAGGAAATGTAATGACTGGTTTTCCCCACAAAACAAAAGCATCCTTGGCCTATTTTCTTTTCGTTTTTTTAAAATTAAATTAATTAATTAATTTATTTATTTATTTATGTATGGCTGCGTTGGGTCTTCGTTGTGGCATAGGCTTCTCATTGCGGTGGCTTCTCTTGTTGCAGGGCATGGGCGCTAGGCACGCAGGCTTCAGTAGTTGTGGCACCCAGGCTCAGTAGTTGTGGCGCATGGGCTTAGCTGCTCTGCAGTATGTGGGATCTTCCCAGACCAGGGATCGAACCCATGTCCCCTCCTTCGGCAGGCAGATTCTTACCCACTGAGCCACCAGGGAAGTCCCCTTCCCTATTTTCTACCACAAGGAATCCCCAGTGTCTCTTCTCCCTGTGCTAGTCATCATCAAAACTATAAGCCTATTTAGGCAACCAATAGCCTTAGGCATACGTAACAGCCAATATTAAAGCAGGTCACTTACTAATTCATTGAATCAGAGGGGCAACTCTAGCAGTATTTCATATTAGGACCACCACAGCCCTTATGACAGTCATTATTCTTATCTCACGATCCTCGAATTTGCTCTCCCCCTAATTCAAGCTTACATATTCACCCTAATAGTACAGTAAGTCCCCTACATATGAATAAGTTCCAATCCAAGAGCACGTTCGTAAGTTCAATTTATTCATAAGTCCAAAGTTAGCCTTGGTACCCAACTAACACAATCGGCTATACAGTACTGTAATAGGTTTGTAATACTTTTCACACAAATAATACATAAAAAACAAACAGAAAATAAAGAAAACATTTTTAATCTTACAGTACAGTACCTTGAAAAGTACAGTAAAACAGCTGGCATACAGGGGCTGGCATCGAGTGAACAGGCAAAGAAGAGTTACTGACTGAAGGAGGGAGAGGAGGTGGGAGATGGTAGAGCTGAAGGATTGTCAGCAATAGGAGACGGAGGGCAAGCTGCAATTTCACTCACGCCTGATGTTGATGGCACAGATTCTGGTTCCTTGCTGGATTCGATTCTACCCACCCTCTTGCTTCCAGACATCCTGGGCTTGAAATAAAGATACTGTACTACTGTACTCTATACATTACTGTACAGTAAAGTACACAAAAGCGCAACCACTTGTAGAGGATGCAGGCACGTGACAGTGTACGCCAGACACGTGAACTAACTTACGTGACTGGACATGCAAGTGCACATTCGCATCTTTGAAAGTTCGCAGCTTGGAGGTCCGTATGTAGGGGACTTACTTTAAGTCTCCACTTAAATGACAACACACAGACCCACCAAACCCCTGCATGTCATAGAGTAAATCCAAGTCCCTGACCCCTTACAGGAGCTCTTCCAGCCCTCCTAATAACATCTGGCCTCGTCACAGGATTTCAGTTTAATTCAATATTACTGATAGCACGAAGCTTACTAATACTCTAATAATATATCAGTGATGATGAAACATCATCTGAGAAAGCACCTTCCAAGGCTATCCTGTACCAACTGTTCAAGAAGGACTTCAATATGAACTCATTCTTTTCATGATTTCAGAAGCCCTCTTTCTTACCAGCTTTTTCTGAGTCTTCCATCACTCGAGCCTCACCCCACCCCTGAACTAGGCGGATGCTGACCATCCCAGGCATCTGCCCTCTAAACCCACTAGAAGGACCACTCCTCAACACCTCAGTCCTATTAGCCTCCGGGGTACCCATCACCTGAGCCTGCCACAACCTCATAGAAGGAAACCAAACACATACGCTCCAAGCCCTTTCTATGGCAATTGCATTGCGTGTTTACTTCACACTTCTACAAGCCTCGGAATAGTACAAAACATCTTTTACAATTTAGATGGGGTATATGGATCAACTTTCTTCATGGCTACAGGATTCCACAGCCGACAGGGAATAATTGATTCTACTTTCCTAATCGTCTGCTTCTTACACCAATTAAAATTTCACTTTACATCCAATCATCACTTGGACTTTGTGGCCTGATACTGACATTTTGTAGACATAGTATGACTATTCCTTTGCGTATCTATTTATTGATGAGGATCTTACTCTTTTAGTATTAAATTGTACAACTGACTTCCAATCAGTGTCAGTATAATCCAAAAAAGAAGAAATCTTGTACTGACACGAATCACAAATAGAGCACTAGCCTCACTACTTGTATACATCGCATTCTGACCCCCTCCATTAAATATTTACACAGAAAAAACAAGTGTTTATCACTGCGGATTTGGCCCCTTAGTATTGGCATTCTTACCGTGTTCCATAAAATTTCTTAGTGGCTATGATATTTCTTCTCTTCAACTTAGAGATTGCTCTCCTTTTATTGTACCTTTACCCTGAGCATCCCAAGCAAATAACCTAAAGACAATGCTCCATGAAAAGATGCTCAACATCACTAATTATCAGAGAGATGCAAATCAAAGCTACAAAGCGGTATCGCCTCGCACCAGTCAGAATGGCCATCATCAAAAAGTCTACAAACAGTGGGCTTCCCTGGTGGCGCAGTGGTTAAGAATCCGCCTGCCAATGCAGGGGACATGGGTTCGAGCCCTGGTCCGGGAAGATCCCACATGCTGTGGCGCAACTAAGCCCATGCGCCACAACTACTGAGCCTGTGCTCTAGAGCCCGGGAGCCACAGCTAATGAAGCCTGTGCACCTAGAGCCCGTGCTCCGCAACAAGAGAAGCCACCGCAATGAGAAGCCCGCGCACCGCAACGAAGAGTAGCCCCCGCTCGCCACAACTAGAGAAAGCCCGCTCATAGCAACAAAGACCCAACACAGCCAAAAATTAATTAATTAATTAATTATTTTTAAACAGCCTACGAACAATAAGGTGTGGAGAAAAGGGAACCCTCTTACACTGTCGGTGGGAATGTAAATTGGTACAACCATTATGGAGAACAGTATGGAGGTTCCTTAAAAAACTACAAATAGAACTACCATATGACCCAGCAATGCCACTACTAGGCATATACCCTGAGAAAACCATAATTCAAAAAGATACATGCACCCCAATGTTCACTGCAGCACTATTTACAATAGCGAGGACATGGAAGCAACCTAAACGTCCATCAACAGTGGAATGGATAAAGAAGATGTGGTACATACATACAATGGAATATTAGCCATAAAAAAGAATGAAATAATGCCATGTGCAGCAACATGGATGGACCTAGAGATGATCATACTAAGTGAAGTCAGACAAAGACAAATATCATATAATATCACTTATACGTGGAATCGAATTTTTAAAAAAACGGACACAAATGAACTTATTTACAAAACAGAAACAGATTTACAGATACCGAAAGCAAACTTTTAGTTACCAAAGGAGAAATGCTCGGGGAGGGACAAATCAGGAGCCTGGGATTAACACACACACACTGCTATATATAAGATAGATAACCAACAAGGACCTACTGTATAGCAAAGGGAACTCTCCTCAATATTCTGTGATAACCTATATGAGAAAAAAATCTGGAAAAGAATGAATATATGTATATGAATAACTGGAATCACCTTCCTGTACACCTGAAACAACATTGTAAATCAACTCTACTCCAATACTTTTTTTTTTTTTTTTTTTTTTTTTCTCACCGTTGTGACCTCTCCCGTTGCGGAGCACAGGCTCCGGACGCACAGGCTCAGCGGCCATGGCTCACGGGCCCAGCCGCTCCGTGGCATGTGGGATCTTCCTGGACCGGGGCACGAACCCGTGTCCCCTGCATCGGCAGGTGGACTCTCAACCACTGCGCCACCAGGGAAGCCCCCAATTTTTTTTTTTAATGCTCATTTTTGCTCTGTTTCTAATCATACTACTAGCGACGAGCCTGGCCTATGAATGAATCTAAAAAGGACTAGAATGAACTGAATATGATCATTAGTTTAAGCTAAAATGAATGATTTTAACTCACTAGATTATGATTAAGTTCATAATTAGCAAGTGCCTTTAGTATGTATAAATATTATTTTAGCATGTACAGTATCTCTTGTAGGATTATTAATATACTAATCTCACCTAATATCCTCACTAGATATTATGCTGAGAAGGAATAATATTATTACAGTTCATGATAGCAACCCTAATAATTCTAAACACACATTTTACTCTAGCCCGCAGAATGCCCATTTTCCTACTAGTATTTGCAGCTTACAAAGCTGCACTTGGACTATCCCTGTTAGTAATAATAGGGATAAAATAATAAGAGTAATAATAATAATCAAACATGTATGGTACCAACTAGGTACAAAATCTTAATCTTCTCCAATGTCAAAAATCATTATCCCTACAATTATATTAATACCACTAACAGGATTATCAAAGAATAATATAATCTGAATTAACCCTATAGCCCACAGCTTACCGATTAGTTGAATAAGCCTACTTCTTCTCGGCCAATTTAATGAAAATAGCCTCAACTCTTCACTAGATTTTTTCTCTGACTCCATATCAGCACCACTATTAGCTTTAACAACACGACTTTTGCCACTCCTACTTCTAGCCAGCCAATCCCACCTGTCCAAGAATCCCTAATCCGAAAAAAAACCCCTCTACATCGCCATGCTAGTAACACTACAAATATTTCTACATAACATTGCCTGCTGTAGAACGAATCCTAGTTTCTGTTTTATTTGAAGCAACACTAGTTCCAACACTTACTGTCATTACCCGATGAGATAATGAAACAGAAGGACTTCACACAGGACTTTCTCATTCTGCACGCTGGCAGGATCCCACCCACCCTTAGCAGCACTAGGACACATCCACAGTACTACAGGCTCATTAAACTTCTTAATAATTCACGGACACAGAGAACAGAGGTGGTTGCCAAGGGGGAGGGGGGTGGGGGAGGGATGGAGAGGGAGGCTGGGATTAGCAGATGTAAGCTTTTATATACAGAATGGATAAGCAACAAGGTCCTACTGTATAATACAGAGAACTATATTCAATATCCTGTGACAAACCATAATGGAAAAGAATATAAAAAAAGAATGTATATATATGCATAACTGAGTCACTTTGCTGTACAGCAGAAGGTAACACAACACGGTAAATCAACTATACTTCAATTAAAAAAATTTTTTTAACTTCTTAATAATTCAACATCAAACACAAATAATACCCGACTCCTGATCTAACATTTTCATGGGACTAGCAGGCATAATAGCCTTCAGTGTAAAAATACCTCTCGACAGCCTTCACCTCTGATCGCCCAAAGCCCAGGTAGAAGCCCCCAGTGCAGGATCCATAGTCCTTGCGGCCGTACTACCAACACGTGGAGGCTACAGCGTGCTATGGTCACAACAATTCTAAATCCACGCACAGATTTCAGAGCATATGCCTTTCTCATCCTTTCCTGACGAGGAATAGTTCTCACTCGCTCCATTTCTTCACACGAAACAGACTTACGGTCACTCACCACATATTCATCAGTCAGCTGCACAGCACTAGTCGTCATAGCCATTCTCATCCAAACACTTTGAAGCTATAGAGGAGCTGCCGCCCTAACAATTACCACCGCCTCACATCATGTATACTCTTCTCCCAGCAAACTCACACCACCAACGCATTCACAGCCAAACAATCATCCCAGCACAGAGGCCCACAAACACTCCCCCCATTCACAGCAACATGATGATGACCAGCAAGCCTTACAGATTTAGCCCTACCCACAACTCTCATTCTAATTGGAGAATTTTTTTAATTGGACTATAGTTGAGTTACAATGTTGTGTTAGCTTCTGCTGTACAGCCAAGTGAATCAGTTATACATATACATATGTCCACTCTTTTTAGATTCTTTTCCCATATAGGTCATTACAGAGTATTGAGTAGAGTTTCCTGTGCTATCCAGTAGGTCCTTATTAGTTATCTATTTTATATATAGTAGTGCGTATATGTCAATCCCAATCTCCCAATTTATCCTCCGGTAACCATAAGTTTATTTTCTACATCTGTGACTCTATTTCTGTTTTGTAAATAAGTTCATGTGTACCTTTTTTAGATTCCACATATAAGTGATATCATATGATATCTGTCTTTGTCTGACTTACTTCACTTAGTATAATCATCTCTAGGTCCATCCATGTTGCTGCAGATGGCGTTATTTCATTCTTTTTTATGGCTGAGTAATATTCCATAATACATATTATTATGTATATATATAATTATATAATGTATATATATAATTATATATATATAATTATATATAATGTATCTATATAATTATATAATATATATAATATATATAATTAAGTATATATAATTATATGTATATTATTATATATTATATATATATTCCATAATATATATATAATATTCCATTATATATATTGATATATATAATGGTACATAAATATATATCTGTATCCATTCCTCTGTTGATGGACATTTTGGTTGCTTCCATGTCTTAGCTATTGTAAATAGTGCTGCACTGAACACTGGGGTGCATGTAACCTTTGGATTACGGTTTTCTCCAGATACATGACCAGGAGTGGGATTGCTGGATCATATGGTAATTCTATTTTTAGATTTTTAAGGAACCTCCATACTGTTCTCCATAGTGCTTGTACCAATTTACATTCCTACCAACAGTGTAGGAGGGTTCCTAGAGTACTATTTGTAGTAATATCATCTTTCTCATGATCAAACATTACCATTATCCTGATAGGAATTAAAATAGTAATGACTGCTTTAGACTCCCTATAAATGCTAATCATAACACAACGAGGTAAATATATACATTACATTAATAACATCAAACCATCACCGACATGAGAAAATGCCCTTATAACTCTCCACCTCTTACCTCTTTTACTCCTATCACTTAATCCCCAAATTATTTGGGGGCCCCTCTACCGTAAATATAGTTTAAAAAAACCCACTAGATTGTGCATCTAGTAACAGAAGCTCAAACCTTCTTACTTACCAAAAAAGCATGCAAGAACTGCTAATTCACTCCTCCATACCTAACAGGATGGCTTTTTCAGACTTTTAAAGGATAGTAGTCATCCCTTGATCTTAGGAGCCAGAACACTGGTGCAACTCCAAATAAATGGAATAAACTTATTTGCCTCTTTCACACTAGTTACATGACTTATTTTAACACCACCAATTATAACAACAAACTCTAACATCTAGGAATGTAACATATATCCATCCTACATAAAAACCACTCTCTCAGAGGCTTTATTACCAGTCTAATCCCCACAATATTATTCATTCACTCAAGCCAAGAAATAATGATTTCAAACTGACATTGAGTCACCCTCCAAACCTTCAAATGATCACTTAGCTTCAAAATAGATGACTTCTGAGTAATATTTGTACCAGTAGCACTATTTGTTACATGATCTATTATAGAATTCTCAATGTGATATATATATATGCAGACCTGAATATTAACTGATTTTCAAATACTTACTCCTCTTTCTAATTACGATACTAATTCTTGGTACTGCCAACAATCTTTTCCAACTTTTCATCAGAGGAGGAGTTGGAATTATATCTTTTTTTACTGATTGGATGATGACATGGCCGAACAGCTGCAAATCCAGCTGCTCTTCAAGCAATTTTTTTTTTTTTTTCCTGTGGCCATGCCGTGGAGCTCGTGGGATCTTAATTCCCCACCAAGGGATCCAAGCAGCCCTGTCAGTGAAAGCACAGAATCCTAACCACTAGGCCACCAAGGAACTTCCCCTCGAGCAATCTTTTATAACCGCATGGGACATACTGGATTTCATATATCGATAGCATGATTCTTATTCAACTTAAATGCATGGGATTTACAACCAATTTTTTTTTTTTTTTTTTTTTTTTTTCCGTTTTTTTTTTTTTTGCCGTTCGCGGGCCCTCTCACCGTTGTAGCCTCTCCCGTTGTGGAGCACAGGCTCTGGACGCGCAGGCTCAGCGGCCATGGCTCACGGGCCCAGCCGCTCCGCGGCATGTGGGACCTTCCCGGACCGGGGCACGAAGCCGTGTCCCCTGCATCGGCAGGTGAACTGTCAACCACTGCACCACCAGGGAAGCTCTACAACAAATTTTTATACATAACCTAGACTACCCAAACTTACCCTTCATAGGGCTTCTTTTCCAGCTGCAACTGAAAAACCCGCCCCATTTGGCCTCCCCCCTTGAATTCCCTCTGCAAGGAAAGGCCCTACCCCTCCCAGCCCCTCCCCCGCCCCAGCCCTACTCCACTCAAGTACAGAAACGCAAGACTGGTAACAGCATTTTTCTACTTATTCACGTTTACCCCCTGGTAGAAAATAACAAGTTCCTTTAAACAACAGCATTACGCTTAGGAGCAATCACCACACCCTTTACAGCAACGGGTGTTCTCACCCAAAACGACATCCAAAAAATGGTTGTTTTCTCCACTTCCAGCCAAGTAGGCCTCATCATAGTAACAATGGCGTGAATCAACTTCATTGAGCCTTCCTGCACATTTGTACACGCGCCTTCTTCAAAGCCATATTGTTTCTATGCTCCGGATCCATGATCCACGATTCAAACGATGAACAAGACATTTGAACAATAGGAAGTTTATGGAAAGCCGTATCTTTTACCGCAACATCTCTGGTCATCGGAAGCCTCGCGGGAACAGGAAGACCCTGCCTCACAGGTTTTCATTCCAAAGACCTAATGATGGAAACTCCTGACGCGTCATATACCAACGCCTGAGTCCTGTTAGTCACTCTCATCACCGCATCGCTCCCAGCTGTCTACAGCACTGGAATTCTTTTCTTCCTGCTCCCAGGGCAACCTCGCTTCTCTGCATTAATTCTCATCAGTGAAAACACCCGCTCTTAATCAATTCCATCAAATGTCTATTAGCCAGAAGCAACTTCACTGGATTCCTTCTCTCCAACAATATTCCCCCACCAACAATTCCACAAATAACTATGCCTCATTATTGGAAATGAACTGCCCCGGCCGTGACTGTGTCAGGTTTTATTCTGGCCCTTGAAATCAGCCTGACTACACAAAATCTAAAATTGAATTATCCTTCCAACCTCTTCAAATTCTCTCACCTCTTAGGATGTTTTCCAATTCTCATGCACCGCCTCTCACCATACTTAAATTTATCAGTGAGCCAAAAATCAGCCTCATCGTTTTTAAAAAAATTTTTATTGGAGTATAGTTGATTTACAATGTTGCGTTACTTTCTACTGTACAGCAAAGTGAGTCAGTTATACATATACATATATCCACTCTTTTTTAGATTCTGTTCCCATATACGTCATTACAGCATACTGAATAGAGTTCCAGTAGGTCCTTATTAGTTACCTATTTTATACATAGCAGTGTTCCTTTGCCTTTTTCTTAATATTGAGTATTTTCTTCATTTGAGAGTTCTTGACATATTATAGATTTTACCCTTTGTAACATGCCTTGGAAATATCTTCTCATATTCTGTGAATTATATTTTTTTTTTTTTTGCGGTATGTGGGCCTCTCACTGTTGTGGCCTCTCCCATTGTGGAGCACAGGCTCCGGACGAGCAGGCTCAACGGCCATGGCTCACGGGCCCAGCCGCTCCACGGCACGTGGGATCCTCCCAGACCGGGGCACGAACCCGTATCCCCTGCATCGGCAGGCGGACTCTTGTGAATTATATTTTAACTTTGCTTCTGTAGTTACCTCAAGGTCAGAGATGTTCTCTACTTTCTAAAATGTTTAAGGATTTGCATCTTATATTTAGTACTTGCTTCTGCCTTGATTTTTGTGTGTGGTGTGAGTCTCTCATCCCCTCTGATTTATTATTTCAGTGAGTGACTCTGCTCCTCTAACAGACAATATTGCCCCTGTCATTTACCAGGTTTATGTATATGCCTGGGTCTGGTGCTAACTTTCTTGGGCTATTTTTCCCCTTGCTCATACCACAGTCTTGATAAAAATCTTAATATCTGATATGGCAAGTTCTAAATTGTTTTATTCTTGGCACTTTTTTTAATTTTAAAGACTTTTTAGAGAAGTTTTGGGTGTACAATAAAATGGAGTGGAAGGTTACAGAGGCACTTTAGTTTTTATTGTGAATTCTTAAGACGGATTTGGCAAGTTTCATTAAAAAATGAAAAAACCTTTTTGACTTTTTTCTTGGAATTGCATTAATAATTTGTGGAAAAATGATTTATTATTGAACCTCACAGTCATGAACATAGCATCTTCACTGATTTAGGTCCTGTATTGTTTTTCAGTACAGTTTCATAGTTTTCTTCATAAAAGTCTTGCCCATATTTCGTCAGGTTCATTCTAATTTTTGTAGCTACCCAGAATGGGATCTTTTTCTTTTTTTGGCCTCGCAATGCGGCTTGTGGGATCTCAGTTCCCTGACGGGGGATTGAACCCGGGCCCTCGACAGTGAGAGTATGGAACCCTAACCACTGGACCACCAGGAAATTCCCCAGAATGGGATCTTTATTTAAGAATTACATATTCTGATTAGAATTGTGGAACAAGGATGGGGTTAATTTTGATTACTTTGTATTCAGCAATGTTGCTGGCATCTTTTCTTCCCTCTAATAGTTTGGATTCCTGTAAGACATCTCACATTCTGGATTTATCTGTTTGTGTTCTTGTGTAATTTATCTTTTTCCTCTATTCCTAGTATTTCCTCAAAACAGAAAGCAAGCTCTAAAGTCTTGCTTAAATTCAGGTTAGGCTTCTTCTTGTTTTAAGCGTTTCTTGTAGGTGATGCTGTTTACTTCATCAGGCAGTGTGTACCCTGACGTAGTGCCACTCTTAATGCACACTTAATCAGTGGGCTCAGGTGCTGACAGCCTGACTTCTCCCACTGTAAAGTTTCCCATCACCTTTTTAGCTGAAAAGTTTCACCCGCTGACCTTTGTCTAAATCTGTTATTTTAGTAAGGGTTGCAAAATGATGACTTTATAATTCTGTAATTCCTGCCACTTTTATTAACTAAAATTCTTCAGTAATACTGTTACATTTTTAGAATGCATATTTGATTTTATACAAACGTATAAATTTAATCAGTGTTCCTACCCATCTCCCAAACAAAACTGACCTTGGAATGAATGCCCATCAGTTCTTCCCATCTACTGCATTGTTGTTGCCTAGTCGTTTAAATTTATCTTGTTTTAACATCTCCCTCAAGTTAGCTATTATTGTTGTTTTATGCAACCATTGCTTTTTTAGACTTGCCAATATATTTTATTTTTTCCTCACCATTGCCTCTTTACATTCTACTTATTTTTGGATTCCATTTTCTTCTGACTCAAGGGTCAGTTGTCCTTTCAGCAAGAGTGCCCTTACACTTAAAAAATAGCTAAGCTGGATGGTGAATTCTAGATTGACAGTTTTTGTGTTTTTTTAAAAATCTCAATCCTTCAGAGATATTATTCCATTGTCATCTGGGCTCTAACATTGCAAAAAAAAAAGTCTGCTGTGAGCCTACATTCATAGTAGGTCACCTATGGTTCTTTTAAGATTTTATCTTTGCATTTGGTATTGAGTTTCACTGGAAGACATCTAGGTGGATTTATTTTCATGTAACTTGAGAGGGATGTGGCATGCTTCCTTAGTCTGAGGACTGATGTTCTTCATTTCTAGAAAATTCTCATGTTTTCCACTTTGAAAGAAGCTCTCCTTATACTCCCTCTGGATTAGATTCTGCATCAGACATGCGTGGGAACGTCTCGTTCCATCCTCTGTAAATTTTTTTTTTATGAGAAATGTGTGTATTTTTTTAAAAATATATTCATTTTTTGGCTGCATCAGGTCTTAGTTGCAGCACATGGGCTCTTCGTTGCAGTGTGTGGGCTTCTCTCTAGTTGTGGCGTGCAGGCTCCAGAGTGCATGGGCTCTGTAGTTGTGGCACACAGGCTCCACAGCATGTGGGCTCTCTAGTTGTGGCATGTGGGCTTAGTTGCCCCGTGGCGTGTGGGATCTTAGTGCCCCAAACAGGGATTGAACCAGCGTCCCCTGCATTGCAAGATGGATTCTCAACCACTGGACCACCAGGGAAGTCCCATCCTCTATAACAATGAACTCTTTAATATTTTCTAATTCTTTATCTCTCTGTGCTACATTCTGGATGGTAGCCTCAAACACTAATATTTTTCTTAAGCTGTATTTCACTTATTCATTGAATTTTAACTCTAATTTACAGTATAGCAGCTCCATTGAGTTTTTAACTTCATTTACTTTATTTTCTTTCAGATTATTCTGCGAAGATCCTAAGTTCTTTTGATGTTAATTCTCCTATTTGTTGGATTTACTGAATCTTCCTCACATTGCTTCCACTGTATCCTTTGGAAGTGCAAACTCCAGGTTTCCAATGGCTCAGCCCTTTTTATTTGATCCTCAAGTTCGACTCAACCACCTGTACACTTGGCCAAGCTTCTGAATACCTTTCCCAGCCACCAGTTACCCCCCTTCCCTCACATCTACATCTACAAAAAGATTGTTCCACCAGAAGCCAGTAGCCAGTTGGAACCTAATCCTGGCTCTGGACAAACCAATGTCACCCCATTGCTTCTGCCTTTGAAATCCTCTCAACTTAGGGTTTAACCTAAAATCTACATGGGCAACAGAGAAGAAGCCAGATCTTTTTTTTGGGCCACACTGCAAGGCATGTGGGATATTAGTTCCCTGATCACGGATCAAACCCACGCCCCCTGCAGTGGAAGCCTGGAGCTCTAACCACTGGACCAACAGGGAATTCCCAGAAGCCAGCTCTTAATAAAACCAGCCTCTATGGAGCATGTAGGTATAGTTGGAGACCCTGAAGTTCTAAACCCCGCCTTGGTGCCTTCTGTAACTATCTCCACAAATAATGATGCATACTAAGTAACTCCCAAATTCAGTGACTTAACACTATGTGTTCAGCTCATGAGTCTGTGGGTCATAGTTTAGGTTGTGTGGCTTTTCTTTCCTTGGCAGGGCTGACTTGAAGTCTGGGCATAGGCTTGCTCTTGGCTGGAAGCTCATGCTTCTGGGTCATCTCCCTGTCAACACGGGAAACCGGTCCTCCTCCATGCGCCTCTCACATCCTGCCAGCAGGCTAGCCCAAACATGTTCTCATGGCAGTGGGAGAAGCAAGAGGGACAAGCCCCAAAGGGAAAGTGCTTTTCAGGTCCCTGTTTTATCCTGTTTTAACATCCCACCCATGTCTCTACTTCCTTGAGCACATGCCCTCACAATGAAGGATGATAGCTGCCACCCTGATGGGCATCCTCTGATTAAAGGCTATTTTCCCTCAAATGTGAATCTACAGGGGAATACGTTCACTGAATGGAATACAGAAATTCTCTGCTGATATGGAAAGATATCCAATTTAATATGACACTGTGCCTCTTGGTACAGATATAAGTAAGGCATATTGGGGGGAATCAAGCAGGTTAGAAGCTGAGTGTGTGCAGTTCCCTAAGCTTTCATTAGCCTATAGTTTGTTCAGGACATAAACAGACTACAGGCAGAGGGGGACCCCACCCCACGGTGCTCCCATGTTTATGTACAGAAGGTACAGGGGGCACTCGAATAATCATTCAACTCTCAAAGAATGGAAGCTCTCTCGAAGAGCGGCCTTATTGGAAAAGGAGACCCTCAAGAGCTCAGGGGCTGGACAGTCCCACTCCTGGGCATATATCCAGAGAAAAACATAATTCAAAAGGATGCATGCACCCCTATGTTCATTGCAGCTATTTACAATAGCCAGGATATGGAAGCAACCTAAATGTCCATTGACAGAGAAATGGATAAAGAAGATGTGGTGCATACAGTGGAGTATTACTCAGCCATAAAAAAAGAACAAAATAATGCCATTTGCAGTGACATGGATGGACCTAGAGATTGTCATACAAAGTAAAGTAAGTCAGAAAGAGAAAGACAAACATCGTATAATATCACTTATATGTGGAATCTAGAAAAATGGTACAAATGAACTTATTTGCAAAGCAGAAAGCGTCACAGATGTAGAAAACAAACTTATGGTTACCAAGTGGGGAAGGGGATGTGGGATGAACTGGGAGATTGGGCTTGACATATATACACTACTATGTATAAAACAGATAACTAATAAGAAACTACTGTATAGCACAGGTAACTCAGTGCTCTGTGGTGACCTAAATGGGAAGGAAATCTAAAAGAGAGGGGATATATGTATATGTATAACTGATTCACTTTGCTGCACAGCAGAAACTAACACAACATTGTAAAACAACTATACTCCAACAAAAATTTAAAAAACAAAACAAAACTCAAGGGCTGGAATCAGTATGTTTTTCCATTGTGCTAACTCAGACCTTTAGAGTCATCTCTCCAATAAGCTACCAAAATGAGGGAGGAACCGAACCTCCAGGGCCATCCAAATTTGTCTTAATCCACCCCTGGCCCTGGGGCCCTGCAGCTGGGTTAGATGAGGGTGACATATTCAACATCATGAGAACTAGAAGATTAGGGGAAGGACATTTGAAACTGTTGGTCCATACTTGTAAAAGGGGAAAAAAAAAAGTTACTCATGTCCCCTTGACCTCCGTGTATTTCTGGGGTCAGGCATATTCACACCTGATCAGTTGAGACCTGTCATCCCCCGTCAGGGATGAGCCACATCATCCTCCTTTCTGGACTCAGGAGTTGCCATTTTCCAGTGTAAGTAGACACTGGGCAGAGGAGGGTGGCCATAGAATACCTGGGACAAAGTGTCCAAGTTTGTCTACATAGATTTGAATGAAATGAAACATCCACCCAGTCATCTGTTGAGGTCAAAGCAGGTGCAAAAGTCCTTGAGTACCTAGGAGCTCAGGTAGACAGAGGCGGTAATCACCTTGTGCAAGTTGTAAATAGGTGAAGACAGACCAGCTGGCCCTGGGGAAGTCATCACTGAGGACTCTGGTATAGTTGGCAAATAATACAAGTCTTTGCAGTGAAGAGTTGCTTGCATGATTTCTCACTGGGCATCTCAAGCTTTATGGTGGTTGCTTACCCATGGTGGACTTGAGCACAGTCCACTGGTCTGTGGTAGAGGTGATGTCCACACATGTTGGCTTTTTCCACATATGTTTGACTCAACACTTTTCTCTAGATGTGGTTGCTTCATCTAAACATACATATAATGTAAATATTGAGTCTGTAATTAGTTATGTTTCCAAGGGGTATGCACCCAATATATGGTATGTCTTTACAAATCCAGTCCTGGGTGGCCCAAAGACCTGACCATTACAGCTCGGCCATTAGTGACAGCCTATGAGCTTATATACAGATATTGTTCATTAAATCCTGGGGGAGGGGCACTCTGGCTAGAAGTCCCACCTTAAGTTCAGCTCATCACAAGGGACATCCATTGCTGTGAGCCATCGGCTGTTTGCTCTCACTGAAAGGCTCTAGCATCATAGAGGACCTGCTCACCTTGGAGGTCAGTGGGCTCCTTTGTCACTGACTCTTGTCAGCTGGCCTTCATGAAACCAGCAGCCCAGTAGGGAAGACACCTGTTTGTAAAGTTAGTTAAAGGCTTAGGGGCTGGCCTTAATTGGAAGATCCATGATATTTTCATGATAGAACTTTCCCACCTATCAAATTTAGTTCAGAATTGCAGGATGTCAAGTTGGAGGCTGTTTTGATTAGAGCTCAGTCATTCTCACAGTCACTTCTCAGCGGTAGGAGAAAGTTCTCAAGTTCAAAAGCTCAGAGTCCCAGGAGAACTGGAGGAGTGGGCATTGCCAAAGGCCCCCTTCAGCTGTGCGGTTGGTCACAGACACCTGCACTTCCTCTAGGTCTGAAGGAGACAGAGGTGCTAGGGTAAGGCGTCTTTCATTGCTGCCCACACGGCTTCCAAGATTATTGGTTATTTGGGGCCCTCATTCAAAGGTGGCCACACATCTGATGACTTGGGGTGGAGGCTGTGGGAATATTTCCAGGTTTGGATGTACTACTGTCTCCAACAGCCAATATGCAAAGTGGCCAGTTTGGGGGTGGGGCCCCTTTTTTGGTAAGCAGTGGCTACGACAAAGTTTGTCCTTAATTGATTGTGAAATGTCTCTTTGGCTGTGACGCAGCTCCCAAGATGGTTAGTTGGAAGGCAGGTCACTTGGATTTTGCCCTCATTGAGGGGCCCATCTGTCTTTCATCAGCTGTGCTTGGGTGATGCAGCAAAGTAGTTTTCTCTGTGGAGCCATTACAATGCCTGCATACCCACCAACAGTTCACATGATACCAGGTGTGTCCAAACCACTGATGCTCTCCCACTGGAGAATTCAGGGCAATAAGTTTGCTGTGTGCTGTGCCAGGTGAAGGCAAACTGATTCCATCTGTCCCTCACCCCCCCACGCCCCCATTTAAAAAATAAAGTGTTAGCAGTACCCCAGGCTGCAAACTAAGGGCCAGGTAGGATGGCAGCAGCACCTCCATCCACTTTGGAGACGTCGGGCACTGTGGAAATGAAATTGGCCACCTTCTTATTTAAGCGCCCAGAGTCCACAGTAAAACTCCCAGCTTCCATCGGCCAGACAGCGGGGTGCAACTTCTAAGGAAGCTTGGAAGCTATGCGAAGCACCCCTGGCCATCCGAAACCTTGGGTGAAAAGACCTTGTACCTTTTCTTCTCCCAGGAAAAGGCACTGTTTCAAATGCTCGGCGAGCTTTATGGGGAAACCCTGTCCTCGGCTCTGCCTCTGACCCCTTACATGAGACACCAACAGTGGATGCAATGAACGGATCCCGTGAGCAGGTTCTTACAAAAGAGCAGCAAGCACAGTCCAGACCTAAACCAACCAAACAAAACCCCACAAAACTACAGGCAGTATCTATAATAGAGTTTAGGAATATGTAGGGCTTCCCCTTGGGTGGGGATGAATCCAGCCACCCGATCCTATACCTGAGTCTTGTCGCTGCTTGTCTCGTGGCTGTAGTTTATCCGGTCTGAGTGGTATCAGCTCACGCTGAGTAGTTCTTCGCTGCACAGGAGCCGTGGACTCGCTCCAGGTTTCTGCCTCTGCTGGTCCGCTCCGCCCGCCCCTTTAAGGCTGTCAATCACCTGACTTGGCTTTTAGTCGTAAAATAGATGCATCTGTGCGGGAGTTTTCCTGGGCTGCCTTCTTCCTGGCATTCAGTGGCCGCATTACCCAGGATTTTTATTTGGTAGGTGACTCACCTCTTGTTCAAACGACTTGATCATCTGAGAATCTTAGTGGCTTTCTGTCCACCCACTTCTTGGGGTCCCTGGCCGTTCACTGCCCCCTTGAGGCTGTGTATTTTCTTTCCTTGGATGAGTCAGATGCTCAGAGCTCTGGCCACTGGGGCCACCAATCTCCACTACCGCCTTCTGAGGCTGCCCCTGAGTAAGGCTGTTGGTGCAGCCGCCGCATATTGTCGGCTTGTACCCACAGATCCAGATGAACCATCTACGTGGGCAGTGAAGCCGGGAAGGAGAGAGAACCAGCCAGTAGGAGGATGCGCTGCCAAGTGGACCACCCTGTGTGATCATTTGCATGGTCCCACGGGACTATCCTTGGACACACTGTATAAAACCTGCCTCAGGACAGTCTGTCCCAGGAGAGAAGGAGGACAAATGTATCCACTGACTCCTATGTCCCATTAGCCAGCATCACCCCACGGGGCAGGAACTCCTGCACCTGCGAGCTGGACACCCCTGGCGGCGACCACAGTAAAGCTCTGGTGTGACAATCAAGAGCTGTCAGTGAAGCGTGCAGCCCAGCTCCGTGATTGCGCTGGAGTGAAACTGGTCACAGCCCTTGCAGGGCAGGCACGCGGTGCCGGGGGAATCAAGAGGATGTCCAGTGCTTCCCAAAAGGCGGTGTCTGTTACAGCAACACTGCGTAAGGATGACATACAGCTTGGGGTTTAATAAATAACTGCCATACTTAGCTGCACTTTAAATTTAGGCAATACATCAAGCGACGCTAGAATTATGTAATAAGAAAAGCAAAGGTATGGTGGATGGTAGATTCGGAAGAGAAGAGGACCGGGGTGGGGGGGGGGATGGGAAGCGTGTAGTTACAGTTAAATGGAGGCTGCGGTCACGAACCAGAGGATTATGATTCATCTGAGCGCCTGAAGTCCAAATAAAACGTGCAAGTTGTGCTTCTGTTCCCGAACCCTGGAGTCGGACGAACTGGGCTCCCCGCGGCCACCAAAAGGCGGCGCTGCGGGCGCGGGCGGCCACCTGCGGGGCCCGGTGAGTTTCCCGTAGAAAGGCAGGCCGAGCCCCCGGGGAGCCGCGGCAGAGCCGGGCAGCGCGCCTCGGGCTGGGGACCCGGCTCCCGCTCCCCGGGGAGGGACCGGGACCCGCCCCCGCCCCCGCCCAGCGGTCGGGAGGAAGCAGCTGACTTCCTGCGTCTCCCCCCCGCCCCCACCCGCGCCCACCCGCCCTAGCACCGCCGCCCCGGGGCGGGGTAGCAAACCTGGGGCCCGCAGGCCGCAGCCAGCCCCACGCAAGTTTTGTTTGGCCTAAAAAATCCAGATTTCCACTTCTCTCAGTCACTTGGGGAATGAGGGTTTCTTTTTCCTTTTTACAGTTTGGGTCAGATCAATAGAGTGCCCATTTTCCTGGCTGCTATCACTCTTCAGAACTGAGCCCTGCGCAACGCTTCATACCATAGCATTTCCTCTTTTGCACAACTTTATATATTAATCATGGTCTCTTTTTTGGGGGCATAATTACTTATCTATACAGAAAATTACAGTAAATCCTCAACAAGCCACCAATGGCCTCAGTCTCCTTACAAGGTCCAGAGGCACCAGGTATTCTCACCGCGGTCTCCCGAGGAAGTTTCTCCCGGTGTCCTGCCCGCTCCAGCCTGGGCCGGTCGCTGTGTCCGTTTGTCTGGTGCCTCGTGGGCAGCCTGGCAGCTCCCTTCAGTGCAGGGGGTGCCTGACATTTTTTTTTCTTTTTTAAAGCAGAGAAATCCCCTTTCTCAATCTAAATCCCCCATGAAATTCCATTATATAAAACAGGAAATATAGTATTCATATAAATTACTCATTTACATTTATAACATTGACTTATTATGAAGTGAGTCTAGAAGAGTAATGGGATTAATTTGAAAAGCGTATGATTTGGAGTAAGGAGCTAATTGGGGCTGCAGCCTCATCTTCCATTCATTCCGCTGCTTGGTGCTGGTGGCAGGAGTTGGAGGAAGCCTGGGTCGCCCAGGACGTCGTGGAAGGTTCTCAGCCACTCACCTCCCACTCCTGGCGTCTCCCTGGACCAGCCCAGGTGCAAGGCCAGCCTTCCCCAAGGGCTGCATGAGGCCAGGAAGCCTGTGCTGGAGCACGGCCGGCCCAGGGGTTCCCACCGTTCAGTGTTTGCCACTGATAACAGAAGAGTGTGCGTTTTAAGATGTTAACATATATTTTGCACATAAAATCGACATCTGTGAGCTCCTCGGAGCACCTGTGAGAGTTCACAGGCTGCAGTTCAGAAACCACTACAGTGGGGAAAAGACAGAGCTGAGAAGGGGCCCAAAGGTCTGCGGTGTTTCCATGGCAACAGAAGTTAGCTATCCAGGGGCTTCCCTGGTGGCGCAGTGGTTGAGAGGGACACGGGTTCGTGCCCCGGTCCGGGAAGATCCCACATGCCGTGGAGCGGCTAGGCCTGTGAGCCATGGCCGCTGAACCTGCGCGTCTGGTGCCTGTGCTCTGCAACGGGAGAGGCCACAACAGTGAGAGGCCTGGGGGCCCCCAAAAAAAAAAAAAAAAAAAAAAAAAAAAAAAGAAGTTAGCTATCCTTGCTAAGGAAGAGGGCTGGGAGGTGGTGGCACAGGGAGTGGGGCAGCTCTGGGTCACCTGAGCATCCTGGCTGGAGGCCCAAGCTGAGGGCCGAGCAGGTCACCATGTCTGGAAGAGAAGCCGCCAGGCCCACTGAAGCACAAGGGCTGTGTCAGGCCAGGGCCTCCGTCAAGAACCCACTTGCGGGGCTTCCCTGGTGGCGCAGTGGTTGAGAATCCACCTGCCAATGCAGGGGACACGGGTTCGAGCCCTGGTCTGGGAAGATCCCACATGCTGCGGAGCAACTGGGCCCGTGAGCCACAACTACTGAGCCTGCGCGTCTGGAGCCTGTGCTCCACAACAAGAGAGGCCACGATAGTGAGAGGCCCGCGCACCGCGATGAAGAGTGGCCCCCGCTCGCCGCAACTAGAGAAAGCCCTCGCACAGAAACGAAGACCCAACACAGCCAAAAATAAATAAATTAATTTATTAAAAAAAAAAAAAAGAACACACTTGTTTCCTTCTCTGGGCCTCCTGCAGACACCAGGGCTACCCGCCTGTGGAGGAAACCAGCTGGCACAGGCTGGCTCTGGCCCCGCCAGAGGACCTGGACTCAAATCCCAGCTCTAGCCCTAACCTCACTTCCCCTCGGCTGTCTCCTTGGGTCTCCCTACTCCACGGCCCGACCTTCAGGATAGATGTGCTTCCTAGCGGGGCCCTCAGAGAAAGAGGCGGTACTATGGCTGCACGCCACCCTCCTGCAGAGAGAAGCACAGCTAAGCTGTTTTCCAGAGCCTCTCTGAGCAGCAGTCTTTCTTGTGGGTAGTGAGAAAACGCCTGTGCAGAGGTCTGCCGGACAAAGGGCACCAGGTCTCTGCTGGCCAGGAGCTGCCCGCTCGTGGGAGATGATGTGAGCAGACCCACTCTGGTCTCATCTCCCAGTGTCCCTAGTGCCCCAGGTGCCAACACCCTATCCCGGGCCTGCGGTGGCCACAATGAGCCAAGGCTGGCTCTTGGTCCTTGGGGCAGGTACCTGACTCCCATCCTCCCCCCATGGGTCCTGTCTTCCCTCCTCTGACACCTTGGCTTGGTCCTGCCCAGCTGTCTGCTCAGTGGGTCACCTCCCTGTGCTGGGACAGAGTTTGGCTAACGCCTGGGCACTCCCCCTGGGTGAGCAGCCCCAGAGAGCACCTGGTGTAGAGAGGACACACACGTCCTGCAGCCTGTATCCTTTAGACCTGCGACGCTTAGCTGTCAGAACACGGCGCTGGCCTCTGCTGGACTGTGGTGCCTGCTGTGGGGTGTGCGTAATTGGACCTCTGCCTTCCTCCATTCCCCAAGTAGCTTTGCAGCTACTTAGGTGCCTTAGACAGAAGGTCCTGCATTGCTTTAAAAAAAGAAAAAAATTGTGGTAAAATATACGTAACATAAAAGTTAACCGTTTTAACAAATTTTAGTTATACAGCGCAGTGGCATTAATTACATTTAGATTATTGTGCAGCCATCACCACCGTCCATCTCCAGAATGCTTTTTTTTTTTTTTTTGGCTTCTCGGCATGTGGGATCTTAGTTCCCCGACCAGGGATCAAACCTGTATCCCCTGCAGTGGACGCACGGAGTCCTAACCACTGGACCACCATGGAAGTCCCAACCAGAATGTTTTCATCTTCCCAAATGGAAACTACGCATTAAACATTCACACCAGGGCCCCTCCCTCCGGACCCTGGCAACCAACCACCATTTTACTTCCTGTCTCTGAATTCTGCCTACGCTATGCACCTCATGTAACTAAAATCATACAGTATTTGTCCTTTTGTGTCTGGCTTATTTCACTTAATATCTTCAAGGTTCATCCATGGGGTAGCATGTGTCAGAATTGCCCTCTTTTTAAAGGCTGCCTGTGTTGCTTTTGAGTCTTGTGTAAACAGTACTGGCTTCCACCCTTTATATCAATTTACTTTGAAAATACACAAGGACTTCCCTGGTGGCGCAGTGGTTAAGAATCTACGTGACAATGCAGGGGACACGGGTTTGACCCCTGGTCCGGGAAGATCCCACATGCCGCGGAGCAATTAAGCCCGTGATCCACAACTACCGAAGCCCGCGCGCCCAGAGCCAGTGCTCCGCAACAAGAGAAGCCACCGCAATGAGAAGCCCGCGCACCGCATGGAAGAGTAGCCCCCGCTCTCCGCAACTAGAGGAAGCCCGCGCCCAGCAACGAAGACCCAACGCAGCCAAAATTAAATAAATAATTTATAAAAAAGAAAGAAAATACTCAAATCTTGAGAGGCCAGGACCATCTGCACCCTCTGCTCCTCTTACCTCCAGTGGGCCTCCAGGTAGCACTCACTTCACTGCCTTCTTCTAACTTAACAAGAAATCCTTCTGCAATTGGCCAAGTCAACATTTTATTTAAAAACACACAAACACGTACACAATGGTAACAACAGGAAAGGAGCCAAGAGCTCCTATTTGGGGACAGGCTGACCGCATGGTGCTCCCGTAAGCCTCACTTTAAGAAAGAGGGTACCTTCAAGACCAGATTTCCAAGCGAGATAAATTAGGAGGTGGCTGTGTTTTCACAAGAGGATTTAAGGCAGCGCCCCTTCGAGGTCTGGGGAGAGGGGAAGGGTTCGGCAGAGTATTCAAAAACCACCCCTTCACCTTAACGGGGGGAGGGGGGCATCAGTCCCTGAGGCGGTTCTAAAGCAGGAGGGAGAGATCAGATTTCCCTGGAGGCTGCTCTTCTTCCCCGGACGGGGAGGAATATTCTCTGAGAAAGTGAAAAAGGCTGGCGAGAGGGACTGGACCCGCTCAGGAGCCGGAGGAAGGGCCCGTCCCGCACCCACCGGCCCGGGGACCCAGACCCCGGTCTCTCCTGCGGCCGCCGGCTCAAGCCCCTCCATCAGCGTGGGTCACACGTCCTGCAGCGCCTCCTACAGGGCTGGCGGGCTGTTAGGGCATCAGACGGCGGCATCTGGGGAAGGAAGCGGCAGAGTTGGGAGAGCTCGGCCGCCACGGCGGCGCATGCGCTGCCTCCCCCCTCCACCGCCCGCACCACCTCCCGTGGGACCGATGATTCCTCTCCCTGCTCCTCTCCACCCCAGGCCTCTCCTCAGAGGTACTGTAACTTCTTCAGCTGTTTGTTTTGGCTCTTCCTCCGTAATTTTACCTAGTGTATGTATACTTACACTTATAGATTACTTTTAGACATTACCTATTAACTTTTTCGCATTCTTTTTTCATCATTCATTTTTTCTTAAACAGCTTCACAGACATATAATTCATATACCATACAGTTCACCCATTTAAAGTGTTCAATTCCGCCGTTTGCACTATATTCACAGAATTGTGCAGCTACCCCAATTTTAGAACATTCTCACCACTTCCAAAAGAAGCACCAAAGGCATGCGCAGTCACCCCTGTATACCCTCCCGCCAGCCCTAAGCAACCACTACCCTACTCTCTGTCTCTGTGGATTTGTCTATTTTGGACATTTTTCCTAAATGGAATCCTACCATATGTGGTCCTTGGTGACTGGCTCCTTTCACCTAGCCTTCTGTTAGCTTTTTGCCATTGGGACCATTAAGATCGAAGCGCTGCTGTTGGCAACCTCTCTGCTGGGCAAGGTAAGGTGCTTCGATATTTTAAATGTATTTTTAAAAAACAAAGAAAAAGAAGAAAGAAAGGAAGTGCTGGATCAAAGAAAGAAGTAAATTAACCGAAATAGCTGGTTTGATTTTCAGCAACTCTATTTCTAGAAATTTATTCTAAAGATAAAATATATTAAGTGTGTGTATAGGGATATATTTACAAGGATATTCATTACAGCACTGTTTAGTAGGAAAGAATTTAAAAAATAAAAAATAAAATAAAAACCCATAATGCCCCCAAATAGGAGACAAGTAAACTACAGCACCGACATGCAATGGAGCCAGTGCAACACCGTGGAGCCACGAAGGATGCCAGAGAAGGACACCTAATGATGTGGGGAAAGTGCCTGACAGGAGGCTAGGTAGGAGCAGAAGAGAAGGTTACAAAATAATACATGAACTCTGATCCTTTAATAAATGCACATGTGTTGGGACTTCCCTGGCGGTCCAGTGGTTAAGACTCCATGCTTCCACTGCAGGGAGCATGGTTTCACTCCCTGGTCGGGGAACTAAGATCCTGCAAGCCGCACGGGGCAGCCAAACAAACAAAACAAGCACATCTCTCTCTATATATACTCAGAGAGGAAATGCAGGAGGGATAGACACCCAGCAGGTGCTATTTCTGGGTAGTGTGATAATGGTTATTTTTTTAAATTTCTTTTTCTTATTTCGATTTTCTAAATGTACTACATTTTATTTTTGGCATTAGGAAACTCATTTAAAGAAAACGCTTGGCCATCAGAGACGTAGATGTTAGGGTGCCCCTGGGAGCTGTGGAGACGAGACGGAGCAGAGGGTCCTCTGCAGCAGGGTGGTTCCCTACTGCCGAGCTCCAGAGCCTGTGTCCTCCCGTTCCTGAGCAGAGGGAACCTTCTTGGTCATCTGTTTGCAGACCAGAACTCACCTGTTGACTGGGTCACGCACGAGATCTTGTAGGACAGCCACACGCTCGCCAGGCAGAGGAAGGTGGCCAGGAAACCGAAGATCTGCACAGGAGAAAGGGGGCAGCAGGCGCCCAGGCCAAGGGCAGTCACTCGGGCAGCCCTTTCTGCTGCTCATCCCTGGGCCTGTTTCCTATACCAGCTGTGGCTGGGAGGGAGCTCAGGAACTCAAGTGACCCGGCCACCCGTCCTCGCTCAGGTGTGGAGGTGACGCCCGGGCCCTGGCCGGGCCCCCAGCTGGGACACAGTCAGGCCTCCGGTCGCCACCCCTCGCCTCTTCTCTAGGCAGCTACCTGCCCACGCTCGGGTTTATGTTTACAACCGAGCTGGGGCCAAGCCACCGGACTTTAATTATCCTGGGCTAATAAGACAGAAAAAGGAGGAACAGTACATTTTAATTTGGGTTTTTAACACATTAATGTTCAAATGGATTTTTTTGGTGTGGTAGCATCATCTGCACTTCATCCATAAAGGCTTTCTGTCTGGCTGGCTTTACAGCTGTGTCGGAGCCAGAAGCTGAGGCCCCAATACCTAGTCTTAGGTTTGCATGTATTTAAGTAACATTAGGCTGAAGTAAGTTCAGGCAGCGCTCCTTTCCTTTCTGTGCTCAACTGTGAGCACCTAGCCCAGAGCAGCTGCCTCATTTGTGATAAGGAAAGGGCCTCACGGTGGCTCATTAAATGATGGAGCAAGAAGCAGGCAGGGACTCAGGTGTCTCTGCCTGGAACTTGGAAGCCTGCAGCCTCTCCTGACTTGTCAACAACACTGGCAGCTGCAGCAGCTAACACTGACTGAGCACTTACTTCGTACCAGGCCGTGTTCTAAGCCCTTTAAAGGAACCCGCACAGCTCTGCCAGGTGGGCACGGCTGTTACCTCTCCCCACTCATTTTTCAACTCAAGAAACCAGGGACAGGAGGTCAACTCTTCAGCCCAGGAATGTGGAGCCAGCAAGGGCCAGACCAGAGATCTGAGCCCAGAGTCCACCTCTGCTTGCCTGTTGCCCAGGTGTCCTCGGGCCCTCCAAGTACACGGCTGGGAGCTAGCTCCCTGAGGTCCAGCCCAGGAGCAGCCAGACCAAGCGCAGGATCATCCAGCCTAGCTGCTGGTTTCCACACGTGGCTGCCCGTCACCCCACCCCAGACCCCATCCATTGCTGTGCCTCCTTTTGTACCAATTGTCTGCACCACATAATCAGCCTATTAGAGCCTGTCCTGGCCTCTCATTGTCCGTTCCGCACAATTAGCACATTATACACCATCCCAGTCTCCAACTGTCCACACTGCATAACTGAACAGTTTATTATAGGGCTACACAATGCTCTTCTGGATGACAGTGCCTTGTGTGCTAATTGTTTCAT
Organism: Lipotes vexillifer; assembly: GCF_000442215.2. Lineage (NCBI taxonomy): Eukaryota > Metazoa > Chordata > Mammalia > Artiodactyla > Lipotidae > Lipotes > Lipotes vexillifer. Next base: position 292,338 of record NW_006791881.1, on the reverse strand, counting down.
GTGCCCTGGCCTCCTAAGCTAGATCACCACTTTCTCATCAGCAGGGACCATGTCTTTTCATTTCTTCTGGCCCCTCGCCCGGCCCATGCTTGGTCCTAGGCACAGAGATCGTGTACGACAAATGGGGTTTATTGGGATTCCAGGGCTAACACTGTCATGTGCCACCTCAATGAGGAAACCCATTGGGAATCTCCCCACATGGTCCTGAAACACAGCGGGCGCCAAGCTCTTCTGTCCCCCCCTCCGCCAGCCTGCCTGCAGCTGGGCAGGGGGCAACCATTCCTCTTCTTGGGAACTGCCTGGGGAGGGGGGGAAGGTACTTAAGGGGCAAGAGTGCTCAGGGTTTTGGCTGCCCCTCCACGGTGACCTTCTGCCCCGTGCAGACTCCACCCCTCCGCGGTGACCTTCTGCCCTGTGCAAACTCCACCCCTCCGTGGAATTCTAGGCACTCACCCACTCTTGGCCCAAAGTCCAGAGAATTTTGGTAACGTGTGGAAGTGAGTGACTATCACACAGAGAGCTTTTCTTAAAACTCATTTGAAAAGCGAAGCAAATCAGTTCTGGCCTACAGACTTCCAAACTGTAAACAATTAGCTAAATCAGAAATCAGATGACAGCAACCTATAGATCTTTTTACAATAATGTATATACACATGTGTGTATCTGTGTGATAAATCTAGCTCCCACAGCACGATGTTTTGTCCACTTCCATGCTACTTCTATTCAGGTTAGCAGATGGGTCAATTTTCACCTATGAAAGGTATAGGAGTGTTATTTCCTGGCCTGAATACTGTTAAAAGTCAGGAATGGCAAAGCTAGGACTCACGGCAGATTATCACTAGCTGATCACGATAATGTTCCCCTGGGCTGAAAAAAGGCCTCAGAACCTTTCCCTGAATGGGGCTGAGACAGCCATGAGCAAATGACCAGAGTGAACATGAGAATTAAAACCTACTTGCCCCCTGATTTAAGGAGTGGCTGTAAGAGAAAGAGGCCTGGGCCGCTGGGGCCATTTGAGTTCGTAACAGCCCTGCCCATCCACCTTCTGACACCCTCCACCGTGGGCCCAAGTTTAAGGCTATTTGGAGGCCACTGCTGGTGGATCAAGGTCCGGACTGATTCTGAGAAAGAAAGGCCCCAGAGAACAACCCCTTTGCTGCCCTGAGAGGAAGAAAATGAGCATTCGGCACAGGAATTCACTCCGGCCGCTTCCCGGAGAATGTCCTCACCGCTCCAGCCACCAGTCGGCTCTGGTTGTAACTCTTGGAAGCTGCCACGATGGACGCGATTAGGAGAAGCAGGGTACCGATTAAATAGTGCAGGAGTTCCTGGGGGCAAAAACAAAGCAGAGCAGTGGGTAGGGAGCTCCACTCCTGGTTCTCACAGGCACCTGGGCGTTAGGAGCGATGAATGGAGGGGAGGGAGTGACACCTCCTCTTCTCCCCGTAACACCCCGGCAGGAGCAGCGAAGCTCACTGGCAACGAGAAAGGAAGGCCAGTCAGGATGAGGCCACACAAGAGAGAAAAGACGCCAGGCAGGCAGGAAGAGAGGCGACAAAGAGAAAGGATGCTTCTCGGGTGAGGAGAGATGTCCCCTAAGGACCACTCCACTCCTGAGGTCAATCTGTCCACGGTACCTTGACCTCCGGCCAAAGCTACTAACAAGCAAATGAGCTGCTTCCAACTCCAGGGACGGAGAGTTTAAATGAAGCTCCAGCTCTGAGAAGCAAAGCCCCTTAAAAAGATGTGTGCCTTTGCTTCTGCTTCAGAGAAAGTTCTGGGCTAGCAATGTGCTGGTTTTGGTGGCTGCCTGGAGGGTCTCCCCATTCCGTGAACGAAAGTCCTCCCAGTTCTGTCCTCATTTTGTCTTCCCGCTTCTTTTCTGTTGGAAGTGTGCCCTCAGGCCAGACTGCTGAGGGGTCTGCAGGAAGGGCTGACTCTGCCTTTGCTTCCCTTGGGTCCACAGGGGCATCCATTTCTGCCCCATTCACTCTCCATGATAAAATGGGGTCTTTGCAGGCCCTGGATGAGGCGGGGCCTCTATCATTCGACAACAAAGGAATGCTTCGCCTCATCCCTTCCCCTCCCGACAAACGCCAGATCAGAGGAGAACTGGGGCTTAGGGCCACTGACAGTGGGGTGTGCTCCCGAGAGAAATTTATAGCTGTCAAGGCTTATGTTAAAAATGAAGAAAGGTTTCAAATTAATAACCTAACCTTTACCTTAAGACACTGGAAAAAGGAAAGCAAACTAAACCTAAAGCAAAAAGAAAGAAGGAAATAAAGATTGGAGCAGAAATGAATGATACAGAGAACGGAAGAAAAAGAGAGGAAATCAATGAAATCAATAGCTGGTTCGTTGAAAAGGTCAACAAAATAGAGAAACCTTTAGCTAGACTGATCAAGAAAAAAAAAAACATTCAAATGACCAGAATCAGAGATGAAAGACTAGATGGGAATTCCCTGGTGATCCAGTGGTTAGGACTGTGCTTTCACTGCTGGGGCCTGGGTTCAATCCCTGGTCTCGAAACTAAGGTCCCACAAGCAAAGAGGTGTGGCCATAAATAAATAAATAAATAAATAAATAAAAGTGGGGACGTCACTACTGGTATTACAGAGATAAAAAGGATTTTAAAAGAATACTATGATCGGGCTTCCCTGGTGGCGCAGTGGTTGAGAGTCCGCCTGCCGATGCAGGGGACACGGGTTCGTGCCCCGGTCCGGGAGGATCCCACATGCCGCGGAGCGGCTGGGCCTGTGAGCCGTGGCCACTGAGCCTGCGCGTCCGGAGCCTGTGCCCCGCAAAAAAAAAAAAAAAAAAAGAATACTATGATCAATCATATGCCAATAAGTTAGATAACTTGGATGAAATGGAGATATTCTTAGAAAGACATGCTACTGAAAATGACTCAAGTAGGAATAATCTGAATAAAATTTATAATAAGTAGAATTTGAATTAATAATAAAAACACTACCCACAAGAAAAGCTCAGGACCAGGTGGCTTCACTGCAGAATTCTACCAGACATTTAGAGAAGAATCAATTCCAACTCTTCCCAAACTCTTCTAAAGAACACAAGAGGAGGGAGCACTTCCCAGATCATTCTATGAGGGCAATATTACCCTGGTAACAAAACGAAAGACATCACAGGAAAACTGAAGACCAATAATATATCTTATGAATACAAACGCAAAACTCCTAGCAAACCAAATCCAGCTACACATAAACTGAATTATACACCACAGCCGATCAGAATTTGTCCCAGGAATGCAAAGTTAGTTCCACATGTGAATATCAATGTAATATGCCATATTAATAGAATCCTGGGGGGAAAACCTACATGACTATCTCAATAGACAAAGAAAAAGCATTTGACAGATTCTAACACCCTTTCATGATGGAAACAACAAAGTAGGACTAGAAGGTAAGTTCTTCTATTTGATAAACCTCCTACAGAACCCCCAGCTAACATCAAATTTAATGATAAAAGATGAGTGCTTTCCTCCTGCAATCAGGAACAAGATAATGATATCTGCTCTTGCCACTTTAACGCAACATTCAACTAATTTCTTGCAATGAGCCAAGAAAATGAAGCAAAAAGCATCTAGATTGGAAAGGAATATAAAACTGTCTCTATTCACAGATGGTATGCTCTTATAGATAGATCTGAAAATCCTAAGGAATCCACTAACAATCTATTAGATCATAAATGATTTCAACAAGATTGAGGCTACAAGATCAATATACAGAAATCAATTGTATTTCTAGCCACTTGCAATGAGCACTCCAAAAATGAAATTAATAATTACATTTGAAATAGTATAAAAAGGATAAGATACTTAGGAACACACTAAACAAAAATAGTATAAAACTCATACTCTGAAAACTACAAAACATTGTTGAAAGAAATCTTTTATTTTTTTATTTATTTATTTTTTTTGCGGTACGTGGGCCTCTCACTGTTGTGGCCTCTCCCGTTGCGGAGCACAGGCTCCGGATGCGCAGGCTCAGCGGCCATGGCTCATGGGCCCAGCCGCTCCGTGGCATGTGGGATCTTCCCGGACCGGGGCACGAACTCACTTCCCCTGCATCGGCAGGCAGACTCTCAACCACTGCGCCACCAGGGACGCCCAAGAAAATTTAAAAGATCTAAATAAATGGGAAAACCTCCCATGTTCATGGATCATGACTTAATATTGTTAAAATGGTAATACTCTCCAAACTTATCTACTGATTCAATGCAATTCGTATTAGAATCCCAGGTGACTTCTTTGTAGAAACTGAAAAGCTGATTCTAAAGTTCATATGGAATGGCAAAAATCCAAAACAATCCTGAAAAAAAAGGACAAATGGGAAGACTCACACTTCCTAATTTCAAAACTTACTGCAAATCCATAGTGATCAAGGTAGTACAGTAAGCTCAGTGCAACAGAGTTGAGAGTCCAGAAATAAATCCATGCATTTATGGCCAACTAATTTTCAACAAGCTGCCAAGACCACTCAATGGGAGAAAGAATAGCCTTCCCAACAGATAACTGGGACAACAGGATATTCACATGCAAAAGAATGAAGCTGAATCCCTGCTTCATACTATATGCGAAAATTAACTCAAAATGGATCGAACACCTAAATGTAAGAGCTAAAAGTATGGAAGGCTTAAAAGAAAACACAGAGGTGAATCTTCATGATCTTGAATTGGCAATGGCTTTTTAGATATTATACCAAAACCATAAACAACAAGAGAAAAATATAAATTAGATTTCATCAAAATAAAAAACTTGTCCTTTAACAGATACTATCAAGAAAGTAAAGACAAAAAGAAAAGAAAAAGAAAAAATTATGGGAGAAAATATCTGATAAAGGACATTTAACTAGAATATACAAACTCTTACAACTCAATAATAAAAAGACAACTTAATCAAAAAATTGGCAAAGGATCTGAAAAGACATTTCTCTAAAGAAAATATACAAATGGCCAAAAAGCACATGAAAAGATGACTAACACCGTTAGTCATCAGAGAAATGCAAATCAAAACCACAAGCTGTAACTTCACACTCACTAGAATAAAATCTCAAAGTCAGAAATAACAAGTGTTGACAAGGATGTGGAAAAATTCGAACCTTTATACACCGCTGCTAGGAATGTAAAGTGGTACATCCACTTTGGAAAACAGTCTGGCAGTTCCTCAAACAATTAAACATAGTTACCATGTGACCCCCAGCAATTCCACTCTTAGGTATATTCCCAAGCAAAATGAAAATATGTCCACACACAAAATTTGTACACAAAATGTTCATAGCAGCATGATTCATAATTGCCAAAAGGTGGAAATTCATAATTGCCACATGTCCATCAATGATGAATGAATAAACAAAATGTGGTATATCCTTCCCATGGAATATTAGCTATAAAAAGAGGTGAAGTGCTGATATATGCTACAACATAGATCAACCATGAAAACCCTCTACTAAATGAAAGAAGCTAGTCACAGAAGACCAAATATATGAGTCCATTTATATATGTCCAGAATAGGAAAAGTTACAGAGGCAGGAAGCCAATTAGTAGCTGTTCAGGGCTGGAGGTGATGAGGGATAGGAGGTAACAGCTAATGGGTACAGAGTTTCTTTTTGAGGTGATGAAAACATTCTAAAAATAACTGAGGTAATGGTTACACAAGTCTGGGAATACACTAAAATTCATTGAATTGTACACTTCAATGGGTAATTGTATGACATGTGAACTATATATCAATAAAGCTGTTTTTAAAAAGAATATAGTGGGAAGAAAAAAACCCTAGCAACTTCTGACATGTTTCCTCAGACTCTGCCAGTCCACTTTAGCTGACAAATCTTATCAATACTCACACGGTGTAAATACCCATTACCCCTATCAGCTTCTTCCTTCTATGTTCCTCCTCCAAGTCACACACACACACAGCCCATTTTCTGTCACTTGAGAAAACAAGCACCGAGGTGAGAGGCACAGCCTTCTTGTAGCTGGAAGGTGAGTTTTAGAAACCAACCAGTGGGATATGAGGCATAGACGTGCACCCAACAGTGGGAAATTCAGAGCTGAAGCAGCCAAGGATGGTGCAGGAGGCGGGGTAGGCAGACAGGAAGGACTCCGTCAGGTCTCAGTGCCCAGCCTGCGTCCTGACTCATGCAAGCCGAGAGCAGGCCCGGCCACTCCCTTACCGACAGGGGCCAGCTGATACAGGTGAGCACGCGGTACAGGCGGAAGAGGTGGACCAGGTAAAAGGCGAGAATCATGATCAAGTTGCAAATGGTGACCACTTCAAAGTAGCTGTAGGCACTGTAGCTGGTCCACAGAGAGCTCCTCACGCAGATGAAGGCAATCAGCAGCGAGACCTGGGACGTGAACACAGAGACATCAGAGCAATGCCCACCCAAGATGGGCACCCAGGGAACGAACAACAACACAACAGAAATACAGACAACCACAAGGGACCGAGGAGCTGCCACAATCCAGGTTACCCCATCACAAACTGGCTGGAACAATGCAATTTCCCACAGTACAAGCTTCTGAAACACAAGCCATTGTGAACGCTGAGGACGGCAGGGAGTGGTCTGTTCTCTCTGTTCTCTGAGGTCCATGTGCCGGCAGGATGCATCCTCAGGGAGAGGGCAGGAATTCTGGAAATAAGCAGGCAGGACCACCTCCCTTATTTGCTGGACCTCCACCGAGTCAGCGTGATATCGAAGCCCAGGGTTCCATGTTAGGTTGAACTGAAGGAAGTTGCCAATATTTGACTGTTTTTGACCCACCAAGATGTCAGTTCATACGTATAACCTACCAGCTGGCAGACAGTAAGTTACCGTCAACGAAAAATCAAATAACCAGCAAGCTAGGAAGAAAGAAAAGAGAATTGTATTCGAGCCAAACTGAGTACTATAACCTGGGAAACAGATTATCAGAAGCTCTGAGAACTGCTCCACTGATCAGGCGTTAGAAATGCAGTTTTATATATATTTTTAATAAATTTATTTATTTATTTTTGGCTGTGTTGGGTCTTCGTTGCTGCCCACAGGCTTTCTCTAGTTGTGGCGAGCAGGGGCTACTCTTCGTTGCAGTGCGTGGGCTTCTCTTGTCACGGAGCATGGGCTCTAGGCGCACAGGCTCAGTAGTTGTGGCGCACGGGCTTAGTTGCTCTACAGCATGTGGGATCTTCCCGGACCAGGGCTCGAACCCGTGTCCCTTGCATTGGCAGGCGGATTCTCAACCACTGTGCCACCAGGAAAGTCCCACAATTTTATATATTTTTGAGACACAGAAATTATGTATCACATTGACAGCATTGTGTACACAGTTCCTCAAGTGTTTTTTTTTTTTATCAATTATGCATGTAGAGACAAACTGTTTAGTCAATGCAACCCCTTATAGAAAATGAAAAAGAAATATATTAATCATAGAATTACAATGCTGGCATGTGAAGAAAGGGGCCAGCTTTTGCTCAAAGGTTGATCTCATCCTCCTGCTTTGAGATGCACACTGCCCATGGGGTAAGGCCTACCACAAAGGTGGCATGTCATCTGTTGTTGCTGTTTTTGTTTGTTTTTTTGTTTGTTTGTCCTGCCATAGAAAATTTACGATTTTCCTCATCATTACCACTTACTGATGCTTGATGTACATGATCTCCTTGAGACTCCCCACAACCCTGCCAGGTCAACAAGATCACCCCCATGCTCATAAGGGGAAATGGAGGCACACAAGCCTCCATAGTTAGCTTAAGGCTACGTCCACTGTAAGCTGCGGAGGCGCGATTTGAACCTTAGTCTATCTGATTCCAGGGATCGGGTTCCTCCATGTCAGATGCAGCTTTGCCTTCCAAAAACTGTGAGCCCTCACCACAAACGACCTGAGGAAGGCAGATGTGCCATCAAATGTGTGGAAATCCTGGCTACAAGGTGGTGCTTGCTCCCCACTGGGCCTGCGGTGAGAGCTTGCTAAGTATATTGTTACATGAATGAATGAGTGTTTAGAATTAATAAACTAATGACCTAGTAATGAATGAACAGATCAGGTCAATTATTAGCAACATAAGAATACCATGGAAGGGCAGACTGGAAGAGGGGAGAGAAGATTCTGAGCTTCTGGGAAGGCCACTCACAGAGAACAAAGTCTTGTTCACCCCACACAGGGGAGAAACCAATAACACACAGGTGTTAAACGTATGTAAAATCTCAGGGTCTATTTTAAAAGCACAACTAATTTAGGACAAAGGTTAAATATTTCACACTGCCTCTTTCCTACAGAACAGTGATTCTCCAAGGGTGTGTGTGTGTGATTTCGTGTCCTATGGGACATCTGGCAATGTCTGGAGACATTCCTGGTTGTCACAGTTGCAGGGGGGATGCTACCCACCCTCCACAACGCACAGGACAGGCCCCGTAATACAGAACTATCTGGCCTCAAGTGTAGCCTTCAAACTACTGTCCTACTGTGGAGAAACCCCGCTGTAGAAAATTGAGTCTACAGTGAGAATTAGATCACGAAATGGATCTAACGCTGGTTAAAGTGGCTAACGCTAAAAACTGTATTTTCCAAAGCCCCTCATTGCTAGCATTCTACCAAGGTCCTCAGGTACACGGACACCAGCTAGCAAAGAACACTCAGCTTGAGCCTAAAGTGGGCGTGAAGAGCGTTCTGCTTAACAGATCAAAGCAGAAGAGTGTGGCCCCGACACACAGGGACCCTCAGCATTTGCGTATTTCCCTTTGCTAATGAGCAGCATGAGGATTTTCATTTTTTCAGTTCCTCTCCAGCCAGCCGGCCACAGTGATACAATGATTCACACCTCGAGGTCGTTGTAAAGCCTCAAAGGGAGGCTTTGCTTCACTCAGGAGTGTGCATGATGGTCAGAGCTCTGCTGCCCTATAAGCCCCCATTTCCAGGCCTCATCTCTCTGGGGAGTCTGGGGGGTGTCCCCAGCCTTGCACTGACCCTCTCACACACACTGGGGCATTTTAATTCAAGATCTGCCTTAAAATGCAAATCACCCAGGATTATGCAGTGGATTTCTAGGTGGAGAAGCTGTTTTGCACCTAATTCAAAGACTAGAATAATTTTTATAAGTCTTCATCTGTGACAAAGCCTGCAGACACGTGGGTGGGAGTTTCCCCAACCAACGAAAGGGGCCCGGGCAGGTCTCCCGCTCTGAGCCCCGGGGCTGAGTGCCGTGCAGCAGGAAGTACATTATTGCTCTACCGCAAACTGTCTCAGCCCTCTCTGGGAAATCTGACTGTGAAATAAGACTTCCTGAATTCTGACCCCTGGGTCTCAGGCCGCCTACCACGTGCTCTTCTCCAGCAGAGCGCAATTTTGGACAATCTCGTTTAGACAGCGGATGGTGTGTACTTGTGCACACTACCGAGAGTGTCCTTTTTGCCGAAGGAGTCATTTGTTACTACTTTAGCTAGCCAGCATCTTAGCTAGTGCACTTAAGAAAAAAAAGAGAGACTTGATTGACTCTAAACTTTCCAAGAACTCCTCCAGGGCCAGTGGGTAACCTCTGCAAGTGTCCTGAATCCTCTAGATCAATACTCAGGGGGCAGCCAGGAAGGTGAAGCAGAGGAAAGGACAGACAACGGAGAGAAAAGGCCTGGGATGTGGGCGACTGCCCCGCCCCCTGCAGCCAGCCCTCTCAGGACGTCTGCTTCCGCCCCCCTTTTAAACAATTTGAAGTAGAGTTGATTGACAATGTTGTGTTAGTTTCAGCTGTACAGCAAAGGGATTCAGTTATGTGTGTGTGTGTGTGTGTGTGTGTGTGTGTGTATTTCAGTTATACATATATGTTCTTTTTCAGATTCTTTTTCTATTATTCAATATTACAAGACATTGAATATAGTTCCCTGTGCTGTACAGTAGGACACTGTTTACCTATTAGGACCTTTTCTTGTTCTCAGTGAGAAAAGCCTGAATTCAGAGCAACTGAAGTGAAGAAAGCTGGGAGGCTTTTGGAAGACCCATACAGTTCTGTTTATTCATTTATTTTTCCTTAAAAATTTATTATTAGTTTTTGGCTGCGCTGGGTGTTCGTTGAGGCACTCGGGATCCTCGCTGCGGCATGTGGGATCTCTTAGTTGCGGCATGTAGATTTCTTAGTTGCAGCATGCATGCGGGATCGAAGCCGAGCCCCCTGCATTTGGGAGCATGGAGTCTTACCCACTGGACCACCAAGGAAGTCCTGGTTCTGTTTAGAGTAACGTCAATGTGATACCACCTAAAAGGCCTCACTTGTTTCTCTGGGTGCTTCCTAGCTCCTCTCATAAAGGTCTGTTCTTTTATTTTTTATTATTATTATCTATTTTGGCCTCACTGCGTGGCCTGTAGGATCTTAGTGCCCCGACCAGGGATCAAACCCATGCCCCCTGCAGTGGAAGTGAGGAGTCTTAACCACTGGACCAACAGGGAAGCCCCAGGTCTGTTCTTTTATAATGAACTGTCATGAAAGTTGAAAATAAGGTATCTAACATAAATGTCCAGGGGTTTAAAAGTCATGTTGCAAGAACCCTCAACTCACAGCCGGGTCTCACAGACACCCCGTAGCGCTGTGTACAGCCACTGGCTTTCCCTCAGACTAGAAACCACTTCCTCTCCCTCAAACCGTGTCCTTTCTGACTCCATGCTATCAGAATTCTTACCAGAAAGAAGAGATAATTTTTGTGAAAGCAGCAGTGTGCTTCAATTTCACAGGAGACGAAGCACACTGAACGTTACCTGAAAGAGACGATCGACCCCTGAGAATTTTGGAACTAAAACAGCTGGTTCCTAAGTCCGTGGCCAGGTGCCAGGCAGCAGGCCCAGGCCTGGGTCTGGGTGGGTCTCCCTCAAGGAGGAAATGGAAATTTGAAGACTAAGATGGACAAGTTCTGGAGAAGCCTCCAGAGGCAGTGCTCAGGAGATGACCTCTGGTGGTCTCAGGGTCCCGGCTGCCTGTGCCCAGGGACATTCCCTCGGCAGGCCCGTCCCCCGATGCCCTGCCACGTCTGGGGCACTGAGTGTGCCTGTGTCTGGCTGCAGATGGCACCAGACACCTTTGTTTGAGAGCCCAGGGCTGGATGCCAGCAGGTCACCCACCCCACCCTCTCGCAGGGTTTTTATTCTGACCTTGGGATAATGTCTCAGTGAGAGAGACAGGCAGGAGGAGAGAAAGTAACTGATAAAAGGCAACACCAAAAGGCCTCAGACCAATTGTAAGAGGCTTTTCTGGAAAAGCCCAGGAGATGAAAGCCAAGCTTGTTCAAAAAGTCAGAGATGTGGACGATGATGCAGTGATGGGAAACTGCATTTGTAGATTCAAGCAGGCCCCTAGTGACTCTGCTTGGCAGCGGGCAGGCAGGAGACTCTGCAGTGTTCCAGCTGTGGCTGAGCTCTGCCCTGGGGCACGGGGAGACGCACCTGTCTGCTGGTGAAGCCCCCTCTAGGGACCAGGAAACGGCCCCATGCAATCTCATGAACAGCCACATGCCAAAGGATTATTCATTGGTTATTAAAATTCACTTATTTTGCTTTCTTGTATTACAAAGATCACATGTCAAGTTGTAAAAAGCACTTCATGACACGTCCTGGAGCTCTTTAATGGCACATATATAGATCTACCCTTTCCTTTTAATCAGCTGCGGCTTCACTGGACTCAGGGTCTCTCAGCCTTGGCACCACTGACACTGACCAGGAGGATGCACTGTCATGGGGGGCTGCCCTGCAAAACGCCTAGCTGCCACCCGGTCTCATTTCACATGTGGATTTCCTTTCTGTCGCGCTGGCCCTCCTTGACTTGATGCTCCACAAAGGACAGCCCTTCATGAGCACTTACTATACCCAAGCCCAGGGCTAAGTGCTCTACAATTTTTAACCAAGTTCATCCTCACACAGCAGTCCTAGAAGGTAAATACTACTGTCATCATTTTACAAGGAAAATGAGGCACAGAGAGGTTAAGTGACTTGCTGAAAGTCACACAGCAAGGAAGTAGAGCCAGCTGGGCCCCCGGCACGCGACTGCATGTCCTTGCTCCCCACCATGATGCTGCCCTGCCTACAGGACCTGTTTGTTTCTCTCCAGGACCGTTTCCTGGCTCTTGCCTCTGTTTTCAGCCAAGGGCTTGAACTCTCTGTCCAGTTCCCACTAGGGGCGAGCACGGAACAGCCTGTGGGACCCCGGATAAAAGAAGGGAATCCTACCCTGATTCAGAGTCCCACACACTCGGAGGCAGGGCTCTGGGGCTCCAACTCAGAAAGGTGGGCCCGTTAAAAATGGCAGTCATGTCAAGTGTCCTGCTCAAACAATAGGGTTACTCTAATTACATAATCAATACTTATTCAGTATAGAAAATTAATTCATACAGGTGTCTATTTAAGAAAACAAAAATCACCCATAATCCCACTTCTCAGAGATAACCACCACCCCTGGTATTCTGGGGTATTTCTTTCCACATATGGATGTTATGAGCACATATGTATTATTTTTCCTTTTTGAAGATTGGATTACATGCTATATACAGTTTTATACTCTGCTTTTTAAAAAGATTAAGTATTTTATCACTTGTAGCCTCTCCTCACTCGGTTATTCTGCTTTAGAGCCCCAGCAAGCTGTGTATTTCACCTGTTTATTTTTGTTGTCACCCCCCAAACACAAGCCCCCTGATGATGGGGGCTTTGATCTGTTTTGCTCACTGTTGTTGCCCCAGAGCCAGGAACCCTTGAATGGTGCATGGGTTCTCCATAGTTATTTGTGGCTGGAATGAATGAATACAGTTTACGGTGCACCCCTGAGGCCTTCCACGTTCCAGGCACTGGGCAAGGCCACGCTCCTGCTGCCTCATGCTGAGAGGGGAATAGAGAAAGGAAAAAGCATCGCCCCGGACAGGCGCTGCCTTTTACGCGCAGGAGGAGACCAGTATGTTTGCGGTTCTCCTGTGCATCTGAAACAACTGCGAGCTTTAACCCCAGAAGCAAGGGGTCACCAGGGAAGCTGTGCAAAATACACACGCACACGTTCAGGTGTGGATCAGGCCAGAGTGACGCTTTGACAAGCTGGCCACCCCAGCCGAGGCCACCGCTGGCCACTGCGTTCCTCACTGGAGATGGGTCAGCTGTGGGCACACAGGCAGGGCCCAGAGCGAGTTCCCTGCTGTACCCCCAGGGCCCAGCACAGAGGAGGCCTTCAGTGACGTGTGCAGAACTGCATTTGGGGTGAAACTGGATTCTCACCGGGACCCCGTAGTAAACATGGCCTGTGGGCGGACTGCAGCCTCTGCTCCGCAATCACGTCCCCTTGGCTCTCAGGTTACAGGAGGCAGCACTGAACGCAGGGGTTTGCTTTGGGGGCACAAGCAGGAGGGGGGCTGCCTTAGCAGGGGCCACCACAACAAGCAGATGGAGTGCCCAGCAATTGAGACACACCCTGAAATATTTATGGATGAGCCAAAACATAGTATAGGAGCTGCTTCACAATAATATGGGAGCAAGTGGGCATGAGGGGTCTTTGGGGGATGATGGAAATGTTCTAAAATTGGATTACGGTGATGGCTGCACAACCCTGTCAGTTTACTCAAAATCACTTAATAGTATGCTTAAAACGAGTAGCTTTTACAATATGTACATTATGCCTCAATAAAGCTGATAAAATTATATGGGAAGAGTTAAGGGGATGAGGATGTATTTCAAGGAGGACTGGGCATGAATTGGTGACTGTTACAGCGGGTGATGAAGGTGACAGTACACCCTCTAAGGATGCGATGAGGATTAACTTCAGTTAACACATGGAAAGTCCTGGTGCTTCACCCCAAATAAGTATGCAATGAACCGTGAAATAATATTAACAGCGAACTAACATGTGAGGGTTAATATTGAGCATGAGGGACTTCCCTGGTGGCGCAGTGGTTGAGAGTCCGCCTGCCGACGCAGGGGACACGGGTTCCTGCCCCGGTCCGGGAAGATCCCACATGCCGCAGAGCGGCTGGGCCTGTGAGCCATGGCCGCTGAGCCTGCGCGTCCGGAGCCTGTGCTCCGCAACGGGAGAGGCCACAACAGTGAGAGGCCCACGAACCCCAAAGAAATAAAAAATAAAAAATAAAAAACTGAGCACGGGCTTCGGAGGCACTGCTGGGCTCTCAACACCAAATTGTCAAATATCTTTTAAAAATACGTATCCTTTGACCCAGTAACGCCATCTCTAGTAAATTATCCTATTGAAACAGTGGTGGGGTTTTTTGTTTGGCTTCTAGTCTTGCAGAGTCTTAGTTCCCCAACCAGGGACTGAACCTGGGCCTCGGCAGTGAAAGCGCTGAGTCCTAACCATCGCACCGCCAGGGAATTCCCCAGTGGTGGGTTTTCAATTGAGGAAACACAATATTAATTTAGAACAGGGGGAAACATAGAAAATACATTAAATGCTCTTCTTTAAGATTCTAAGATCAGGATAAAATCAGATGATGAGACCCCTGTGTGCGGCCAGGGTCTGACTCAGTAGGAGCTAGTGTTTCCCAGAGGTTCCCTGATGAATAATAAAAATAAAATAAAAGAGGGTGACTGCCAAGAACCTTCTCCATGACAGGGGGAGCTGGGGCAGGGTCCACAGCCCTTGCTGGGACATGAGCTTTTTACAAAGTGCTGGAATAATGATGATTATTCTCATGAATGGCTACTACTCATTAGGTACCTCACACGTGCCCGGCACAGGGTTGTGCTATTATGACTCCCCTTCTACAGATGAGGAAACAGATGTGGAGAGGTGCCTGCCCCAGGCCATAGAGCTATTTGCACAGAGATGGGATTCAGTCTTTTCCATCTGGCTCCCAAATGCCACCCTGCTTCCTGCCTCTTTTATGTGTTTTTTCCCCCCAAGCTGTGGGACTGGGCAGATGACTGCATCAGCAAAGCTTTAACTGTAAAGCTTTCCCTGAAGACTCAATGGCCTGTGGTAGGAGACGGGACGGGACCGGACCGGGCTGCACAAGAAGCTTAAACTCTCTGCAACCAGATATTCTGATTCCTTCGGCCTCAGCAGTGCAGGGTAAAGGGAACATCCGACCCCCCGTTAGCACACTGTGGCTGACTATGTTTTCCAAAAACAGCCACAGCAACATTTCCAGGCTCCTGTGCTCTTCCAGAACCTTGCTGCTCCCCACCAAGAAGCAGAATCCATCCGTTCCCCTTGAATCTGGGCAGCCTTGGCACCGCCTGGAATGTGGTGGGATTGACAGGGCAGGCCTCCCACGACTGGGTTAGGGGCCCCGACATAGCTTCCCTTTGGCCGCCCCCATCTGCAGACGCACCCCTGGAACTCTCCCACCAGAGGTCACTTGGTGAGGCCACGGGTGGGCGTCTGGCCAAAACCCCAGCTGAGGGCTGGTCACCACCAGTATCAACCACCACACGTGAGAAAGCTAGTCTTCATTCATTCCGGCCCCAGCTCTCGAGGTCTCCCAGATGCAGCCCAGTCAACCTGGAGCAAAGACAAGCCCTGTTCATTGCATCCTGCCCAAGCTCCTGACCCACAGACTCTGTGAGCGTAATAAGTGGCTGTTTTACAGCTACTAACCTTGGGCGTGATTTGCTGTGCAAGCACAGCCGCTGGAGCAGGGCTTAAACAAAAAAAAAGGTCCCGCTTGGTCTGTTTTGAAAGTTGCATATGCATTGTTCTGGGTTTCGTGTTTTGATTCTTTGCAAGGGGAAGTTGAGGTCCGCTCAGAGGGCAGTGGTGGGCCCAGGTGAGAGATCACATCTGCGTCTCGCACCTGGCACTCTGGCTTAGACACGTCCCCTCTGCGGAGATGCTCTTGGGGCAGCTCAGCTGGAAGGCAGCTGTCGCCTCCGAGAACCTTGTCGCTATCACATAACGAAGCCGCTGTAAAGGGGACGGCGGAGGATGGCTCGATAGATCCCCACCTCTGTACCACATCGCATCCGAGAGGATGCTTGTCCTGGATCGTCCTCGACGAGAGGCTCTGATGGGGCAAAAACTGCTGGGCCTGGAGGCTCCGGGTTCGATTGAGAAAAATGAAAAATGCCAGTGACAGTCAGAGGCTACATCCTCGAGCTCTCGGTCTGGGCTTCCCTGCAGCCGTGGCATCTAAGAGGGAAAAGCAGGAGCCCAGGACAGCTGCCTTAGCATCCTCTCGGCCCACCCCGAGTGGCTCAGCTGGTGAGAACCACTATTTATGCTTCCTGGTAAGATTTCACTTGAAAAGAAGATCCTCCTACCAAATACATCTACGTATTGATTGTCTTTAAATTCAGGGCGGCAACTGTCTACACAGTGCTGAGCACAGGCAGCTCCTTGAGTCTGGGAAGTGGGTACTGCCCACCATGAGCTCTGTGACAACGCCACCTCCCACCATGTCACGAGACTCAAGCTGCTAGGCTCCCAGAGGGTGACAGACAGGTGGATAGTGCGGAACCCAGTTACTCCAGCTGAACCCAGCTCAGATCAGACTAGAAGCTAACCTCGAGACATGGAAGCCAGCCCGGGTCATGATTAGCAGGGTCAACCCCAGCTGACCTCCGTCATGTGAGCAACAAACACTCATTGTTGATGCCACCAAGATTTTATGACTGTTTGTCATGCAGCAAAAGCTAACTGATGCATCTGTTTTCAGAATTTCCCTGGTTTCCCATTCAGGCAACCCCAGTTTTTAAAGTGGAAAGAAGAATAAATTATTTATTCAGTGATTATTTATTGAGTCCTAACCATGTTCCCAGCCCTGCTGAGGGACACAAGGCTACACTGGTTTCCACTTTGCCAAAGACAATCCTACGGAAACCTTGATGCAGAAGAAAGGGTTATGCCACTCAGTACTTTGGCCAGATCCTGGGGAGGTAAATATTTGAAGAGGCTGTGAGGCTGGCCCCAGCAGGAGGCCTGGTATCCAGCCCTGGGCACGTGCCAGAAGAGCGAGCCTGCTGAATTTGAGAATGTGGGTGTGGGATACCTTGATTAAAAACCCAGGCAGGGCTTTCCTGGTGGCGCAGTGGTTGAGAGTCCGCCTGCCGATGCAGGGGACACAGGTTCGTGCCCTGGTCCGGGGAGATCCCACATGCTGCAGAGCAACTAAGCCTGTGCGCCGTGACTACTGAGCCTGCACTCTAGAGCCCGCAAGCCACAACTACTGAGTCTGTGTGCCACAACTACTGAAGCTTGTGTGCCTAGAGCCCTGCTCTGCAACAAGCCACCACGATGAGAAGCCCGCGCACCGCAGCAAAGAGTAGCCCCTGCTCGCCCAATCAGAGAAAGCCTGAGCGCAGCAATGAAGACCCAACGCAGCCAAAAATAAATTAATTAATTAATTTTAAAAAGGTCCTTGCAGAGGTATTTTGGGAAGAGTAAACAGGATGATGTTTGAGAAGCTCTTAGCACAGAGCAGCACTTAAATGGTGGTTCATCTAAGTGCAGCCAGTTGTCACCAGGAGATGAGCACAACGTAAGGACAGTTTAGACACCCATGCTGCCCAAAGGGCAAGGAGTCTCAGACCCGGACACAGGTACCTAAGAAGAAAACAGGGGACGAATGGCAGCAGGGAGGTACCATCTGTGGGGAAGGATGCTGAAGGAGAGGAAGGCCAGGGGCGTCCTCTGTGAAGAGGGGGTGTGGCCCAGCGTGGGCCCACAGGAGGCAGGATCTGAACACACAGGGAAGGGAAAAGGAGGCTTCCAGCTGAGGGAATCTGGTGCGAAGGCGTGGGGTGGAAAAGCACGGGGCGTATCTGGGGACAGGTGAGTTGTTCTCCATCGCAGGCAAACCGCACATGTGCGTGACGGGAACAAAGCTGGCAGGGGCAGGGGGGGCGTCCGATTCCAGGCTGAGCAAGTAGATATTCCAGGCAGGCAACGGGGAGCCAGTGAAGGTTACTGAGCAGGGAAGAACCACAACAGAACTGCAGGCTTGGAAAACGCATCTAGTGGCACTGAGGGAGAAGGGGTGCGGGGTCAGTTAGGAGGAGGCTGTCCCCATCCTTGCAGGGGACAAGGAGCGGAAGCAGACCTTTAGCCAGAGGAGCGGGCAGGGAAGGTGGGTGGGAGGGGGACAGCAGGCGGCACAGATGTTCCGGGGACCCTTGGGGGTGGCGTGGGGAGTAGCCCCCGCATCACAGCAGGCGGAGGCCAACAGGAAACTCCCCCTGCGAGCCCATTCGGGAGGGGGCTGCCTCGGATTCCTGACTGCTGACCACAGGCTCCAAATGAGCTGGCAGTCCCATCTGTCCAGACCTTGGCACAAAGCCACTCATGAAAGAAAAATGTGCCAGGCCTCCCCCTCCTGCGGGCCACCAGTGCCCCCTCTCTTGCTCTCTGGCCCAATTCTAGAGAACAACTCCCCAGAGAGGACGAGCATGGGGCTGGCATGGACGCCTTGCCCCTGCCTTCTTCCCTCTCCAGCCACCATGTCCTCGGTGCAAGGGCACAGTTACTGTGACCTGCGCCCCTAGCTTCAGTGATATCACTCCCCAAAGCAGGCCCTTCTCTGATGCCTCGCTCTCCTTTGCTCTCTCACTTTCGAGTCACCTGTGTGCCGGGTGAAAACAAAGATTTTCCTACAGAAAGTTGCCCACCCCCCTTGACCTTCACTTACAAAATAACCGGTAAGGCTGGAACGTGGCCCCTCCCTACACTTCCCCTCACCAGGCCTGCAGTGTCACCCTGAGCCTCCTGGCTGCTGTAAAAGCTGCCTGGTGGTAAGACACAGGGCCTTTCGGTCCCCCCGGAGCAGCCCTGCCTCTACCCTGGTCTAGATGCCTGTGGAGGAAGCAGGAAGGACAGAGACATGAACATAATGTTCATCCTAAACAAAGCCCCCTCTCGTGCACCTGCTAAGAGGGAACCAGACAACTCAGATAAATGCAGCACAAATACGCTGTCCCCAGGGCTGCACTGGGGCCGGGCGCAGAGCAGGACCTCAGTAAGGTAAGACAAATCACCTTGGATCTGGAATCAAATGCTTCTTTTTACATCCTGTTTCTGAACTGAGTTTCACTCCGTTATGCTGTTCTAACACGTGGGCAGAAGTGAGACACAGCTAAAGCCCAAAAGAGCAGCAACCACAGGAAGAGGAATGAGAGACAAGGATTCAGAACAACCCCCGCTGGCTTATCAGTGTGTGAATGTCTCAAAGAGAAGGTCTGGAAGTGGGCTGGGTCATTAGTAAGCTGCTGGATCAACTCTTTCCAGGCTATCAAAACCCTCAACAAAATATTGGCATATTGAATCCAACAATCTATTAAAAAACATAAATGCTCAAGAATTAACTAAAGTTTGTCCCAGGAACGCATGGCTGGTTCAGCATTTGAAAATCAATGTATGTACCGTATTAACAGACCGAAAAAGAAAACCCAAATACTCATATCAACTGATACAGAAAAAGCATTTGACAAAATTCAATATCCATTTATGATAAAAGCTTTCAGCAAACTAGGATAGCAGGGAACTTCCTTAACCTGATAAAAGGCATCTACGAAATAATCTAAAGCTAACAATGTACTTAGTAACGAGAGGCTGCATGTTTCCCCCTAAAATAGGGAACAAAGATGTCCTCTCTCACCACGCTTACTCAACATATTTCCCAAGGTTGCAGTAAGAAAAGGAAATAAAAGGCATGTAGATTGAAAAGGAAGAAACAAAACTTCTTTATTTGTAAACAACATGATTATTTATGTGGAAAATCCCAACAGAATCTACAGAAAAAGATCCTAGAACTAATAAATGGGTTTAGCAATGTCACAGGTTTCAAGATCAATACCACAATCAACTGAACCTGCAGATCTAACTGCCAACTGGTAGGAAATACTGGGGACTGAAGAACTTGTTAAGGACACTGCAGGGATGCACTCAGACGCATCTACTCAGTGGGAGTGAACCAGGAATGAATGAACAGCTTTATTCAAGAAATAAATTGTAATGAAAAAGAAGGAAGAGGAGGAAGCCGTAGATTAAAAGACACTTGAGAGACACATGAACAAAATACAATGTGTGGTTTTTATCTGGATCCTGATTTGAACAAACCAACTGGGGAAACCTGAACAGACTGGATATTTGATATTGCTTGTCTTTTACGCTATGACAACAGTAATATAACAATATAATATAATATAGTAATAGTGGTCACTATTAAAAAGTATACATACTGAAATATGGAATCTAGGATTTGCTTCAAAATAATCCATGGGGTAGATGGGAGACCGACATAAAACAAGATTGATGGTGTGTTGATAACTGTTTTAGTTGGGTGATGGATGCAGGGTCATTATAATATTCTCAATATTTTTATGTTGAAATGTCCCCGTTATAAAAACTTTAAAAAGCAACGTACAGAGAACTGTGAGTAGACCCGAACCATGGAAATAATGCTGGGACCAGGGAAGGGTGGCAGCTGAAGAGGTGTCAAGAAACTTTCTCCCAGTTTATCCTATTTAGACTTTCAATGAAAGACCCAGATGATACGGGTAAATTAACACCCTCACTGCTTGATTAATTCCCCCAGCAATTTTGATGAGGCAGTTGACAATGATGGGGAAGCTGTCAAAGCCTAACAGAACCATGACGAACTGATTTCTATGGCTGACAGCGCTTCCATACCTCACCACTACGAAAACGCCCATTCTGTGAACCAATCAAGAATTTTTCCAAACTCTATGCCTTTGCACGGGCCGTTCCCTCCTCCAGAACGATCTCCCCGCCTTTACCTCCTGCCTCGCCATCATCCCGCGCTCAGGTCTCAGCCTGCAGGCGCCTTTGCCGGGAAGGTCTGAGCACAGGCTGGGAGGACCTAGAGCACCCTCTGCCCCCTCCTGCAAAACCTTGGGCCCCTATGCCCCGTCTTTTCACACCATCCCTTCCCTCTAGCCGGAGGCGGAGCTACACCTGCTGCTGGCCAGACCAGACAGCACCTGTGGAGCAGTTACCATTGCCTGCCATGTGCCAGCATCAAAACTTGCGAATGGATGTCAGCACATGGAAGAAAATCCCAGAGGCCAGAGCGGAGCACCCTTCGAAGCCCTGGGAACCAGAGGTTGTGGGGCTGAGATGGTGAGATGGTGAAACAGGAACAATTAGCATCATTTCCAGAAGCAGGAGTCAAAAGCCAGCTTACGAGCCCAGCACCAGTAGCTTTTAGTTCTTTCATGGATTCTTCTAAAGAATGCTGCACTGCTCACACTTTGGATGGCACAGAGGACCAGAGTATGCAAAGATATTTAAAAAGGATTTCTTTAAAAAGAGTCCTTAAAAAAAAAAAAAAAAAAAAAGAAATTTAGAAGAGGGCCACTTTAGGAATATCTTAACCAATTTATTTTCCTTCATCAAGTTTCCTTTTTATGTTTTCACAAGAATATATAAAATCTCCATTTAGTTAAGTCTAAAGGAACTCTTTCAAGGAGCATAAAATAAAATTTCTAAATGATAAGAGATTTGCATCCTCATATAGTTAACATTGGCTTCCTTTCCTAGCAGTGCCTAAAACAATGCGGCCTTGGAGGTGATGAAACACAACACCTGTATAGTGTCCAGATCTTCTGCCCAAGGGGAAAGGTCTGATCAGCCTTGTTCACTGCTGTCCCCCTCAACATCTGGCACAGGGCTGGGACAGAGGAAGCATCAAATAAATATCTGATGCAGTGACCTGAAGCACAGCCTCTGCCAGACAAAGAGCCACAACTAGGACCACACGAAGGTTTATCACTCGAGCCAGAACTAGAAATCCGAAAGTGAGCTGGCTGCATCAGGTCTTCTATTCTCTCAGCCTTTAATCCACTACAGCGATGCCACTGTTCAGTGTTTGCTGGTGTTGCTTTAAATTAGGAGCCCCGTCCTGACAGCCTGACAAACCGGCAGACACTTCTCTCATCCCTCAGCTCATCTCTGCTTGCTTTGGCATCAGAACCCCGTTTTGCGTGTGTAAGTCAGTGGAAAGCTGTTGACCCAACTAAATAAAATCGGGCATCCAGCTACTCCCCGCAGGCTCCTGCCTCCTGGCCTGCAGGCCTGAAGCGACTGCCCCGGGCCCTTCCACAGTTGGGCCACTCCCCTCTCCCTCATTATCTCTATTAATGACCATGATTAATAATTATCATTACTGGGTCTTCTGAGGAGGTCCACGTCTCTCAAGCACTTCACCCAAGCTGACTTTTCTGAAAGGAGCGCTGTTACCAGAGGCTTTGGCAAAGAAAATCTTCTTTCATTTCATTCAAAAAAAAAAAAAAAAAGATTCTGCACGGACACAGAGAACAGACTGGTGGGTGCCAAGGGGGAGGGGGTCGGGGGAAGGATGGAGAGGGAGGCTGGGGTTAGCAGATGCAAA
This sequence comes from Lipotes vexillifer, assembly GCF_000442215.2. NCBI lineage: Eukaryota > Metazoa > Chordata > Mammalia > Artiodactyla > Lipotidae > Lipotes > Lipotes vexillifer. The sequence continues at coordinate 270,034 of NW_006791881.1, read as the reverse complement.
CTATTATACACAGAATGGATAAACAACAGGTCCTACTGTATAGCACAGGGAACTATATGCAGTATACTGTGATAAACCATAATGGGAAAGAATATTTTTTAAAAAGAACGTGTGTATATATATACATGTATAATTGAGTCACTCTGCTGCACAGCAGTAATTAACACAACACTGTAAACCAACCATACTTCAATAAAAAATAAATTAAAAAAAAGCAAAAACAAACAAAAACGACAGCAAGAAAAAAAGATCCTGAGTGCTTTCTAAATTCCAGGCACCCTGTGGTGACCCAGACAGGACGGTCACTGCCCCTACGCAGGTTCAGGTCCTGGTAGAGACGACCCACCACCAACAGGTAATGCACATGTGAGCAAGGGGATTTCAGCTAAAGAGGTGCTGGGAAGAAAGCAGAACTGGGCAACAGAACAGGGTGATGCGGGGTGGCTGGGTAGAGTTGTGGGGGACTACTTTAGACAGGGGGGTCCTTCAGAGGCAGAACAGGGGGAAGCAGGCCGTCTCTAGACCTGGGATTGTTCCTGTTTCCTTATCTTTAAACAGGAAAAAAAGGGGAAAACCACACGGACCAGTGATTAGGACTCAGCACTTTCACGGCCGAGGGCCCAGGTTTGATCTCTGGTCGGGGAACAAAGATCCTGTAAGCTGTGTGGCGTAGCCCAAAAACACAAAACAAAACCATAAATATGAAAAATAGGGCCTTGGAGTCCTCTGCACACAGGTGACAGAAAAAAGAGTAGAGAATCCTGCCTCTTAAAAGCCTCAAACAGGAAGCGACAAATAACACTTCTATGCTCATTCCATGGGTGGGAACTAGCTGCCTGGCTGCATAGCTGTCGACCAGAAACAAGCCTGCACCCTGGGAGAGGGAGCACGGGTTTTTGGTCAACAGCTAAATACTTCAGCTGAACTCTGTATCTGATAGCATAAATTACTGTGAACTAGGGTGCATGGCAAAAAAAAAAAAAAAAAAAAAAAAAAAAGAAAGGAAAATAACAGTAACTAAATGATAGAGGCTGTTGTGAGGAATCCCCTAAGCAATGTTAGCCGTTGTCCCAAGGATATTACTTTTTTTTTTTTTTTGGCCGAGCCACGAGGCATGCAGGATCTTAGTTTCCCGACCAGGGATCGAACCTGTGCCCCCTGCAGTGGAAGCGTGGAGTCTTAACCACTAGACCGCCAGGGAAGTGCCCTAAGGATGTTACCTTTGAGCTAAGCCATTTTTGTTTTTTCTTTTTACTAATAGGACATGCAGTTAAGCTCAACTTGAACTATTACCTCCAGAAAGGAAGTCTGCAAAAGGGACTTTTGTGAAAACAAAAGCACTAAAAGGGAGATAAGTCACCATGATCCAAACACTTTTCTTTCCTCTCTTTCTCTTTTGCCTCTGTTGTAGCCACAAAACACGGAGAATCAGAGGGTCCCTCCAAACCAACTTCAATATCCAATGATGGGGCTGCTCTGTCCTGGACTCTTCACAAATGTCAAAGTCACGAAAGATAAGAGAGACCGTTCCAGGTTGAAGAGATTACAGAGACACAACCACTGAAGGCAACATTAGACCAGAAAAAGGACGTTAGTGGGTCAACTGGTGAAACCCGAATAAGGCTGGTAGATTAGACACGACAGCACCGGTGTCACTGATCTCCTGATGGAGGGAGCCATACTGCAGTTTGTAAGAGAAGGTCCCTTCTTAGGAAATGCTCACTGAAGTACTGGGGACAAAAGGGCATCATCTCTGCAACTTACTCTCAAATGGTCCAGAGAAAAATAATAACGTGTATATAAATAAAAAATGATTAAACAAATGTGGCAAAATGTTAACGACCAGAGAACCTGAGGGAAGGGTATGTGGGGAGTTCCTTGTGCTGTTCCTGCAAAGTTTCTGTATATCTGGAATTGTTTATAAATAAAAAGTTACAAAAGTATATATAGTTTAGAGACAAATCATTGGGCACTTCTACAAACATTTAAAACAGCAACTATTTCACAAGCAGTAAATTAAGTAGGGTTCACTCGACCATTTTAAGATGCATTTGAGCTGCAGCCTCTTATCTGTAAAGATTCTACTAGAATGCGGTAAAATTTATTTGGCATTCTAACAGTTTGCGGGAATTGGGGACACTTCATTTACTGTCTGTGGAAGGCCAGACAGCACATCTCTGGAACCCACTTTTCATCTTTTGCCTCCACCCTGCCATCTGAGAATGACTCTGATGCTCTCTCCCTTCAAGTTTGCTCTGTCTTTATGGTTCTGCTTTTCTCAGCAAAAATTCAAGGACCGCTTCTCTCTCTGAAGAAGCTATTAAGGAAAAAAATGTGCTAAAATAAAGAAGATGGAGGCGTAACTGCCAGCCAGAGTAGCGGAGGGTGGCCATCACCTCTCCAAAACTTCATGCTTGGAAATAAGCAAAGCGCTTCTAAAAGGACAAACTAGGGACTTCCCTGGTGGTTCAGCTGCTAAGGCTCCACACTCCCAATTCAGGGGGCCTGGGTTCGATCCCTGGTCGGGGAACTAGATCCCACATGCATGCCGCAACTAAAGATCCTGTGTGCTGTAACTAAGACCCGGCACAGCCAAATAAATAAACATTTAAAATAAATAATCAATTAAAAGGACAAACTATGAAAAGTCTGCCCACAACAGACAGCCTTCAATTGGTTTATTAGTGTCCTGTGGCTGCTGTTACAAGTTACCACAAAATGGGTGGCTTAGAACAACAGAAATTTATTCTTTCACAGTTCTGGAGACCGGAAGTCCAAAATCAATATCACTGGGCTGCAATCAAGGAGTCGGCGGGGCTGAGCTCTCTCTGGAGGCTTCAGGAGGGTATGTTCCTTACTTCTCACAACTTCCACGGCTGCTCTGGCCATCCTGGCTCATGGCTGCATCACTCAAGCTCTGCCCCATCTTCACATCACCATCGCCTTCCCCACAACCCTGCTGTTGAGTCTCTTATAAAAACACTTGTCGTGGGATGTACGGCCCACCCAGAAAATCTAGATAATCATTTAAAGACCCTTAACGTGATTAAATCTGGAAAGACCCTTGTTCCAAATAAGGTAACATTCACAGGTCCCTGGGTTTAGGACGGGGCTATAAATTTGAGGGGAGGGGGACCAGATGACCCACTACATGTGGAAATCAATTTTTTATCCCTAAGTGACACTAAGACAATTATATGTTGAAATGGTGATCATAGCGCTAAATATAGGCATATCTTGTTTTACTGCATTTTGCTTTATTGCATTTTTTACAATAGCACTGGCGTCACTGATCTCCGGGAGTATCTACTGGTGCCTGTTTTCCAACAGCATTTGCTCACATCATGTCTGTGTCACACTTTGGTAATCCTTGCAGTATTTCAAACTTTTTCATTATTGTATTTGTTATAGTGATCTGTGATCAGTGATCAGCGATGTTACTATTTTAATTCTTTCGGGGCACCACAAACCATGCCCGTGAAAGACGGTGAGCTTGGGACTTCCCTGGTGGCGCAGTGGTTAAGAATCTGCCTGCTAATGCAGGGGACACGGATTCAAGCCCCGGTCCAGGAAGATCCCATATGCCGTGGAGCAACTGAGCCCGTGCACCACAACTACTGAGCCCGTGTGCCACAACTACCGAAGCCCGTGCACCTAGAGCCCGTGCTCCGCAACAAGAGAAGCCACCGCAATGAGAAGCCCGCGCACCGCAACGAAGAGTAGCTCCCGCTCGCCGCAGCTAGAGCAAGCCCGCATGCAGCAACGAAGACCCAACGCAGCCAAAAATAGATAAATATAAAAAAAAAAAAGATGGTGAGCTTAACTAGGAAGTGTTGTGGGGTTTTGTTTGTTTGTTTGTTGGGGTTTTTTTTGGCCGCACCCCATGGCATGTGGGATTTTAGTTTCCCAACCAGGATCAACCCCACGCCGCCTGCAGCGGAAACATGGAGTCTTAACCACTGGACCACCAGGGAAGTCCCTGTTGTGTGTGTTCTGACTGCTCCACTGACCAGCTGTTCCCCATCTCTCTCCCTCTTCTCTAGTGTCCCTATTCTCTGAGACACAACAATACTGAAATTAGGCCAATTAATAACCCTACAACAACCTTCAAGTGTTCAAGTGAAAGGAAGACTCACATGTCTCTCTTTAAATCAAAAGCTAGAAATGATTAAACTTAGTGAGGAAGGCATGTCGAAAGCCCCAACAGGCTGAAAGCTCAGCCTCTTGTGCCAAACAGCCAAGCTGTGAATGCAAAGGAAAAGTTCTTGGAGGAAATTAAAAGTGCTCCTCCAGCAAATACACGAATGATAAGAAAGCAAAACAGACTCACTGCTGATATGTAGAAAGTTTTAGGGGCCTGGTTAGAAGATCAAACCAGCCACAACATTCCCTTAAGTCAAAACCTAATCCAGATCCAGGTCCTAACTCTCTTCAATTCTATGAAGGCTGAGTGAGATGAGGAAGCTGCAGAAGAAAAGTCTGAAACGAGCAGAGGTCTGTTCATGAGGTTTAAGGAAAGAAGCCGTCTCCATAACATCAAAGTGCAAGGTGAAGCAGCAAGTGCTGATGCAGAAGCTGCAGCAAGTTCTCCAGAAGGTCTAACTAAGATAATTCATGAAGGTGGCTACGCTAAACCACAGATTTTCAATGTAGACAAAACAACCTTCTATTGGAAGAAGATGCCATCCAGGACTTTCATAGCTAGAGAGAAGTCAGTGCCTGGCTTCAAAGCCTCAAAGGACAGGCTGATTTTCTTGTCTGGGGCTACTGCAACGTTAAATTGAAGCCAATACTCACTTATCATTCCGAAAATCCTGGGCCCTTAAGAATTATGCTAAATCTACCCTGCCTATGCTCTCTAAATGGAACAACAAAGCCTGGATGACAGCACATCTGTTTACAACATGGTTTACTGAACACATTAAGCCCACTGGTAAGATCTATTGCTCAGAAAAAAAGATTCCTTTCAAAATATGACCACTCGTTGACAAGGCACGTGGTCGCCCAACATCTCTGACGCAGATGTACAAAGTGAATGTTGTTTTTAAGCCTGCTAACACAACATTCTGCAGCCCGTGGATCAAGGAGTCATTTTGACTTCCAGTCTTATTATTTAAGAAATACATTTTGTTAAGACTATAGAGCTGCCATAGATAGGAATTCCTCTGATGGATCTGGGCAAAGTCAACTGAAAACCTCTGGAAAGGATTCATCATTCTAGCTGCCATGAAGAACATTCATGATTCATGGGAGGAGGTCAACATAGCAACATTAACAGGACTTTGAAAGAAGTTGATTCCAGCCCTCATGGATGACCTCGAGGGGTTCAAGACTTCAGTGGAGGAAGTCACTGCAGATGTGGTAGAAACAGCAAGAGAACTGGAATCAGACGTGAAGCCTGAAGATGGGACTGAATTGCTGCATCTCCTGATAAAACTAGAACAGAACAGAGGTCACTTCTTATGGATGAGCAAATAAGTTGTTTCTTAAGATGGAATCTGCTCCTGGTGAAGATGCTATAAAGCGTGTTGAAATGACAACAAAGGATTTAGAATATTACAAAAGCTTGGTTGATAAAGCAGCAGCAGGGTTTGAGAGGATTGACTCCAATTTTGAAAGAAGTTCTCCACTGGGTCAAATGCTATCAAACAGCACTGCAGGCCGCAGAGAAATCATTTGTGAAAGGAAGAGTCAATCTACGCGGCAAACTTCAGTTGTCCTATTTTAAGAAATTGCCACAGCAGCCCCGCTCTCCAGCATTCACCACCCTGATCAGTCAGCAGCCATCAAACACCAAGTCCAGACCCTCCACCAGCCAAAAGATTATGACTCGCTAACGGCTAGAGGAACATCTCGGTGGTGCACCTCACTCTCCAGAGCTCCCCGCAAGATCAGGCTGAGGCGAGACTTCTCAAACCCATCTGTCTAGTCCTCCTCTTGCCCTTGACTGCTGCCCTCACTCAAGGACCAGATGCACAAGAATGCCCATCTCTAGCTCTGCTTTTAGGGACGCTGACTTCAACACTCCCTGTGATGGACGTTGGGAAATTCTAAGAAAAATGCTGGTCACGCAGGTCTTCTCGTTCCCTAGACTTTTCTGGTTCTTAACATCTTAAATAAAGTTAAGTGGGAGTCTAGAGCAGTGAAACTCCGAACCCTGAACACGAAGTAGAGTCTCTCAATGGCAATGAATGAGGAAGACCCCTGAAACCCTCTGGGAGAAGATCACAGGAGAAGTGTGAGAATCTAAATTACAGGACAGATGAAAAAATTTCCAAGAGCAGGCAACATCTGGTCCCGGAATTCTACTTTTAGGAGTTTCTCCTTCTGATTACCTTGCACACACACAGAACTATGATATGTACAAGGGTATCCACAACAGCACTACGACGTACCAAAAGATGGGAAATAACCTAAATGCCTGTTGAGAGGGGACTGGTTAAATAAATTATGGTACATCTATTCTCTGGAACACAATGCAGCTGTTAAGGAAAATGAGGAGAATGAGAATACACTGAACACATACGGAATTATCCCCAAGATGGAAAGAAGATGGACAAACACACACACACACACCCCGAAACATAAAATAACTCCTGAAGGATATACAAGAAACCAGTATCACTGGTAGCCTCCAGGAAGGGAAAGCAAGAATTGGAGAACTTTTTGAACTTTTAAAATCTTGATCATGTGAACGTTATCTGTTCAAAAAAACCAAATACAATTTTAACAACTGTACAACCATAAATACTGTTTGCATCAGGATTTTTATTTTTTAGAGTGGCTCTGGGAAGTGACCCTGGAGGACAGTGGGACTACTGGGCAGTAGAGGCCGTTCTTACATGTCTAGTAGCTGCAAAGAAGGTATTTAAATTCCCCACACGGTTTCCTCATCTGTAAAGTGGAAGTACTGACACCTCTGAGGGATGTTGTAATGACGAGTGAGTTCTTGCATTTAAAGCATTCAGCATAACGCCAAGAACAAGAACTCAGCCAACAGATTTACTCCACAGGAATTCAATGACATGTGACCACAGCCCAGATAAAAACTTGTATAACTGTTATTGTAAAAATGGCCACTGTACCCCCTGTCTCCTGCATGGCTGTTGCCCCATGTTTTCTTGCTAAGGAGCAGCCATGAGAGCACCGGATTTGATGCAGGAGGCCCGGGCTTCTGTGGGTATGTGAGGTGTCTACTGCTGCATAACAAATTACCCCAAGTTGGTAGCTTAAAACAGTATTCATTTATCATCTCACAGTTCCCACCAGTCAGGAGCCCTGGCAAGAGACTTCTGCTCAAGGCTGCAGTGTAGGTGGTGGCCAGACTGGGGTTTCATCTGAGGCTTGGGGTCCTCACCCAAGCTCATATGCTACTGCAGCTATAGGAATGAGGTCCCTGTTTTCTGGCTGGCTGTCAGCAGAGGGTTGCTCTCAGCTTCTAGACAGAACCTACAGATGCTCGCCCCGTGCTCCTCTGCCAGGCCCTCTCCCAGCAAGGCAGTTTACTTCTCCAGGGCCAGCCGGAGCATCTCTCCTTTGGGAAGAACCCAGTACAGCAGGTCCCCTATGTACGAACCTTCAAGTTGCGAACTTTCAAAGAAGCGAACATGCGTTCGCAAGTCCAATCACATAAGTTAGTTCACGTGTCTGGCGGACACTGTCACATGCGTGCATCCTCTACAAGTGGTTGTGCTTTTGTGTCCTTTACTGTACAGCACTGTATAGAGTACAGTAGTACAGTATCTTTAATTCAAGCCCAGATATCCACAGAGATTCACAATGCAGGAGATGGCAAGGGGATTTTATTTGAGGAGGCACTGTTAGTTTTTGAAGCACAGAGCCTGAACATAGAATGGTACATAAAGGTTGCAGTAGCCATGCAAAACGCAATCCAGTGCTACCATATCATCCATGACGAGAAAAAAGGAGCTACTAGCAGTGATAGCTACTACTATCACTGGATCATTTTTCAAGAGGGTAGATAGAATTGAATCCAGCAAGGAACCAGAACCTGTGCCATCAACGTCAGGCGTGAGTGAAATTGCAGCCTGCCCTCCGTCTCCTACAGCTGACGATCCTTCAGCTCTACCACCTCCCACCTCCTTTCCCTCCTCCAGTCAGTAACTCTTCTTGCCTGTTCACTCGATGCCAGTCCCTGTATGCCAGCTCTTGTACTGTACTACTGTACTTTCCAAGGTACTGGACTGTAAGATTAAAAATGTTTTCTTTATTTTTTGTGTTTGATGTATTATTTGTGTAAAAAGTATTATAAACCTATTACAGTACAGTACTATATAGCCAATCGTGTTAGTTGGGGGTACCTAGGCTAACTTTTTTGGACTTACGAACAAACTGGACTTACGAACGCACTCTTGGAACGGAATTCGTTCATATGTGGGGGACTTAACTGTACCTCTTTTGAGGGCTGTCACCTGATTAGATCAGGCCTACCTGGAGATAATGTCCTTTTGATCAACTCAGAATCACATGATTTAGAACCTTAATTACATCTGCAGCATCCCTTCACCTTGTCATATGCCTTCACCTTGGCATATGACATAACCATGGGAATGACATTCCATCATCTTTGCTATTTCTTATTGGTTAGAACAAGTCACAGGTCCTGCCCACACTCAAGAGGATGGAATTACATAAGGTTGTGACTCATTGGGGCTCCCCCTAGGGTATGTCTGCCACAGTGGGCTAGCCTGGGAGCCTGTCTGCCATACGCAGACAGACAGACAGCACACCATGGGGGGGAAGGGTTGGGCCTTGGCCACACCTAGGCTCAAATGCTGGCTCCAGAATTTAATGGAATTTTTGAAACTTGGGCAAGTTACAAACCCTCTCAGCCTTCATTCAACCAACAGAAAGGGAAAATAAATAACAGAGAAATTAAGGGTTAAACAAAGGGGAACTGCATGTAAAATTGCCTGACATAATAAAGCAGACACCCGAACCTCAGTTATCCTCTCAGGAGGAACTTAGGACTTAAACACAAAGATGATACTAACAGTTTCCTCTTAAGCCTTCCAGCAGCCCAGAGAGCAACAAGTGAAAACGCTTTATAAAATACGACACACACTGTCTGGCCTACACCGCAGTGAGGGGTTCTCCCACTCTGGCTGAGTTCATCTCTGGCAAAAGGTGAAACTGTCATCAGTACCTGCTGTCGCATCTCAGAGCACCTCCTTTTAGCTCTGCTACCGTCTGCCCACCAATGAGGAGACAAATGGGTAAGTTATGGTCCAACCAACTACCATATGTAGTTATCACAGCATCCTTTTCAAATAAGGTTTAATCACATGGAAAAATTCTCATGGCATATTGATAATGAAAAAAAATAACCCCAAATTGTCCTTTTATGAGCTCAAGATTCGGACTCAAACTGCTTCACTATTTATGGCTCTGTGACTTTGGGCAACTTAGCTAATTTCTCTGTGTTTCCTCATCTGTAAGGTGCAGATAATGATCGGACCTACCTATCATGAGGATTAAATGAGGTCACACATGTAAAACACCTAGCCCAGTGGCTGTCACCTAACAGGAACTCAATGTGTGACAGATGCTATTATAATTAGTTAAGTATCACTTTCATCATTTGAGAGGAAAAGTTTAAAAAAGACTTCTTTACAAGCAATATTAGCATTGTTGCCATCTCCTTAGGGGAAGAAAGAAAACCTAAGAGGAAGAAGTGAGTAAAGAGATATGGAGGGTCATGCTATATTTAATCACCCCCTCTGCCTTCCAGAAGGTCCAATTTACTCTGTACCCGAAAGCCTTTAATTTCTCCCCCCTCCTTCTCATTCCCTTCTGAATTCCCTTCACTTTCTCCATCTCTAAAAAATGAAAATGACACCCTCTTCACTCTTAAGTTTCACAGCAACCCCTTCCATGAGTAATGTGTGGCAACCATTTTACATACAATTTCTCTTTCTCTATCAATCAATCTATCCTTCTGTTTATGTAAAGTAAAAGGCTGCTCAAGGGAAAGCAAGAGCCTTGTCACTGCCGCTGCGAAGTAAAACACAAACCAGGTGAAGGGCTTTCTCAGCAGGATGCTGAGAAGCTTCACAGCGCTGATTCCCGCCAGGGAGCAGGACCGGGCTGCGCAGGGGAGAGGCCCCGTTCTCCTTGCCAGCCCTCATCTCTCAGGAAGACCCGGGGCTGGAGGACCAGCCGCCAGCACCAGGCCCTGAGCCAGGCCACGGATGCCAGGAGTTGCTAAGGACCCCAGGGAGGAACGCCCGGGAGTGAGCAGTGGGCAAAGGCACTGCTGAGCCAAACCGGTGACAGAGGAGAGCATCTGGCAGGCGGCGGGTCAGAGGGAGGCTCCCAGGCAGCAGGCCTGCGGCAGCGCCTCGGGCAGATGGCAGGGGCAGGAAACAGATGGACAGCCAGGGGCCCGGGCAGGAAGCGCCAGCACCGAGAGTGGGGGATGAGGGATAGGGGGAAGGGAGCAGAGAGAAGGCCTTCCCTGGTACAGAACTGAAATCAATGCACTGACCCACACAGGGAGGCCTCGGAATGTCCTGGAGGGTCTCCAGGACCCACTGTAATACCAGAAACCCTGTGCAACTCTGTCCAGATTCATGCGGGACAATGCACCAGCCCCATCCCCACCCTGGTCCCCCAGCCTCATGGACCCTTCAGCTGCTGTTTGCATCAGGACCATCTTCTCTGGCCAGTGGTTCCCAATCGGGGGTGGGGGGTACAGGCAGTTATTTGGGGGGCCCTGGAGGGGAATTCTTGCCAGCAGTTAGGAAATCCACATGCTCTGCAGCCTGAATAAATAATGCCTCATACCCGCGTGGTACTATCATCCTTCCAGTGTACACAGCTATTGCCATAGCTTAAATACAAGTGCCTTTAAAAGTATTTGACGATGGGCTTCCCCGGTGGCGCAGTGGTTGAGAGTCCGCCCGCCGATGCAGGGGACACAGGTTCGTGCCCCGGTCTGGGAAGATCCCACACGCCGCGGAGCGGCTGGGCCCGTGAGCCATGGCCGCTGAGCCTGTGTGTCTGGAGCCTGTGCTCCGCAACGGGAGAGGCCACAACAGTGAGAGGCCCGCGTACCGCAAAAAAAAAAAGTATTTGATGAAAAGAAAGGCTGCAGTAGACGTTATACAGTTCTCATTTCATACTGGACATACAGAAGATGATTTCTCCAAGACCCCTTGCTTTTGGAAAGGACATGCGGCTGCTTCTGACCAGTGGTATCACCTTTGAGCCAAAGAATAAAAGAGAATCTGTAAGATCCTTATGTGCTTATTGGGCTTCCCTGGTGGCGCAGTGGTTGCGAGTCCGCCTGCCGGTGCAGGGGACACGGGTTCGTGCCCCGGTCCGGGAAGATCCCACGTGCCGCGGAGCGGCTGGGCCCGCAACGGGAGAGGCCACAGCAGCGAGAGGCCCGCGTACCACGAAAAAAAAAATTGAAAAGTTAAACTTATGTGCTTATTATCTTCTTTGATTTCAACTGAAGAAGGCATGTGTCATAGAGGGTGTCCCAAAGTCACAGTGGTGACTCCATCAGCCTTGCACCGTGTGACTTGTGAAAAAGATATATTTTCACACCAGCAACCAATGACTGATATAAACTGTTTTTTTGTTTTTGTTTTTGTTTTTGCGGTACGCGGGCCTCTCACTGTCGTGGCCTCTCCCGTTGCGGAGCACAGGCTCCGGACGCGCAGGCTCAGCGGCCATGGCTCACGGGCCCAGTCGCTCCGCGGCATGTGGGATCTTCCCGGACCGGGGCACGAACCCGTGTCCCCTGCATCGGCAGGCGGACTCTCAACCACTGCGCCACCAGGGAAGCCCTGATATAAACTCTGAAGAAATAAATCTTTTCTTATTACGCTCTAAAAAATTAAATAAAAGCATTACGAAATTTCCCAGTCCATCCATGTCACTGTTCCTTTTCCAAACCATCAGACACCAAAAATACTACTATGACTTAAAATGTTACTACTATCACATTTGGCTCCTTGAAATTTCTGGATGATAAAGGGACAACCATTGATTTCTAGATGTTAACAAGTCTAGACAGTTATTTAATGCCAGCATGCTCAGCAGGGTAAGAGGCGCTCCATTCCTCTCTCTGTGAAAGGTGAGGGCCATTTATCCCTGGGAAGTATTTACGGCTTTGCACACCAAAACTTCTCTACAGGGGAGTTCATCACTGTCTTGTTCGTGAATGGGCAGAACTGGAAGCTCCTTGAGCCACAAAAAGGGGGAGGGGGCTGGGTACACAGACTAAGGGACATTTGTGACTGGCTATAAAAACTCTGTTGAAAACCTAATTGCAGAAAAACCTTAAGTGACACGAGAAATTATTCACCACATATTAAGCAAAAAAAAGCATTTTACAAACTAGAGTATCACCCTTCTTTTGTAAAACCAAAACAAAACCAACAACCACAAATTATCTCTCTCCTATGAAATAGTAGAAAATCTTACTTTAAATATCAATCTTGGGGGAGAGCGAGTGGGAGACTCTAGTTTCTTCCCTGTGTTTCTCAAAGTTTCTACAATGAACAAGTATTACTTCTGTTATTGGGAATAAAGTCCATAACTTATGTCTTATCATTTTTATTTGTTTGACCATTGATGGACAGCAGTTTCTTGTTCTTGGATCGGGATTGGGTTGGGGGTCAAAGACTCTTGACAGTGAGGTTCTTTGCTGCCCTAAACTCTGCAGCTTCCAGGAAACAGGGCACGGGGGTGCAGGTTGCATTTGGGAACCAAATGATCTGAAACAGAACACGGAGGGGTGGGCCATTCTGGGCTATGCTAGCTCATTCTCCACTCACAGGTCTATTCACGGTTATATCGGAGGCTGCAATCCCCCAAAGTCTAACTCCATTTGGAATCCCGGCTGTGAATGTCCAAGGGAAGACCATACTTGCTCCGACCTCCTAGAAAGTCTTTAGGATGCTCTCTCTGGCCAGAAAACTCAGGCACTCTCCCCCGACTCACACACCCACTTAGGTGCCTTCAATCGTATTTCTGACAATTCACCTCTTTAGAATCGCAAATAAGTACTTGCAGTGCCTTCGTTCTACACTGAAATGAATAAAATGCATCCTGAATATGAGCCTAATCCCTGTGACAACCGAACAAAGCTTCCACAAAGTTCCAAAATGACCCCTAGGGGGCTGTACAGCCCCAGGTTGAGAACCATCACTTCAATGGTGGGTTGATATCTACATGATTACTTCTGGGATAGTCTTAGAATAAGGACCATATCCTCAGCACTATCTGGCAGACCCCAGACGGTCTAGTCTTGGCATACTTCTCCAGACTCACCCACATCACTTCCAGCCTTGTTCCTTCTCTCCAACCATTATCACTACTCCTTCCTCCAGCCTCAGAGCCATTGTCTGTGCTCTTCCTTCTTTTGGTAACACTGTTCCCTCATCCTTCAAATATCCTTTCCTCAGAGAAGCCCATCCTTACCTCCCAGACAGGGCAGACCCTCTAGTTTATTCTCTATGACACTGAGGACCTCTCTTTCATAGCTTTTGTCCCAGTTTATAATTTTATATTTAAAATCATTTGATTAATACTTTCCCTATTACAGGATAAAGAGAACAGGAGCTGACCTGCCTGGTCTACTCTGCTTTCCACACTGCCCTAGCATATAGTAGGTGCTCAATATTTACTGAGTAAATAAAGGAACCTTCTTGGAATTCCCCGGCGGTACAGTGGTTAGGACTCCGTGCTCTCACTGCAAGGGCCTGGACTCAATACCTGGTCGAGGAACTAAGATCCCACAAGCCCCGTGGTGTAGCCAAAAAATAAAAATAAAAATAAAATAAAGGAACCTCCTGGAAGACACTTAAATTTCCATCTTTACTGCTTATGAAACTACACACTGATTCTCCTTCCCTATTATGGTTCTGCAAATGTCCCAGTCACTGCCGAAAGGATCTATCCTGTTGACGGCTGTATTCCACACACCTCGCTTGCACAGAGGTAAGAAGAGAGCAGATGCTCAAGAAGTGAGAGAAGCCTCTTTCTACATGTCAGGGTGGGAAGGGGAAGAACTGCCCAACACTGGCCCATGTCTCGCCCTACCTCCTTCCTTTCCACCACCCCAGCATCACCCAGCTCTGACTTACACACACTGAATAAGGACATGGAGAGGCCAACGGGGCACGCCGAGCGCGACACACCCACATTCATCTCTCAAGATTCAACTCAAGGGCTTCCCTGGTGGCGCAGTGGTTGAGAGTCCGCCTGCCGATGCAGGGGACACGGGTTCGTGCCCCGGTCTGGGAAGATCCCACATGCCGCGGAGTGGCTGGGCCCGTGAGCCGTGGCCGCTGAGCCTGTGCGTCCGGAGCCTGTGCTCCGCAACGGGAAAGGCCACAGCAGTGAGAGGCCCGCGTACCGCAAAAAAAAAAAAAAAAAAGATTCAACTCAATGTCACCTTCGTCTTCCCTCCATCCTTCCTCCCTCATGAGGGCAACCACAGAGCTTTCATCTCCCCGACCAGGGAGTTTGGGGACTTGTGTGACTCCTCAGAACCAAAGATTCCTTGAGGGCAAGGGCTTTGTCAAATCCATCTGTTTCCACAGAAATGGAGATGAACACGGCACTCACAAATGTCTGCTGAAAAAACAAACTGATGAGGAGTGCTGGTGGAGCCCTGAGCAAGGCCCTCTGGATCCCTGCAGCTCAGGCCCCTCAGGGATCCAGGTGATGCCAGGAGACCCGGCTCCAGGTTACACTCTGTGAAGTTCCAGATGGACATTCCCTCCTCGAGTAGTGGACTTGGGGAGACTCCCAGAAAAGAGCAGGAGGAGCAGAATGGGGAAGAGATGGACAAGGGGCCCACGCAGAGAGTCCTAAGTGGTCTCGCTGTTGTAATATGACCATACAGCAAGGGCAACTTCACTCCCAGGGGCTCTGCTCAAACCAGCCTGCAGCCACACGGCAGTCCCCAGGGAAGGAAGAAGATGTGAGAGGCCTCTGGGCACACAGAGAAGCAATCCTCCAAGTCTTTGTTCTCTTTGGAACAAGCGGCCCATCACTGTCACCTGCAACTTGGCACAAGAGCCTGATGTAAGAGGCTAGCTTAGGAGCTTAGAGTGAAACGGAGGTTTCTCTTCTCCATAATCTTTGTCCATTAAACTCATGGACCGAAACGGAGGGTCTGACCGTGATTTTTCTCCACCAAACTCATTCAGCTCCTGATACATTTTCCAATGCTCAGCTAAGGCCTGACCCACTCCCACCCTTTTTTTTTTAAGGATAGGGAGGTAGGTTGGTCCCCTCTATTTGGTTGACCAGATCTCTTAGCCTGAACCCAAAAAATGCCTTGCTCAAAACCAACACAGCTCAGCATGATTTTTTTTGTTAGTAACTAAAATGCCTCTACTTCCTAATTTTTAGTCCATCTATACGCTCTTCTTTGAGAAAAGGGAACTGAGTCCCTCTTCCCTTCAGGTCTGGCCCAAGCAGGAAACCAGAGCCCCCTCTACACACACTCAGCACCCAGAGTAACAGAGATGTGGATGCCTGGGCAGCCCTCACCCCGTGTCCAGGCCTGGGGCTGGCCCACCTTGGTAGGCCCTGCCTCTGGGTCTGTGACCTTGCGTCTAACCCACATCCCTTCCTTCACCCCCCCTTTCAAAACTACCACTTCCCCCTCACCATTCTGGCTGCAAACATGACAAGGAGTGGAGTCACAAAGAGCCCTGCCCAGTTTCAAAACTTACCGAACAAACGGGAAAGGTGTCTAAAATTTTGAAGTTGTAAGGAAAAAGAACACGGGAAGGCAGAGAAGAGTGGGGAACAGGAGAACAGGCCGGGCAAGGTCTGCGCTGCTGGAGGTCCCTGCAGCGCCGGTGGCACTCGGCGCCCAGGCCTTCGTCCTGCCAGCTCCACAGTGACCCCCCATTCCGGCGACTCCCGCTCTCCCCAGATAAGTACCGGCTCCCCAAAAGGCCTTCCCCATTGACCTCTGCCGTCCAACGGCCCCGAGAACCGGCCCGCCCTTGTAACTTGAGGGGCAGGGCCCGGGACGGCTGCCCCAAGGGTCCCTGGGCTTTCTACCCCCGTGAATGCCTGGCCTTCGGACCCCGCGCTCGGGCGAGGGTAAGCCCCGAGCAGGATGCCCTGCGGCGCGGGGTCCGGGGAAAGAGGCGGCGGGAGAAGGTCGGCTTCCGCGGCCTGAGCGCCGCCGCCCGGCCGCTCTCCACCCCCGGCTCGGGTCCGAAGCGGCGCGGCCCGAGAAGAGGAAGGAAGACCCACAGGAACTTTGGCTGTGGTTTCGGTCACCAGCTCGCAGGCTCCGCAGAGTGGCTGGAAAAACTTGGGACCTCCGAGCGGGGGCGGCGCGAGCAGGCCTGCCGGGTGCGCCGAGTTCCAGCGCGGAGGCTGCACGCGCAACTCGCCCGAGGAAGCCCCCTCCAACTTGACTTGGGCGGCGAGACCCCCGCCCGGGGCGCGATGCTCCCGCCGCGGGAGCGTCCTCTCCGCGGCCACCCCGTGTGACCCAGGCTTGCGCCCGGGCCTCTCTTACCATCTGCGCCACTTTCAGCAGCGCTGCGTGGGTGCGGGGGTAAACGGGGTCCAGCAGCCCCTCCGAAGAGCTCGCGCCCAGCTGCCCCGCGCCGGCCCCGGCTCCCGGGGCGCCGGAGGCGGAAGGCCAGAAGCGGAGAGGCTGGGTGGGGCCTTGGGGGCGTGGCGCAGGGGCGGGGTCCTAGGGTGGGGCGGGGCCCGCGCCCCCGGCCCGCGCTGAGGACGCCCACCCAGCCTCCGCCGGACGCACGGGGGAGGGCCTGGACCGCGTTCTCCGGAAAGGTGGCGGCAGCCCCCGCCCTCTGGGAGGCGCGAAAGTTCGGCTGGAGGGAGGAGGGAAACGGACGCCCCGGGCCGTGGCCTTTCCGAGATGGGCGAGGCCAGGGCACAGCTGGGTCTCAGCCTCCTGGGATCTGGTGTGGGTGCGGCTGCGGATATGTGCTAAGGGTACTTGATTGAAGTATAACTCACATACACTGAAATGCCCAAACCTTCCGTGTTCAGCTCCGTTAATTGTTCTGTATGTGTATGTACACCTGTGTAACCACCGCCCGCAGCAACAAATACCGGGCCGATACCCCCAAAAAAGTTCCCTCGTGCTCCTTCCCTCTTTCTGTCACTATAGATTCGTTCTGCCTCTTCTCAGACTTGATGTACTTGAAATAATACAGAATATTCTCATTTGTGTCTGGCTTCTTTCACTCAACAACATGCATCGAGATTAATCCCAATAAAGCTGTGGTGAACATTCTGGTGAGATTTTTTGGTGGACAGAAGCTCTCATTTCTCCCGGGAAAATACTTAATGAGTGGGTTTGCTGGGTCACAAGGTGAACATAGGTTTACTTCTAGTAGAAGCTGTCAAACAGTTAAGAGATGCTACACTGCACTCCTTCCGGGTTACTTTTAACACGAGCAAGCAGGACTACAGAAATGAAATGTTATCAGTGTTCTCTCTGAGCAGAGTGTCTCTGTGGCCAAACTTGATATATCTCCAAATGTTTCGAAATAACAAAAAATCTACCTCATGACATCATTGGATGCCAGGGCTGTCCTGTCATCAGAAGACTGTCAATGTGGCAAAGTCTTGATGATTCTAGAATGTGGAGATACTCATGCAATCTCTGTTTTGACAAGTCTCCCAGGTGACTCTGATGACCACTCAAGTTGAGCACCATCATTGCCAAAGTTGAGGCATTTCAGGAATCGTAATACCATGTTCTCTACTTGTGTGTACATTTGAAAGTTTTCATGACCAAAAAAAATTGCCTCTAATATGTTTTCTGTTTAGATAATAGTCACGGTGCCTTCCATTTCGTTCTCTATAAAACAAAGATAATTTCATCTCGGGGCTCCTGGGACAATGTGATAGCCGTGCAGGCGCTCCGTGACAGCTCCAGATGCATGCCGTTTTCCATACAGATTTACATCTTCACTTTTGTACTTTTCCAAGGCTTTGGAACCCATCATGGAGATGACAGGGGGTCTTTGTTGAAGTGAAGGCTTCAGGGAAGCAGAAAAACCCAGCAGTGGATATTTCCCCTCCTTCCAGGGGCCTTCATCCAATTCTCCAGCAATCTTCTAAATCAGTGATTTTCAATGTATGGTTCCCCAGCCCAGCAGCACCAGCATCACCCCGGAACTAGTGAGAAATGCAAATTCTTAGCCCCACCCCCCCCATCCGCCCCAGACCTGCTGAATCAGAACCTCTGGGGGTGAGGCTCAGCAATCTGTGTTTTGGCAAGGTCGGCCCTCCACCTCCCACGTGATTCAGATGTATGACGGAGTTTGAGAACCACTGGCATTTCCGGAGTCCACTGGAGCCGAGACTTGGCTGGGTTTCTCGGACTGCCGTTGGCCCACGTGCCACCCAGCTTAGATCGGAAATAATCACTGCTGGTGGCCACTCTGTGTTAATCATTTTATCATGATCACTTGAAAGCCCAAGCGAGAGGCTTGGCAGCACAAGAGCTGCGTGCCGGCCCGGGGTGCAAGAAGAGGCTCCACACACCAGACCTGCGGCCAAGTACACGGAGGTGTCTACACCGGGTGATGACTTCTTGGTGGGAAAGGCTGCCCCCTGGGGAGGAAGGGCTTTGGTGGGTGCAGGGCTGGCTGCACTCAAGAGTGAGGGGGCCCACCCACCTTTGCCGTCTTGTCTTGCCACCTCTCCAGCCACATCTAGCAGCTTCCACTCCTTTGGACCCCATGCTCAAGCCTGAATGAATGTCACGCCCTCCGCTATATCATGCTTCTGAGTGTTTGTCTGAACTCCCTTCTCCACTCACTGACGGCTGGTTAACAGCTCTTTATCCTTCAGTGTGTGTGGTTGAGATGGCCCCTCCTCCTCCAGGAAGCCTTCCCTGACTTCCCACCATTTCCCAGTAAGGGTAAGGTGACCCTGGTGGGCTCCCATCATTTGATTAGGAAGTTGCATGGTGATACTGTCAAGTCATCTTTGGAAAATACCACCTGCCACGACTCCTATGAGGATTATATAAGTTAAGGCCTGGAAAGTCCTCAGCACAGTGCCTGGCATATAGCAAGTCGTCAACAGTGTGCAGGCTCTTCTGGGCCTTCATCCTGACATCCATGGCACCAATCACAATGCCTGGAACACAACGGTGCATCTTTATTACTTTTCAATTTGATAGTGGAAGAACCATTTATTTATGCTTAATTGCCATGAAGCCCAAGAATAATCGTGACTATCAGGTGTGACTAACAGGTCACATCAATTTCACTGGTCTATTAAATTAAAACTAAGTCTGAACATGAATGCTCACTCTGCATTATTTGTTGTGCATAAGGAATAATCTTCTACTTGAAAATGGGGGGTGGGGGGGAACCTATCTGGAGATTCAAGAAAAGAGTAGCGTGGAAAGAGCACTGGATTCAGTTACAAGACCTGGCTGGGAATCCAGGTGCCTCGGAGCAGGAATCTCCAGATCTGCAAAGCAGGGGGCGGCGCTGCTTACTCACAGGGCTGCTGTGAGGAGTGAATGAGATTACACGTGTTCAGGCATTTGGTACACGTTAGTGGACCCTGAAATAGGCTGGGATGGAGGACGGCTGTGTCTGGCAGGTTGGGGCACTGGCAGACGGGCAAACAGCATTCTGAGCCAGGACCTAGCAAAAAACAAGCAAGCAAACAACAAAGCAAAAACCTCTGGGCTGCCCTTGGTTCAGATCTGCCCTTTTTGTTCATAAACCTTGACCAGCTTACATGCCTTGTACCATGTCCCTCCGATACCCCCAAGAAACGTCTGGAAACAACTAAGGGACATGAAACATTGCTAACGCTTGCTGCCCCGCTCAGGATGTTTGTACTTGGTTCCTGCCTACACTTGAGAATCTGGCGCTGACTCACACAGGTGGTCCCCGAATTACCCCCACCCCCGCCCAATGTGTCTCTGGAAAGCCCACCCTATCTGGTGGATGTCACGTTGCAGACTGATGTCTGGCAGTGGTTGATGAGAGCATGGTGACACTGGATGGATCAGCAGTGAAGCTGACCTTGGACAATTTTCTCTCATTTTCTGATAATTTCCTGTATGTTGCCATGACTCCTTAAGTAGACTGTAGGCTCCCTGTAGACCATCTGCTTTGTGAATGCTCTCCACTGGCTGTGACTTGCTATGCTTTGGGGCTGTACATTTGCAAGAGTGGGGCAATGGAGGACCCCTAACTCCTTTAGCAGTGGGGCAGTCTGCATAAAGGTCCTGGTTGTATTTGCTTGACCTTTGGAATGAGGAGATGGGACTTTGGTTGCTGGTCTGCCCACAAGTGAAGTTATCTGGACCTCAGTGTTCCTATTTGTGAAATGGGCTGATAGCGCTCAATTTTGAGGTTCAAACAGAAATGAATCTGAAAATGTTAAGAAAGGTAACAAAGCAGCATACAAATGTAAGGAATAGTTAGCTTTTTGTGCTAGCGTCTTCTATCAGCATCAGTATTCCTATGAAGTTATCAGGACAGGGGAGGGAAGGAAGGGGAGAGGGAGGAGAGAGGAGGCTCTTTTTCCTTCTTTATCCATGAAATCTTTCAAAAATGAAAGAAATGATGACCAAAGATGCCTACACTTCCCTTCAAAAGGAGACCAAGGAATGGGCATAGTCCTCTGAATGGTTTTTATGCAATGGCTCTGGTCACCTGCCCACCTTTCTAAGAGAACTTGAAGATGTCATTTTTTCCACAAATAATAAGGATCCTTTTTTTTTTTTTTGACCTGCTCAAACCACTGCCTTCTCTTGTCTTTTAAAAATATTTATTTCCTGATGATGAAGGTATTTCCTGCTCATTGTAGAAAATTGGGGGAAATTCAGAAAAAAACAAAGAAAACTGCATCACCCCATGATCCCACCACCTTTTACAGTTTGGTTTGTTCTGCCTTTTGTAAACTCCAAGTTATACCACAAACATTTCCTGTTAAAAATTACTCACAAAGGGTTTTTAGTGGCAGCACTGATTTTGTGTGTACAACTTTTCTCCATTATATATTTTTAGGAAGACAGCACTTTAACAACTGATCTTCATTTTAATAACCAATCTAGCAACCACACTTCAAGCACAGCTTGAAAAATGTGTTTAAAATACAAAGTTAAATCATTAATGATGGTGACTCTGAATGAACTTGGGTTGTAGTGCATTCATTTCTAAAGTCTCATACAATGGATTTAATTAATTATTGAATCATTCTCCTACTGTTAGGGTTTTAGGCTTAGTTTTTTCCCCCCTATCATACATAAGACCAGGATTAGCATCTTTGTGCATGAATCTTAGACTCCTAAGAGAAACATGCCCAAGTTCAAGGGAATGGATAATTTTCAAGGCTCTTCGTATGTATAGTGAACTCGATTTCTGGAAATGTCCCACTTCATCCCTACAGCCTATGTAGTTTCCACCTGGTTCCTTTCCTCACAGTACAGATGTTCTCTATCCACTAGGGTGGAGGAGCTGGAAGCTCAATGATGTCATCATTAAGAAGTTTGTTTCCCCCTCCATCTCTCTTCCAGTCACCTTTATCCCGCGACTGGCTTCTTCTTGTGGTCGCGAGATATTTGCCAACAACTTCCAGCCTACGCATTTCTTCAGAACTCCTTTCCCAGAACCCCCCAGCAAGCCTGGTCACGTGCCCCTGCCTGAACCAGTCGCTGTGGCTGAGGTGGGACTGGCTTAGGCCATCCCTAGAGTACAGTGGAGCTGGCTTTCCCCGAAGTTGCTGGGGTGTAAGTGGGTGGTATGGATGTGCAATAAAAACTAGGGCAGTCGGATAACAAGAGGCGGGGAGAAGGGATGCTTAGGCAGCAACAAGGTCGGCTACATCCTGGATGAGTTATTCCGAATATTCTAGAAAAAAGTCTGCCATTGACACACGTTTTCTCAAAACACACCTTCCAAATGGAATGTCTCTTCAACTTTCTTGCCACTCACCCTCCTAAGTTTCTGAAAAATCATCACCTCTGGATTGCCAAGCACTTTCCCCCAAACCTGATCCTCTTTTATATACACCGAACACCTAAATTTACTTGTAACAACACATATTCTAATCTTCCCCATTATCCTAGGTCATCAGCACTGGAACAGTTACCTCACCTTCCTTTACAGCTGTCTGCTTACAACTGGCAGCAAGAACATAGCCAGAACATTTATGTAAGGCCAAGTTAGGAAATACTTCTCAGGTTGCCCTTTTTCAGCGTAACTGTGCACACGTCTGCCCCAGGCTTATATGGACTTTCCTAGGAAATACGGCGGGTCTGGTCCCAGACCACCACGATAAGGCGAGTCACAAAAATCTTTTGGTTTCCTGGTGCATATAAAAGTTCTGTTCAGGGCTTCCCCGGTGGTGCAGTGGTTAAGAGCCCACCTGCCGACACAGGGGACACGGGTTCGTGCCCCGGTCCGGGAAGATCCCACATGCCGCGGAGCGTCTGGGCCCGTGAGCCATGGCCACTGAGCCTGCGCGTCCGGAGCCTGCGCTCCGCAACGGGAGAGGCCACAACAGTGAGAGGCCCGCGTACAGCAAAAAAAAAATTAAAAAAATCCTAACCATCACCTGAGCCTTCAGAAGTCCTAATCTTTTTGCTGGCGGAGGGTCTTGCCTGGATGTTGATGGCTGCTGATGAGGCGGTTGCTGAAGGTAAGGGCGTCTGCGGCAGTTTCTTAAAATAGGACAATAGTGAAGTCTGCTTCATCAATTGACTCTGCCTTTCACAAATGACTTCTCTGCAGCCTGCAGTGCTGTGTGATAGCATCTGACCCATAGATCTTCTTTCCAAACTGGAGTCAATCCTCTCAAACCCTGCCACTGTTTCATCAACTAACAGTCTGAACCCTCGGTTGTCATTTCAACAAGCTTCACAGCATCTTCACCAGGAGCAGACTCCATCTCAAGAAACCACTGTCTTTGCTCATCCATAAGAAGCAAACTCTCTTCTGTTCAAGTTTTATCAGGAGATGCAGCAATTCAGTCCCATCTTCAGGCTCCACATTTAATTCTGGCTCTCTTGCTGTTTCCACCACATCTGCAGTGACTTCCTCCACTAAAGTCTGAGGGCTGGAATCAACTTCTTCCAAACTCCTGTCAATGTTGATATTTTTTTTACCTCTTCTCATAAATCAAGAATGTTCTTAATGGTATCTACAACAGTCAATCCTTTCCGGAAGATTTTCAATTGACTTTGCCCAGATCCGTCAGAGTAATCACTATCTACGGCAGTCAAAGTCTTATGAAAAATGTTATTTCTTAAATAATAAGCTGAAATGACTCCTTTATCCATGGGCTGCAGAATGGATGTCGTGTTAGCAGGCACGACAACATTATCTCATTGTACGTCTCCATCAGCGCTCTTGGGTGATCTGGTGCCTTGTCAATGAGCAGTAATATTTGGAAAGGAATCTTCTGGGCAGTAGGTCTCAACAGTGGGCTTAAGATAGTCAGTAAACCATGTTGTCAACAGATGTGCTGTCATCCAGGCTTTGTTGTTCCACTTACAGAGCGCAGGCAGGGTGGACCTAGCCGAACCCTTAAGGTCCCTAGGATTTTCAGAATGGTACATGAGCACTAGATTCAACTTAAAATCACCAGCTGCATTAGCCCCTAACAACAGAGTCAGCCTGTCCCTTGAAGCTTTGAAGCCAGACACTGACTTCTCCTCTCTAGCTATGAAAGTCCTAGATGGCATCTTCTTCCAGTAGAAGCCTGTTTTGTCTACACTGAAAATCTGCTTAGTGTAGCCACCTTCATGAATTATCTGATCTTCTGCACAACTTGCTGAAGCTTCTACGTCGGCACTTGCTGCTTCACCTTGCACTTTTATGTGGAGACGGCTTTTTTCTTTAAACCTCATGAACCAACCTCTGCTAGCTTTAAACTTCTCTTCTGCACCTTCCTCATCTCCCTTAGCCATCACAGAATTGAGATTTAGGACCTGGCTCTAGGTTAGGCTTTTTTTTTTGGCTTAAGGGAATGTTGAGGCTGGTTTGACCTTCTTTTTATCCAGACCCCTAAAACTTTCTACATATCAGCAGTGAGTCTGTTTTGCTTTCTTATCATTTGTGTGTTCGCTGAAGGAGCACTTTTAATTTCCTCCAAGAACTTTTCCTTTGCATTCACAGCTTGGCTGTTTGGCACAAGAGGCTGAGCTTTCAGCCTGTTGGGGCTTTCGACATGCCTTCCTCACTAAGTTTAATCATTTCTAGCTTTTGATTTAAACTGAGAGACATGTGAGACTTCCTTTCACTTGAGCACTTCGAGGTCATTGTAGGGTTATTAATTGGCCTAATTTCAATATTGTTATGTCTCAGGGAATAGGGAGGCCTGAGGAGAGGGAGAGAGACGGGGAATGGCTGGTTGGTGGAGCAGTCAGAACACACACATTTACTGATTAAGTCTGTCATCTTGTATGGGCATGGCCTGTGGTGCCCCCAAACAATGAACAATAGTAACATCAAAGATCACTGATCACAGATCACCATAAGAAACATGAGAAAGTTTGAAATATTGGGAGAATTACAAAAATGTGACACAGAGGCATGACAGGAGAAAATGCTGCTGGAAAAATGGCACCAATATGCTTGCTCCACATAGGGTTGCCACAAACCTTCAATGTGTATAAAACACAGTACCTGTGAAGTGCAGTAAGGTGAAGCGCAATAAAATGAGGTCTACCTGTATACCTGGATTGTTTTTTTCTGTGAAAATCTCTTTTCAAGTTAATAATTGTCTAGGGAACAGAAACACAGACTTTTAAATTGCTTTTCTACCCAGGGCTGCATCTTCAGCTATTGGTTCTAAATGTCTGTCCTGTACGCAGAGATATTTTATGTATTTAAAATCTTTTGTGTGCTGATACCCTGAAGGGATTTTCCTATGAAGGGAGCAATTTTAAAATGTACAAAAGCAACTGACACTGAACATTCTTGTTTCTAGATTTTCTTATGGTTTTAAAATATTGGCTAAATATTTACCTTTGGGGGCTATGAGTTGGAAATAGCAATGGTGAGAGATTAAATGCCTAAAGCATTTCATTGATTTGCCATGAGTGTGGAAATACATCAAATTAAAACCCACCCAGCTCTATCAAAGAAAACGTGATGGTTCTGGAAGGGCTGAGAGGTGAATGCAGACAGCGAGCACAGACAGCAGAGTGTAAGCACACTATACTATCCCTGTAACAACATTTTTCAACCCCAGAAACCTATTCTTCTTGTTATGCTGGCTGTGTTTCATGTGGCTTTGCTTTTGTTTTTTTATTCTTTCTCGAGAGAAAAATTAAACCCAGTTCAAAACTTATAGCTTTAGCTGAATAATAGAGAATCATTTTGTTGTCTAAAAACCCACACTTAAAAATTATTCATGGGGCTTCCCTGGTGGCAGAGTGGTTGAGAGTCCGCCTGCTGATGCAGGGGACGCGGGTTCGTGCCCCGGTCCGGGAAGATCCCACATGCCGCAGAGCAGCTGGGCCCGTGAGCCATGGCCGCTGAGCCTGCACATCCGGAGCCTGTGGTCCACAATGGGGGGAAAAAAAAAAAAAAAAAAAAAAAAAAAAAAATTATTCATGAACAAAGTCTCTCAGCATTCAAAAGAAGAAATAATTTCCTTTCAGCCAAAAATAAATGTTTTTTGGTTTTTTGGTGGTTTTTTGGGGTGAACTTTTAAGGCAACACAAAGGGTCATGCTCTTGAAAAGTCACATATAAAAACATGACAGCAAGTCCCCTCCGCATGGATGCAAATGAATCACTGATCTCTTGAAATAGATCTCTCTGGCGCTACTGGTTCAGGAAAGGCCTACGGCTGGTTGTGGTCTATTTGGAAGACATTTCAAAGTGGCTTATGAAATCTTTTACTCCGGAAGTTACTTGCTATATATGTGTCCATGATTATAGAAATCACACTCACAAACACACACACCCACACAATCATAAAAGCAGTCTTCTTTCTTTATGACCGTTTCCAGAAACAGACCTCTTAGGTTACAGTTTTTCTGCCTCTTATGGAGACTTGATTGCAATATAAAGTACTTTAAAAATCTACCAGGTAATGAAAGAGAATGTAAAAAAGAATATATGTGTACAAATATATATATATATATATATAACTAAATCACTTTTCTGTACATCTGAAACTAACACAACATTGTAAATCAACTATATTTCAATTAAAAAAAAAATCCACCAGGTGCATGCAAGGTGAACATGCTTCTGGGAGTGTGAAAGGGAGAGATGGACAGAGAGGCAGCACACACAAACCCTGACTAGTTATTTCAGCTCTTCTTGCAAAATCAGCGAGTCGGAGGCTGTCCGGGTGATGACTGGGAATGCCGCTCCAGAAAGATCGCAGCCCCGGTCACCTGCAGGTCTGCGCCACTGAAGCTGAAGCTTCATGGCTACATGCGGGACCCAAAGAGGCCTCTTGTGTTCCCCACGCCCACCCACTCCCACCCTCCACCCCACCTCTCCCTCTTGGTGTCCCCTCCCCCCTACCTTTTTGGACACCAACCCAAGAACATTCTTCATTGTTCCTTTCAAAGGTCCGGGGTGGGTGTCATTAGACACTGAAGAAATCCCAACTCTCCTTTATAGGGGGAAACAGAGGTTGGCTAAGGAATTAGATGAACAGGAAAACCAACGCAAACAACACACAACAGAAAGAAAACAGCACTGCCACACAAGCAGAAAAGAGGAGGCCACGGGGCCATGTCCACAGAGTGCACGGCTAAACCCTCTCCCTATCATCAACTATACTAACGTTTCAGTGGTTTTTTGTTTTTCAGTTTGAAAAATCACCCAAGATACACTGCCATTCCAGCAAGAACCATCTTGCCTAAAAACACTTCCTCTAAGTGCACATCTGCCTCCGGAATGGGGTTCTTCCCACTGTCTCATAATATCTAATAATAATGTTACAAAATATTAGGGCTTGGAGATTTGGAGCCTTTTGGTCCGATATGTTCCACCTAATATGGTACCTGTGTCTCGCAAAATGGTTTTTAAGGTACATGCAAGTATTTATCCTTTTAATGGTTATGAGCTTATTTTAATCTGTATTAGAAAAAAATACCACCAGCACATCAGCCACTGTGCTCAGAGCACCACTTAAGGCGAGCTCATTACTAAGTTCTAAGGCTAGTGTCTCATTAGATGCTCTCTGTGCCAACCAGTTGGCATGTGAGACTCATGCCGCCAGCGATCCCCAGACTTGGGGAGATGGGTCTCTCTGACCACGCTGGCCTGGGGGCTGTGGACAGTGTCTCCTGGCAATATCACCCCAGGCAACCCCATGAGGATGAAGAATTCCCCACAGCCCCCAGCTTCAGGCTTCAGCAATAAGTCTCCTTTCTTGAGTCAGACGCCACATTACCCTGGATTGTGAAACATTTAATGAAAAGAGAATCTGGCATTTTTAAAAGTTAGGTTTACAAACTTGATGCATTCTTAATATTAGCAATTTATCTATTTCTAGTACACTGCCTAAGAAAATAAGGTCTATGAAGACATCAACAAGATATTTAATATTCATTATAAGCTACAGCACTTTGCAAATAAGTATCCAGTTTAATTATAACAAACCACTGTGAGCAAATTTAACTAAGTATATAAAAACATTAGTTAAATACAATTCTCTGGAAATATACATTATACCTACAGCTGTTTTTACAGTGAGATTTTTTCCTTTTTTTTTCCCTTTTAATTCTCAAAATGGCGAATCACTGTATGGTCCTGGATCTCCAAGCTATAAAACTGAAATATGTGTTTCCAGCATAGCAGATGGTGACCAGGAAGGCGAAGAACTGGAGAAAACAAAACATAATAGAAAGGGGGTTTAGGGCACATCCTAATTAGCAAAAGTTGTCATTTCACCTCTACTGAATAATGCACTTTATGGTATCCCTTGACTCCAAGCTTTCTCATCTAAACCTGCTTTATTGGTTCAATTACCTTCCTTCTGAAACAATTTCAGGCTAGGCTGTTTTTCTTTTTTGGAACCTATCTGGAAAGGCTGTAGTCTTACTCCAATAAGCCCAGGGTGTTCACGTGGGGGTGAATATGGTGGTGTGCATCTGAGAAAAGCCCGTGTATTTCTAATTTAGTATCGGTGATTTTAGACCAAAGCTTAACCTCACACTGTCACAGGCTCAGTTTACACAAACAAGCTGAGTGGGAGGAAGGAAGCCAGGGGCCCACATGGGGTGTGAGTGCAGAGCCGGGAAAACAGCGGGCCCTCTCCTGGGGCAACCACAGCCCAGTTCCACCTGATTTTTCATTTTAAAAAAAATTTTATTGACGTCCAGTTGATTTACAGTGTTGTGCTAATTTCTGCTGTACAGCAAAGTGACTCAGTTATACATATATGTACGTTCCTTTTCATATTCTTTTCCATGATGGTTTATCACAGGATATTGAATATAGTTCCCAGGGCTATACAGTAGGACCTTGTTGTTTATCCATCCTATATATACTAGTTTGCATCTGCCCAGCTGATTCTTGCTGTGTGCTAACTTGAGCCCTGTGACTTTTAATCTCACGTGGACCCACGCTCTTTACCCTTAAATAGAGATTTTGAGATATAGGTCAAGAATACGATGAACACCCATGGATCACCCACCAGCTTTAACATCATACTGTTGGTCTTCCTGTCTAACTGCCTGCCTCCCGCCCCCATCACTTCTATTGCGGATGGAATATTATAAGGCCCATATCAGAGAAACTTTTAAGATTAGTTTTTTAAATTTGAAAAATACACACTTATGGTTTAAAAATGCAAACAGTACATAAACGCATAAATTAAAATGTAGAAAGCCCCTCATCCCACACTCCTGGTGGTCCATCACAGTCCCTGGAAGGAACCTCTGCTGGTGTCTATCTTCCTAGGCATCCTTAGAGCATAAACAAATATTTCTACTTCAACAAACAGAATCCTAGTGTGCTCATTTTCTGCCTCTCTCTCCCACTGACACTGTAGGCAGCAGAATTATTCTTAGAATCCCTCAAACGTTTTTTCTCCCTCAAACACTTATTTTGTTCTAGCATTTGGCTTTCACTCCAGCAGACTCTTTCAGCCTCTTTGTGCTCCAGGCCATCGGGAGGCCCCATGATGCTCAAACCAGGAAGTTCACTGCCAAGGTGTCCCTCCCGCAGGTGATGCTTTTCCCTGCAGGTAACTTTGTCCTCCTGGCCCAGATCCTCAGCCGGCCTTGGGGAGGGAGGAGGAGACCGTGGGGATGAAGGGCTCACTCACCGACGAGGCTGCCCAGCTGTTGAAGTTGTGACTGTCCCTCTCCGGGGAGACAGAAGATGCATCCACAATAGCGGCTGAGAGGTATAAGACGAAGGCACTGCCATTAAAGCACAGACCCTGGGAGACAGAGGCGCAGAGTGTTTAGGGAGCCTGGGAAGGTCCGGGCATACCCGGACCTCAGAAGCGGCCAGAAGCGCACCCTGGCTGTGGCAAGGGGCCCACCTGGACTCGTGAAGGGGGCAGGGGACAAGCGCGATGAGAAGGCAGCTCCTCGGTGCCTTGGGGGTACTCAGTGCATGCTGCTTCCTCGCTTACCAACGCTTCGAGGGGTTGCAAAGGGGCTCCTCAGTTGGAGCAGCAAATAAAATATCCCAACTAGAAGGCAGACACGTCTGACGTTTAGCATCTGCCAGCAGCAAAGCAAAATTTTCAAAATTTGTCTGTAAACATCTCGAAACTGGGGGAGTTTACACAGAAACCCAGATTTCTGGATTCTCTTAGGAAGGGAAAACAACAACAACAACAGAAGATCTAGCGATCCTGTGGGAGCACATTTCCAGCTTACTTCTCCGTGAAGAATATCCTGCTGTTGTTTAAGTCAGTGCACATGGGTGGCAAGGATTCAACCGTTTACGCTCACTTGCATGACTTTCTGGTCTCTTCACATGTGTGAGTGTGGAACCCCGACATGGAGGGGTCTCCTGACTGCTGGCCAGGGCTCTACTCACTACTCAGGCAGAGGAGCACCCAGAGCAGGATGACATCAGAAAAAACTGCTGGATGGAAGTTGAGAGACATGGGCCCAATTGTGCGTGAACCTGTGCAAAGTCAGGAGGCTCCAGACCTCAGTTTCCTTAGCTATAAAATGGGGACACACCCCATGATGATAAATTCCGAAAATGCAAATCAGAGCATTTTAAAACCAGGGAGTTTCGGAAGGGAGCAGTGTTAAACAAGTTAAAAAAAAAAAAAAAAAGTAACATTAAAGGCAATATTTTAAGTTCTTAATGTAATAAATCAATGAAGGAGGCTTAGGTTTGGAGGAGAGACAGACTAATAGATGCTCTAGGCCAGAGGTCAGCAAAATAAGAACCCTGACCAGCAGTCAGGAGACCAAGACTTCGAGTCCCTTCAGAACTGTCACAAAATAGCTAAAAATATTGAAGTGGCTTTGGCACTGGCTAATGAAGAGCGGCTGGAGAGTTCTGAGGCACTTGCTAGAAATATGGATGTTTAAGGAGATTCTGGTGAGGTCTCAGATGGAAATGAGGAATATATGTTATTGGAAACTGGAGGAAAGGTGATCCTTGCTATAAAGTGGCAAAGAACTTGTCTGAAAGGTGTTCTCGTGTTCTGTGGAAGGGAGAAGTTCAAGCAATGATACTGAACATTTAG
Organism: Lipotes vexillifer; assembly: GCF_000442215.2. Lineage (NCBI taxonomy): Eukaryota > Metazoa > Chordata > Mammalia > Artiodactyla > Lipotidae > Lipotes > Lipotes vexillifer. Next base: position 239,372 of record NW_006791881.1, on the reverse strand, counting down.
CTGAGGAAATTTTTAGCAAAGTGCTGAAGGAGTGGCCTGGTTCCCCCGACAGCTTGGAGGAAAATGCAAAAGGAGAGAGATGAATTGAAGAAGGAATTGTTAAGCAAAAAAGAACCAGAACTGGGACTTCCCTGGCAGTCCAGTGGTTAAGACTCCGCACTTCCAATGCAGGGGGTACGGGTTCGATCCCTGCTCAGGGAACTAAGATCCCACACGCCGCGCGGCTCAGCCAAAAAAATAAAAATAACAAAATCAAAAAGAACCAGAACTTGAAGATTTGAAAAATTCTCAGCTCAGCCATATTGCGAAAAATGAGAAAGCTCTTTCAGAAGAGAACACTCAGGGTGTGGCCGAACAGCCTTTTTAGAAAGAGATTACAGGTGCAAACCACAGATCTAATCGACCATCCCAGCAGAAGCCAGGAATAGCTAAGGGATTATACCAGTAAAAACATTACAAGTTTGAACTGAAGGGGATGCAGATGGGCCAAAATGAAGGAGGGCTGTGGAACTTCTTGGATTCTATGGGACAGAACGAACGACAGAACTATTTGACTGCGAAATAGCTTTACCTTTCACGAAAAGAATGAATCACCCGAAGGTGATTCAGAGATCATCAGGGCTGCCACTCTCATCATGGGCCCAGTGGGCAGGCTGGTTCCTCCTCAGTTTCAAAGGGTGGGATTTCTGTGAGTCAGGATGTCCCTACCCAGTGCCCCAGGGGCAGGGCCACCCTGCAGAGACACCAGGGTGACAATGCTACCCCAATGCACCAGGAAGGCAGAGCACTGAACCAAAAAAAGGATTGTTCTGGAGCCTTAAGATCAGATGGAATTTGCCTTGTAACTTTTGGGCTTGCTGGGGACCTGTCACCCCTTCCTTCTTTCCTATTTCTCCCTTTTGAAATGGGAATGTCTATCTGTACCTGTTTCACCGCTGTATTCTGGAAGCACTCAACTTGTCTGGTTTCACAGGTTCACAGCTGGAGAGGAATTCTGCCTCGGGATGAACTGTACCTCAAGCCCCACCCATATCTGACATAGATGATACTTAAAGGAGACTTTGGATCAAGACTTTAGTTGATGCTGGAATGAGTTTGGGGGATGTTGAGATGGAACAAATGTATTTGCATGTGAGATGGTCAAGATTGGGGGGGCAGAATTTTTTTTAATATATTATTATTTTTATTGATATTAGTACACTATTTTTATACATTTATTTATTTTTATTTACTTATTATTTTTGACTGTGTTGGGTCTTCGTTGCTGCACGCAGGTTTTCTCTAGTTGAGTCAAGTGGGGGCTACTCTTCATTGTGGTGTGTGGGCTTCTCATTGCGGTGGCTTCTCTTGTTGAGGAGCACAGGCTCTAGAGCACATGGGCTTCAGTAGATGCGGCACGTGGGCTCAGTAGTTGTGGCTCGTGGGCTCTAGAGTGCAGGCTCAGTAGTTGTGGCACACGGGCTTAGTTGCTCCGTGGCACGTGGGATCTTCCCGGACCAGGGCTCGAACCCGTGTCCCCAGCATTGACAGGCGGATTCTTAACCACTGCACCACCAGGGAGGCCCAGGGCAGAATATTATGGACTGAATGTGTCTCCCCAAATTCATATGTTGAAGCCCTAACCCTCAACGTGATAGTATTTGGATACGGGGCCTTTGAGGTAATTCGGATTAGAGGAGCTCATGAGAGTGGCATCCCCCTGAGAGGGTTAGCACCCTTCTAAGAAGAGACGAAAGGGAGCTCACATCCTCTCTTTCTCTCTCTGCCATATGAGGACACAGCAAGATCAGCAGGCATCTGCAAGCCAAGAGGAGAGCTTTCACCAGAAACCAACTATACTGACACCTTATCTTAGACTTCTGGCCTCTAGAACTGAGAGAAATTTCTGTCATTGAAGCTTCCCGTCTAGAGTATTCTGTTTTGGCACCCAAGCAAAGACAGGTTCTGTAATCTACACATTTTCTTATTTATTCCCCCTGCCCCGCCCCCAGGCTGTGACTCCCTCTGTAATCATGCACCACCCAGCATGGAGTCAGGACAAGAATCCAATCACTCTTTTTTTTTCTTTTTTTTCTTTTTTTTTTTTTTTTTTGCGGTACGCGGGCCTCTCACCGTTGTGGCCCCTCCCGTTGCGGAGCACAGGCTCCAGACGCGCAGGCTCAGCGCCCATGGCTCACGGGCCCAGCCGCTCCACGGCATGAGGGATCTTCCCAGACTGGGGCACGAACCCGCGTCCCCTGCATCGGCAGGTGGGGTCTCAACCACTGCGCCACCAGGGAAGCCCCAGAATCCAGTCACTCTTGACCACTCCTGCTCCCCCATGTGAAGTCACCTAGTTGCTCTAACAGTGACTTTCATTTTTCATTCTAACTCTTCACCTCTCAACATCAAAGAACTCTGGTACAAAAAGGGTTAAAGCCACGGCCCCAGGAGGGGTTTGGAGGACAGAAGATCTGCAGAGGCTATGCCCTGACACATCTGTTCCTAGATGACACTGTTTATAGGGAATTAATAAAACAAGAGTGTACGCAGAGAACAGAGCTTCTCTTGATTCAGTCTTCTGAGGACCGGTTTGCTACTTTGCCTAAAAGGAATTCCTGGACCTTCCAGCAATGCTGTTTCACGCTCAGGTTTAAAACACCTGGCTTTGCCCTCTGCTTTGTTGGCAGAGACAATCCCGAATTGTCTGGAGAAGGACTAAGTTCCGTCCTACCTAATGGGCATTGGACAGGAAGAACACCCATGGTTTCCTTACCACCGTGGTCCAAGGCACCTGGGGAATCCTGGTGTAGGTCATCGTTATGTAGATGATGAGGAAGAAGACTGTGAGGACCCAGTAAAACACAGCTACAAACATGACCCAGCCAAACGCAGGGACCCGGAAGTACTCCGTTCCAGCAATCAGTGTCCATACCAGCAGTCCCAGAACCTGTAGAAGAGAAGAGGCCACGGAAAAGAAAAGGGAGGTGGAAGAGAAAAGAAGGAGGAGGAGGAAGTGGGGACAGAGAAACAAGTAATTATACAAAGTGTCAATTACAATTTTTACTTGTATATATGGGTACATGTACCAAATGTGATCTGGCCGCAAGCTCACATTCTTGCAAATGCCAGGAAGGTAAAATGAATGAACCAGAGACCAGGACAAACAAGAAACCCACACCTGTTTCTGGGGGAAGTCTCTGCCCAGCTCTGGCCAGCTGTGGGCTGGTTTTCTCGATCTTTCTCCCACCCCCACCCCCACCCCCAGGAGAACACAGAAACTCAAGTTTGTACATCATGATCTCGATTTTTAAATGTCAGCACTAATAAAGAGAGGCAAAACAACACACATCTGTGGCTGGAATCTGCTCCCGATACCTGTGAAGGGAACAAGACATAAGTCATGCATTTATTCCAACAACGGTCACCCAACTTCACTGCTGCTACAGAGCAAGACAAGCCCGAAGCCCCACCACATCACCACTGAGTGAAGGAGAGATGCTGGTCTACGCTGTGTGAGTCTCTGGTTCTCAAGGAGGGAGGCCACAGCGAGGTGTGCCTTCCAGGGCCCAGGAGGACTTTATTCCTAACTCATAGGAAAGTTGGCATCTAAACTCTATTTCCAGGAGACAGCATCAGGCGTGTGGGACGGACTCTGGCAGCAGATCTGTTTGCTGTGTAACTCAGGGCAAGTGATTTCCTTCCTGTCTCAGCTCTCTCCATGGGATATGGGACAAGACACGAAAGTGACTCTGATCACAAAGCTGGTCATTCGGCATTGACACCTGAGCACCTGCCCTGAGCACATGCCACAGGCCGGGCTTCCTGCTCCGCGGGCCCCGAGGATACAGCGGGGCAGAAACCAAACAGACCTGCTCGTGCATGACTTAGAGTCTCATGGGGCGAAATATCTGAATAGTTACAGTTGTGAAAATGCTCTGAAGGAAATAAAGGGTGTGACAAGGGTCTGTGACGGGGGCTGTGACCTTTTAGGCAGGAACAACAAATGTCCAAGGGGGCTGTGCTGAGGAAGAGCCTGAAGACCCTCTGGGAGCTAGTAAGACGGGCAGAAGACACCGTCCCAGGCAGAGAGCATGGCGTGGGCAGAGGGCTGCAGGGGAAGGGCCTTCTAGAACCTGTAGCAGAGTGGAGGACGTTAGGACATGGGTACAAGATGTTAGAGGGCTTGGGGTCAGATTACGTGGGCCCAGGACACCTAAGGATTTTGTACTTTATCCTAAGAGCTACAGGAGGATTCTGAGCCAGACAATGATAAGATCAGGTTAAGTTTTTGCAAGATCACTCTGACTGCATGGTGAGAACAGGCAGGCAGAGCAGTTGTGGGGGGTGGGGCCGCGGGGGTGGGGCCGGGGGA
>NW_006791881.1:188806-235005 GCF_000442215.2 Lipotes vexillifer | reverse complement strand
ATGGCCTTTTTGACCGGGGGGAAGTGAGAGTTCATTGTAGCGCAGATTTCCATTGCAAGCTTGCTTGGTTGGCCAAAAAGGGCGGGGGCGGGGGCGGGGCAGGGAAACGGTTCGGAGACTGCTGTAATAATCCAAGTGGAAGAAGATGATGCGTCCAACACTAAGATGCTGGTGAATACCGGGAAGTGAGTGATTCAAGGCAAATTTCAGAAGGAGACAGGACCTTTACAGATTTGACAGATTAGGTTAGGATAAAGTGGAATTACCCCCAGGTTTCTGGAAAGACTCCCCAGTGGATTAGGGCGTCACTTCCTCAGCTGGAAAGATGAAACAGGAACAGGTTAAAGGGCTGGCCTGGGCTCAGTTTACAACCTATCCAGTCTAGGGGAGCCAGAGACCTCAGGATGGGGTTAGAAGTGGACAGTCCAGGAGGAAGAGTTCAGGCCCCTCTTTAGGAAAGACTTCCTGTTAGGATCACTTAGCCCTCAGACAGGCTTCCAGGGGACCTTTTAAACTGTTCACTGAGACAAGCCCACCTCCCTGGCGAGGTCTGGATGTCTGTGCTGGGGAACAGGGAACAGACTCTAAGTGCGGCTGCTTCCCCTCCTTAGAGCTGAAAGTTGATGTTCTTTTATCTGCTTGACGTCGTATATGAATTCCGAAGAAACATTTAATGGGGATGTATTTTTGTGTTTACATCTGTGGCAATGGAATTGATTGGAAGTGAAGAAGCACAAAACAGGATAAAATCCCAGCAAGTGCCAAAGCCTCAACACCCATGGGGTTTTGGTCCGGAATTCATCACAGCTGACAGGTCATCTACACGCACAGGTGTGCTATTCCGTTGGATCAGTAAGACAGGTAACACACCTCATCCAGCATGGCAGGGTCTGAAACAGCAACAAGGGCTTCCCGATTCAAACTGAAGGGGTCAGAAGGGCCCTCTGTTGATTCACACAGGAAATAAGCACAGGAAGAGCCACTGTAATGTGGCAGCTGTCTCTCCAGGAGTGTGCAAGAGTTTAAGAGTTGCCAGCATAAGCTTGTGCCAGCTAAACAGGCTCAGCTAACAGCTCTTGGCTCTGAATGTGAAAATGGTTTTCATTATTAAAGCAAGTGGAGTCCACTATCCAGAGACGCTCTGTCTAATGTGCTAGCGGCGGTCATCTTTTACACACAGAGATAATATCGCTAACTGAGCTGTCTCTCAAAAAATAGGAATCCTTGACCCAAGATCTTACCAGCAAACACAAGAAAAGAACTGTCAAGAAAACAATTACTCTACCCAAGTGAATTTCCTAGGTAAGTGAAATATAGCCAGAAGCACACTTTTTGTCTCTCACTATAACCAATACTGATGAAAAGCACTCTGCAAAAATGTTACTCAGCTCTGTGTGTGTGTAACTAGATCTTTGTTTAGACTACAAAAATACTGTTTGTTTTTTCACTGATAAACATTATTTTAAGCCAACCCTTTTTTTTGAATGGTAAATCTAAGACTTAAAGTTTAAGAAAGTGATAAGTACAGGTAAAAATAAGCACAGCAGTATAAAAAAACACATAAAGAAGTTACAAACACCAGTTGTAAATTCTCGAGAAACCAATATAAAAATTTTTCATTGAGCCTTCCTAACTTCTTTCGCTTGCATTTATAACTACCACCTGCAAATCCTTTTCTTTCTCCTTTAAAAATACGGATCACTCAGTATATGGCGCCTATAACTGGTTTCTTTCAGTCAGCCATGCCACCGAGGACCTCTTTCCAGATCTATTTCGATTTTAACAGCTGCCCAGTTTTCCATAATTCATGTAACCAGTTCCCTATGGAGAAAAATTTAAGTTGTCTCCTTTATGTTTGTACAAAAAATACCCAGGGAACATTCTTATATAATGTATACCTCCGCAAACGTGAATTCCAGGATAGATTTCTAGAAGTGGAATTTCTAGAATATTTTAAGCTTTAGAGGTATGTCAAATTACTCATCAAAAAACTTGTGCTAACTCATCCTCTCATCTGAGTATGTCTGCTCTTCCCTTCCAACCTCATTAAATGCCCAGGTTTTAAATGATTAAAAACCTGACTAAAAAACAAAAGAGATCTCATGTTTTGCCCTTCACTGCTGGACTGAAGTACAGCACAGAGAAAAGTGTACAAATCCTAAGTGAACAGCTCAATGAATTTTCACAAACTGGACCAACTTGTGTCACCAGCATTCACTCAAGAAAGAGAACATGACCAACACCGCTGCGGCGGAGGGGGGGGTTCCATCACGCCTAGTTACTCCTTCCCTCCTCCGAGGGTCCAGCCCCTCTGGTTTCTGTCATCCTGTTTTGGAACTTCTCATACATGGAATCCTATCGTCCATGCTCCCATGTTTGATTTCTCTCACTCAACATTGTGAGTTTCATCCACGACACTGAACGTCATCTGTTCACTCACTCAGCTGCCCAGCAACGGTTCTCAAATGTCAGAATCAACTGAAGGGCTTGTTAACCTACAGGTGGATGGGCTTCCCCCCAGAGTTTGTGATTAGTAGCAGGTCTAGGAAGGGATCTGAGAATCTGCATTTCTAAGTTCCCAGGGGATGCTGCTGGTTCAGGGACCACACACTAAGAACAGATGTACTGTATCCTTCTTGTTTATTTTAGTTTGCATTTTCCTGATCAGTCCTGAGGATGGAAGAGCATCTTTTCAAATGCTTATTAGCCACTTCTAGTTCCGATTTATTGACGTTTTAAAAAAGTCACTTTCTTACTGATCTGTAGAAATCTTTACATAACAGGGATGGTAACAAACTACATATGAGGCAATATTTTCCCATCCATCTTTTTAAAATTCAGTCTTTAGTCACATGGGAGTTTAACATTTTTACACAGTTAACTGGTAGCTCTTTGAGCCTTCTTCTATTCCTATGTGCTTAGGAAGGGCTTCCTCAGCACAAGATTATAAAAATATTCTCCTATATTTTCTGATATTTTTGTGTGTATGCTTAAATCTTTAAACAAACTAGAAATGAATTCTATATATGGGGTGAAGAAAGTCCAACTTTATTTTTTTCTAGCAGATGGTCAGGTGATCTGTTATCACTTACTGGTGACTTCTCACATTTTGGGTCAGTTTCTGGAACCTTTATTCCACTCATCTGTGTTGACTGCTGTGCCAGCACCAATTCCTGTAGCTTCAGCATGTATTTTAGGCTTTTAGGTAAAGACGTCAAAATGGACACATGAATCTAACTTTGTTCCTTCCCCAAACCCTTCTAAAATTATCATCAGAATGAGATGAATAGGAAAGGAGACAAAAGTGACACATTTTTGGAAGGGGCTCCCCTGAGTACCCAGCATAATGGATGAAAACAGACCCAACCGAGGTTCAGAAATCTCAGAACCTCAGGTGCAAAGAGAAGATGTTTTGAACAATCAAAGAACCACCAAGGATCAGAAAACAGAAAGGCTTTTAACCTTTTCCAGAAGCAGACAGAATGTTAGAAAATAATGGCAAATGCTTTCAAATTGGAAAGTAGTTTCTAACCCAGAAATTACCCAGGAAAATAATCAGTGAAGATGCAAGAGGCAGACTTTTTTTTTTTTTCAGATATGCAACATCTAAAAAAAATCCACCTTTCACACATTCTCTCTCAGTGATCTACTGAAGGATATGACCCAACAAAATGAGGGTATAAACTCTAAAAGAGGAACTATTGAGTAAACCAACAGAACTCTGTGGGAGAAAGGTGAGGGTAATCCCCAGAAGGAGGGGAAATCCAGGCATGACAAATGACCCAGGCACAGAAGGTAACCCGGTCAGATCAGAGCCGAGTGACTCAAAAGACAGGGACTTCCCTGGTGGTCCAGTGGTTAAGACTTCACACTCCCAATGCAGGGGGCCCTGGTTCCATCCCTGGTCAGGGAAGATGGCCCCCATGTCGCAACTAAAAGATCCTGCCTGCCGTAACTAAGACCCAGCGCAGCCAAATAAATTTAAAAAAACAAAACAAAACAAAAGACAGGCTTGGTGAAGGCCATCACCACCGTGCCTTTTGTCACTTTACTTTCTTCTTAACCTGGTGAGTCGATTAGGGAATCTGCTCCACCCCAAGTGAGGGAGGAAGCCAAGAAAGGGGAAGACAAGGGATCCAGGAAACCAGAAAGTCACTGCAACAGAAAGGTAAAGGGAATTCCAAGGTGAAGGGAGATCCCCAGGAGAAATGCATCCAAGATAAAAAACGAGAACTCTGATTATCTGATGGGAATGGCTTGTGGGAAACTTTACTGAAAGGCTATTAGAAAAATGCAAGGTGAATTAGCTACAAAGAAAAGTGAGCAAATTCTTTAAAAATATGTACGTTATTAACGTCACTAAATACCAAAAGAAACTATTAGCAGCTGTTTGTAGTTAAGTGTTCACTGTAACACTTGACTCTAATATTTACACAGAGATAATAAATACTGAATATTGACCTGAACAAATGATAACAAGGAGAGGAAAGCAATAGGGATGATGCAATGGACTGAATATTTCAATTAACTGCCTTGTGGAATGAGATTGATTGCCCCACCCACCCCACTTCCTGAATGGTACCAGATATCTGTGTTTTTTCTATGAAGAAAGTTTTTTAAAACTGAAAACCTTCAATGTCGTGACCTCTTGAGACCATCAGCGAGCTGATTCCAACAGCCCTGCTGGACCCTCCGCATGCACATGCCCCCACGCACATGCACATGCCCCCACGCACATGCACATGCCCCCACATGCCCCACCCTTATTCTAGGGTCCTGTGGACCAAGGAAACAGATGCCTTAGATTTTGAAAAATCACACTGAGTTTGTCTGTAAGTTCTCTGCTGCCTCTGGACTTTGTGACAGCTGTTCTGCTGCTCAGAGGAGTTTAAAGGGTCTCATTTATTCAAATGTACACTGAGCATCTCTTATGAGCCAGGGCTTTTTCGAGGCACTACGGGTTGGCTGATTTCCTTCTGACTTTAGCCTGGAACCGGGATGGACACCATCTGTCCTTCAGCCTTGAAAACAGGTGACTTCTGACAATGAACTAGGCTACCCTGGGAGCAACGCACCAGCTGTTTCCAGCTGGCTTTGCCCCGGGGGAGTTGTGTTGATCCAGGTGTGAGCTCAGCACACCTCCAAAATACCTCATTGGGCTTTAGATCATTGACCACATTAATTCCTTGCAATAAAGTGGCGTTGAAAACTGGCTACTGTAGACTTACTCTTATGTGTCCTGCAAGGAGAGAACCAAACAATATGACCATGCCAGGCTGTCTCCTCCTGCCACGTTTAATACCACACACACGTGACAACATTCAAACATTCAAAAACCTCACTGAGGGCTTCCCTGGTGGCACAGTGGTTAAGAATCCTCCTGCCAACTCAGGGAACAAGGGGTTCAAGCCCTAGTCCAGGAAGATCCCACATGCCGCGGAGCAACTAAGCCCGTGAGCCACAACTACTGAGCCTGCGTTCTAGAGCCCGCAAGCCACAACTACTAAGCCCATGTGCCACAACTACTGAAGCCCACGCACCTAGAGCCCGTGCTTCGCAACAAGAGAAGCCACCGCAACGAGAAGCCCACGCACCGCAGCGAAGAGTAGCCCCCGCTCGCTGCAACTAGAGAAAGCACGCACGCAGCAACGAAGACCCAAAGCAGCCAAAAATAAATAAATAATTTATTAAAAAAAAAAAACTCACTGAGTGTGCACTGGTGGTGCAATGATGTGGGAAAACAGACATGGTCTCTGCCTCTGGAAAAGGTCCGTCAATGGATATTCGACTATGAACTGTGGTTAAGTCCTATGAAAGGAAACTAGGCTGATACAAGAATGTAAAGCACAAGGACCCAACCAGGTCTGGATGGTCAGAGGCAGTTTAAGATTAAGTAGGTGAATGGGAGTTAGCCAGGCAACATTTGGGTGATGGAGGGAAAGCCAAGACTCTGAGATCTCAAAGACATCCCATCTGATGACGTGAGTCTCCCACAGGCTCCGACCCAATACACGAAGGTCAGATGGAAGTTCAGTTCCAGAGGAGACTGACCCATGGCTTGGCATTGGATGTCAGTCTCCAGGCAGCACCTTTTCTCAAAGTTAAGACTCATTCCATAGCGGTTTGAGGGCCAAAGGATGTGAATGCTGGAAGAGAAGTTCAGATGTTTGGGATCAACAAGCTTAGAGCTAGTTAGTGGTCAGAGCAGAACCAAACATCTAGTCTGATGTTATTTTAATTTGTAGCATCGGGTCTTGATGTCTCCCTCCCCTTCTCCACTTCCCCATTCTCTGGCTGGGGTGATGCTAGCACTCGCGGTAACGTCAGACTGAGAAGCAGAGCTGGCTCAGTGGGGAAATCAGGTACTCCAGATTCCGCCTGTCCTTGGCCAAGTTACCAACCTGAGCCTGTTTCCTTATCTGTAAAATGGGGATACAGAAACTTTCCTCATAGGGTTGTTGGAAGACAAAGTGAGTTAATATAGGCACAGCAGTGCCTGGGATCAGCTGGGTGCTGGGTCAGTTATTACTATTATGCTAGTATTATTAACAGGGTTGACAGTGACTCCCGGGAATCCGTCCCCTCCTCCTTTCCCAGTATCCTCTTCTCTATCTTTCAAGATTTTTACACCTGTATGGAGCCAAGGAGTCTTACCTATGTCCAGCTCCTGGACATATGGACTGAACTTGAGGCCTCTCCTATGGGCAAGATGCCCAATAAGATGCCAGGCTAAGTGAACCAGGAGCGTTTGACCCTTCAGCTCTGTCCTCTCTGCCTGTGTGGACACCCTCAATATCATGGTTACCATGACCTCTGCTCCTATTTGGTTAAATGGTACAATGCCAAGGCCATCTGGCCTGGTAGAAAGATTCAGGCTTTGAATCCTTACCAGCTGTGTGTGACTGGGCAAATAACATTTATCTCTTTAACCAATATTTTTTGAGCACTTACTATGTGCCCAGGCCCCAGGTAATAGTAATAGCATATTATGTCCTAGAGAGTAAGGAAGAGCTTTACATGCCTCACCTCACTTTAACCCACACAGCTGCCCTCTGAATAACTTTCATCAGGACCGTTTTACAAATGGAGAAACAGGCACTACGTGTTACATAACTTAGCCCAGACTTTTAACTATGCTGCCACATAATATCAATAACATGCCCCAAATCAGTTAATTTCTCTGTGCCTCAGTTTCTTCATCTGTACCCAGGGATAAAATGTATCTTCTAGAATTCACATGAGACAAGATGCTCTATAAATGATAACTACTATTGTGATTAATAATGGGAAAAACAGAGCGTTTGGCAGACCACAAACCTGCCCTGAGGGCCAGCCACATGCAAGGCTGAAGAGGCCAGCACCTGCTCTCTTTTCTTGCTGTGCTGGTTTGGAGCATCACCTAGAATGCCACCAGCCAACCCCTCCCAAGCGCAAGTCTCTGGGCAGAAATAAGCTCTGGTAAAATGAGCAGATGCCTTGATGCAAACCCATGCCTGGTTCTGCAAAACAAAATTCCTCAGAGCTGCCCACTGATGCTGGGCCACCAGGCAGTGCTCGAGCTCATCGTTACAAAGCCTATTATCTGCTGGCCTCTCACGTGGCACCTTGGTTCATTTAAAATAGAGACAAATAGAAAGAACACAAGGATGGCTGCAAATTCTATCTGCTCTGATGCTTTAACCATCCGATTCAGAGTTGCTGTTTGTAACTCAATGAAGACCAAGAAATCCTGGAAGAAAGCTGATATATTACAGAGGTTGACATCAGAGCCACCTCAGGTCAGCAACCACGCCGTGAGCACCTGCTACAAGCCAGACACAGTGCTGGGTGCTCAGGGTCCAAAGGTGAGCAGGGCACGAGTCCCCACCCCTGAGGACTCTACCACCTGATGTGAGAGATGAACACAATGCAGTTCCTTCTTTTTCATGGGGGTTGACAACTGTGGGCCATGGTCACCCGCAGCCCGCTGCCTGTTATGTACAATCCACAAACATGGCCAATGCTCATCCATTTAAGCGTTATCTAAGGCTGTTTTCATGCTACAACAGCAGAGTGCATGGCCTTTGGCTGCAAAGCCTAAAATATCTACTATCTGGCCCTTTACAGAAAAAATTTAGCCAATCCTGTTAACCGTCACACTTACTCTCTGCATCAGGAAATATACACACGTGCACATATAGTTGTTATATTTTTGTTTCCTGCATTGTTTCAAATAAACCAGATTATTAACACATTGAGCCAGAGGAGATGATAGGGAAAAAGCGTGCACCCTTTCCCTGCACCGTCGAGGAACTGTATCATACTCAAGATGACAGCTCCCTACACCTGCTGAGTGCTGTCAGTCACCTCCACGCCCCTTCCAGATCAGTAGTGCTTCTGTTCAGCAAGCATGGCGAACTTTTCCATTTACCCACTAGAGGGTGACCAAACACTGCTTACGAAAGACTTAGGAGCTACGGTCCCTCTACAGTGGGATGAGATCAGAGTTTACCACCTGTCTGGATAAGTTCCTACACTTGAAGCACATTCCACAGAGGTGGCAGGATGTGGAAGAATAAACTCGGTCTGGGACCCACCCATTAGACCCAGATGTTGCCCGGAAACAGATCTGACAAGAAATGTACTCAGCTGGCTTGAGATAAGGATTAATTAATACAAAGACTTGGAAGGGCAAATTTAATCCGTGCGCCCCGACTAAGCTTCACTGAAGTATGCTTAGTACCTGCTGCTTTCTTCAACAAGAAACTGTGCCTCTTCAGGCCTCTGCTTCCCAATCTGGGAAGTGGGGAAGACAGAGTTAGGAAAGCAGTTTTCAAATGGGAGTGGGGGGACCAGCACCTGGGAGATGCATATGCGAATCACCCGGGGGTATTTCAAACCACTTTCTTCTTGGTCGTCTTCCCACTTTCACACACCATGAGGGTGGGTGTCTCCCTCTGGCCCTGCTTGACCGCTCCTCAAGTACCATTATAGAAGACCCTTGGGTGCTGCAGAGCAGAACAAAGCTTGAGGCCTACGTGATGCTAGTAGTTTGTGACTTAACCTTGCTCTTGCTTGGAACTTTAGTGTGACATCTATGATCAATTAAAGGCCTGCTCTGAGGGAAACCACAGAACCTCAACAGTCCCAGCAGGTGACTGAACGGAAATCTGCATACTGGGCTGGTTTTCAAATATATTTACAAATTCTTTGACACAGCTCTTGAGTACAGGCTCCTCTCAAATGCTTCCGTTGAACGGAGTGCGGCAGAAATGATGCTATGTGATTTGGGAGGCTAGGTCATAAAAAGGATCCAGCTTCTCCTGGGCTCTGGGGAAGCTGGCAGCCACTTTGTGAGGACACTCAAGCAGTCTTGCGGGGAGGCCCACACAGAGAGGAACAGAGCCCTCCCACCAACTTGCCAGCCAGGCGAGTGACTGCCTTGGTGAAATGGATCTCCAGGCTCAGTCAAGCCTTAACCGACTGCAGCCCCAGAAGACACCTGACTGAGCCCCAGGAAAATGCCTGACCCAGAAATGCCCAGTTAAGTTGATCTTGAATTCCTGACCCACAGACACTGCGAGTGATAATACATATTTACTGCTGTTTAAAACTGTTATGCTTGGGGGTAATCTGTTATGCAGTAATAGATGACTAATACACGAAGTTCATCCAATGTGGGCTTGTGTCCAAGAGTGGTAGGGAGGGAGGACCAAAGACCTAAGTTCGTCACTAACTTTCTGGCCCCTCTAAGCCTCAGTCTGTGCCTCCATGAGATGGGCATGGCACCATCTAGGTTGCTGCAGGGTCTGAAGGTGTTTTGTGACCTGCAAAGAGCTACATAAACAGCAGTGATTACTGGTCTCATGCTTTTCTCCTCTAGGAAACATGATGCAATGCTTAGCAGAGCTGGCATCTTGGCAGTAAGGGTCCTAGAGTATTCAGCCAGTGAAATAAAGTGGGGTCTATTCCTGTAGTTAGAACCATGGGGCTCAGGGCATTAAGGACGTGCTAGAGGACGCGCTGGCACACTTTTCCTTTGAAGGGCCTCATAGTAAATATTTCGGGCTTTCTGGGCCATATGGTCTCCATCACAACTATTCAATTCTGCCCCTGTGGCATGAAAGCAGCCACAGACAATATGCAAAAGGATGGGAGTAACCGTGTTCCATGAAAACTATTTACAAAAACAGGTGGCAGGCTGGATTGGCTGGCAGGCTATCATCTGCCAACCTCTGCCCTCGAGCCTTGCTTCTCCAAGTGTGTGGTCCCCAGAGCGACAGTCACACCTCCAAGGAACTTGTTAGAAATGCAGACTCTGGGACTTCCCTGGTGGCCCAGGGAAGATTCCACGCTCCCAATGCAGGGGGCCCGGGCTCGATCCCTGGTCAGGGAACTAGATCCCACATGCCGCAACTAAGAGTTCGCATGCTACAACTAAAGAACCTGCATGCCGCAACTATGACCCAGCGCAGCCAAATAAATATTTTTAAAAAGAAGAAGAAATGCAGATTCTCAGGCCACCCAGCACTGAATCAACATCCCTGGGGGAGGGGTCCAGCCACGTGTTCTGAAAGCCTCCAGCAGCTCAGCTCTGAGAAGGCCCACCTTCCTTCCCTCCTTTCCCCCGAACCCCATACACCAGGGGCTTACGAGGGATCTTGGGCGACAGTGACCTGATCAAAGATTTCAGGCCTCACAAAGGATACACATCATCTCAATATTCTCCATGAATCAGTGAACAACACTGGATTCATGGTCCTGGGTCACCAGTCAGCAAAGGAGCAGTCAGTCCTGGTCAAATAGCTTAGAGTCTTCAAGAAAACAGAACAAACCGTGTGGTAGCAGCACTCTCAGGGTGAAAGGACTGGGTTCAGTGACACCCAAAGGCCTCCTCAGTCTCTGAGGCTGAGGGAGCCCTTTGTGGTCAGACACCGGCCCGGCTCCCAGCCCTGCTTGCTTCTTTCAGCAAAGTTCTTTGAATGCTGCTTTCCTTCCGTTTTGGTGAAGCGCTGGGGTATAAAGGCAAAGGGTAGAAGGAAAAGAGATACTTTTTAAGGAACAGAAGAGAGATGAAAGGCTTATAGGGAAGAAGCAATGGGAAGGAGGGGAAGCAAGGAGTTATGGGGAGTGGGGATCACTACAAAGCAGCACCTTCCTCTTTGACCTGGGGGGAACCTCCATCCCATCACGACGATAACTGTCCTGCCTCTCATCAGCATCAGTGTCTGCCTATGGTATTGCCAGTTACATCACTCATCTCATTCAGCCACACACAGCCGCGTGGTGAAGAGAATCATGCTCCCCAGTGTAAGGTCAGGTCCAAATCCACAGTCTACAAAGCCGGGTCTGAGGGCTCCTTACTGCTATGGAACCTCCCAGCACCGCCCACAGGAGCACAGCTCTGCTTGAGGTCAAGGAAGCATCTCACATGAACGAGCCTTCCTGTGTGCTGACTCTACTGCATCGCAGGCCCCCTGTAGGCATGTCCCCCCCGGGGGTGGGGCTCCACCTCTGTCCTCCGCCCTTGAGGCACCAGGAGAAGGAGGAAATCAGACAAAGCAGTTCAGACACTGCAAACAGTACAGTATCAGAAGTCACACGGCCGCTGTTTAACGTCAACCTTAAAAGCACTGTAATAAAAACCAAGCAAGGAGGATTATGAACCGCTTTCCTCCACCAAACCCACAGCTGCGGCGTGAAAAGCCGAACCCTCACATTGAGGGAGCCGGATCAATGTGCTGGACGTGGGGGGCTCTACAGCTTTCTGTCCAGGCTGCTGTTCTATGCAGTCTGTCCTTCCCTCGGTCCACGTGCCCTTTGGGTGTCTAAGTGACTCTGAGTGCAGGAAATAAGGTTGTGCTTCATCTTTAGCCGATGGCTCAGATCCCTCAGCAGTCAGGTCTTGCTTCCACGGAGCTGGAAAGGCACCAGTGACGTGCTCCCCTGCTGGTCCAGCGGTTAAGAATCCGTCTTGTAGGGACTTCCCTGGTAGCGCAGTGGTTGAGAATCCGCCTGCTAATGCAGGGTACACGGGTTCAAGCCCTGGCCCAGGAAGATCCCACATGCCGCAGAGCAACTAAGCCTGTGCACCACAACTATGGAGCCTGTGCTCTAGAGCCCACGAGCCACAACTACTGAGCCCTCGTGCCACAACTGCTGAAGCCCATGTGCCTAGAGCCCATGCTCCGCAACAAGAGAAGCCACTGCAGAGAAACCCACGCACCGCAATGAAGAGTAGCCCCCACTCACCACAACTAAAGAAAGCCCGCACAGCAATGAAGACCCAACACAGCCATAAATAAATAAAAAAATAAATAAAAATAAAGTTCCCTTAAAAAAAAAGAATGGGCCTCGGGCTTGGAACACAGCATTACCAAGAGATAAAGAACCCAGAGAGCCTGCTCAGGGCTTATCACCTTGTGTGGGAATATCTTTCCCTGTTTCAAGCGCAACAAGTGTTCCTTTGTTCTGCTTTAGTATGTCCACAATGGCCCTCAGGCATGTCCCCAGCTTTCAGAGTCCAAAGGGGAAGCGTTGGGGGCTTTCTGCTGTGGCTTAAGAAGGGTGTTCACAGGCCAACTGCCCTATGTTGGCCACCAGGGGGGCTGCCTAGTGAGGAGGGACTGATGTCTACTATTGAAACTGATGTCTCTTCTCTACGTAGGTAAAGCGATGCCATCCAGTTGTGGTTTTCTTGGTAACTCCAGTTCCAAGGTGCAGTGGCAGAAGTGTCTGAAGTGCTGCCTGAGATTGGTGATCAGTTCAAGATGTTCGCCTCCCTTGATTGAAAACTAGTGATGGTACTCAGCTTGACATCTGTCTTTACGTCATTTCCATACTGCTTTGATTACTGCAACTTTATAAAAAGTTTTGAAATCAGGAAGTGTGAGGCGTCTAGCTTTACTTTTCTTTCTCAAGATTTTTTGGATGTTCATGATCCTTTGAAATTCTATATGAATTTTAAAATTTTTCTGTGCTTTGGTGCTGGGAAAACTGGACAGCTACATGTAAAAGAATGAAATTAGAACACTCCCTAACACCATACACAAAAATAAACTCAAAATGGATTAAAGACCTAAATGTAAGGCCAGACACTATAAAACTCTTAGAGGAAAACATAGGCAGAACACTCTATGACATAAATCACAGCAAGATCCTTTTTGACCCACCTCCTAGAGAAATGGAAATAAAAACAAAAATAAACAAATGGGACCTAATGAAACTTCAAAGCTTTTGCACAGCAAAGGCAACCATAAACAAGAGGAAAAGACAACCCTCAGAATGAGAGAAAATTTTGCAAATGAAGCAACTGACAAAGGATTAATTTCCAAAATTTACAAGCAGCTCATGCAGCTCAATATCAAAAAAACAAACAACCCAATCCAAAAATGGGCAGAAGACCTAAATAGACATTTCTCCAAAGATATACAGATTGCCAACAAACACATGAAAGAATGCTCAACATCATTAATCATTAGAGAAATGCAAATCAAAACTACAATGAGGTATCACCTCACACCAGTCAGAATGGCCATCATCAAAAAGTCTACAAATAATAAATGCTGGAGAGGGTGTGGAGAAAAGGGAACCCTCTTGCACTGTTGGTGGGAATGTAAATTGATACAGCCACTATGGAGAACAGTATGGAGGTTCCTTAAATACTAAAAATAGAACTACCATATGACCCAGCAATCCCACTCAGGGCATATACCCTGAGAAAACCATAATTCAAAAAGAGTCATGTACCACAATGTTCACTGCAGCTCTATTTACAATAGCCAGGTCATGGAAGCAACCTAAGTGTCCATCGACAGATGAATGGATAAAGATGTGGCACATATATACAATGGAATATTAGCCATAAAAGAAATGAAACTGAGTTATTTGTAGTGACATGGATGGACCCAGAGTCTGTCATACAGAGTAAAGTAAGTCAGAAAGAGAAAAACAAATACCATATGGTAACACATATATATGGAAAAAAAAGGTTCTGAAGAACCTAGGGGCAGGACAGGAATAAAGACGCAGACGTAGAGAATGGACTTGAGGGAAGGGTAAGCTGGGACGAAGTGAGAGAGAGGCATGGACTTATATACACTACCAAATGTAAAATAGCTAGCTAGTGGGAAGCAGCCGCATAGCACAGGGAGATCAGATCGGTGCTTTGTGACCACCTAGAGGGGTGGGATAAGGTGGGAGGGAGGGAGACGCAAGAGGGAGGAGATAAGGGGATATATGTATATGTATAGCTGATTCACTTTGTTATAAAGCAGAAACTAACACAGCATTTTAAAGCAGTTATACTCCAATAAAGATGTTATTAAAACATTTTTTTTCTTCTGTGCTTTTGCAAGAAGTGCCATCGGAATTTTGATAGGATTGCATTGAATCTGTAGACTGCTCTGTGTAGTATGGACATTTTAACAACACTAAGTCTTCCAATCCACAAACACAGATGTCTTTCCATTTATCTGTCTTCTTTAATTTCTTTCAGAAGTGCTTTGTAGTTTTCATTGTACAAGTCTTTTGTCTCCTTGATTAAGTTTATTCCAAAGTATTTTATTCTTTTTGATGCTATTGTAAGTGGGATTGTTTCTTAATTTCCCTTTCAGATTATTCATTGCCAGTGTATAGAAATGCAACTAATTTTTGTGTGTGGATTTTGTATCCTGCAACTTTGTTAAATTCATTTACTTGTTCTAACAGGAGCTTTGTTTGGTGAAATATTTAGGGTTTTCTACATATAAGATCATATCATCTGGGAAGAGAGTGAATTTTACTTCTTCATTTCCTATCTGCATGACTTTTATTTCTTTTTCTTGCCTACTTAGTTTGGTTAGGACTTCCAGTACTATGTTGAAAGAAGTGGTGAGAGTGGACATCCTTGCCTTTTTCCTCATCTCAGAGGGAAAGTTTTTCACCATTGAGTACATTGTTAACTATGGGCTTTCATATATAGCCTTACTTATGTTGAGTCTGTTCCTAGTTTGTTGAGCATTTTTATCTTGAAAGGGTGTAGAATCCTGTCACATGCTTTTTCTGCATCAATTGAAATGATCATGCAGCTTTTGTCTTTCATGTGTTAATGTGGTGTGTTATACATTAACCTTCATATGGTGAACCATCCTTGCATTCCAGTAATAAATTCCACCTGATCATGATGTATAATCTTTTTAATGTGTTGTTGAATTGGGTTTCTTAGTATTTTGTTGAGGATTTTTTCATCTACATTCACTAGGAATATTGGTCTGCAGGTTTCTTATAGTATCTTTGTCTCATTTTGGTATCAGGGTAATGCTCACCTCATAGAATAAGTCTGGTAATGCTCCCTCCTCTTCAATTTCTGGCAAGTCTGAGAGGACTGGTGTTAATTCTCTTTTAAATGTTTGGTGGAATTCTCCAGTGAAGCCATCTTGTCCTTGGTTCTCCTTTTTTTGGGAGGTTTTTGATTACTGATTTAATCTCTAAGTTATACGTCTGTTCAAGTTTTTAATTTCTTCACAATTCAGTCTTAGAAGATTATGTTTCTAGAAATTTATCTGTTTCTTCTGGATTGCCCAATCTGTTGACGTATAATTGTTTACAATAGTCTCTTGTGAGCATTTTTATTTCTGTGGCATCAGCTGTAATGTTTCCTCTTTCATTTCTTATTTTGTTTCAGTCTTTTTTCTCTTTTCTTAGTTAGCCTACCTAAGGATTTGTCAATTTTGTTGATCTTTTCAAAATACCAATTAAGTGTTTCTTCACATACCTCTATAGCACACATATAGGTATATATTCACGGGTTTTAATATTCACTGATTGAAGGTTCACCTATTACTGCAACAGAAGAGAATCCACGGAGGAGGAGGCTAATTTGCCATATTACTGAAGACTGTCCAGGCAGTTTCCGTTATCAGTATATTCTACACTTCAGTATTTTTGACCTGTCACATAAAAAATGAAATTTCTCTCTACATTAAGGACAAGGAGAGGCTGCAGCACAGCTTATACAATTTGGTAGCTTGGAATGGACCCTTCCAAATTGCCTTCCCAAAACCCCTCATGTGCTGAATCTGATATTTTGTAATTAAGAAAAATGCAATGGGATTATTTTGGCAATCTTGTTTGGGAGTCTCAAATTCAAACTTCACTCTAGCTTTTTTCCTAAAAGATGTTATCAAGTTGCTGTAAATCAAAATTTATTTTAAAAGCCTTAGAGAAGCGCCATTCACAAGAGGATGCATAAAATCCTGTTTGGGAGCATAATTACCTTCTAACTCCATGTAAACTTGAGTTTTCCTAGACTGCATCTATTTATAGCACATCTGTGTGAAACTCCATTTTTTCCTCCTTCCACCAGCTGAATAATATTACCGTACACCAGGACAACCAAAGAGATGGGCTTGCACGAGGCCAGTGCATGCAAGAAAAAAGACACAGCTCTTTCCCTTGAAGGATGCTCAGTGTGGCCAGGGAGATGAAACAAACAGAAAACAACACTGCAGCACAGCCCAGGGTAAGGGCCTAGGAAGTGCAATCACGTCAAGAAATGCTGAGAGGTTCATTCAGAAGGAGCAAAAAATGACTCTGGGTGCCCGGAGAGGACTAACAGCCTCAGGAAGGCCAGGATGGCAGGCAGTGGTGAGGCGGGGACTTGGCACCCACCTGCTTTAAGGATGTGGGCAAAAACAGAGTGTTGGCAGTGAGAGATGCGGAGGGACAGAGTGGTTGGGGCCACACTGTGGAGAGCTCAGGATGGCAGGTTAAAGAGTTCAGATTTTATTCACCAGGGGGGCATGACAGGACCAGAGGCACTTTTGGAAACAGATATTTCTGGCATCAGCATTTCTGAGTTGGCACACCTTCAAAATCTCCTTTGGCAATGGCTGCATGGGGTGAACCAGTCATGTAATCGAGCGCATCATCGGGAGGATGTGTTTCAACGTAATGTTGCCTGGACGGCCAGCAGGTCGGGGGAGTGCCGGGGCCCCTGCCGGACCGGCCTCTGCACTGCCTGGCTGCGTCTGCTTCATCTTAGGAGCAGACCTGCGTTCCTGCTTCATCTTAGGAGCAGACCTGCGTTCCTGAGGGAAGGTTCTAAGCCAGCTGTCCAGAGCCGGCTTATTCACAGCTCCCATTCAGTGTCTGCATCCTAGGTGATGACATCACCTACCACTGCTCCTGGGAGGGTAATGTCCCTCCACTCAGTGGGTTCAGATGCTCAACCCGGTATTTTACAGTCAGCCACTGGCCCCTTGGGACTTCCTTTGTGACTGTCCAGGAATACTGTACACATGACTAATCTTGGGGAGGACGTGGCACTTTGCCACATTCCTTCTTCCACCAGCTGAATGAGGGGCACTAAGGTTACCGTACACCAGGACAACCAAAGAGATGGGCTTACACGAGGCCAGCGCATGCAAGAAAAAAGACACAGCTCTTTCACTTGAAGAATGCTCAGTGTGGCCAGGGAGATGAAACAAACAGAAAACAACACTGCAGCACAGTTGTATGGGAAGCCACATTATCTTAGCATCAATTTTATCCAAAGATTTGGGGGTAAGTTAGGGGAAAAGTGCTATCACAGATAAATAACTTAATACCTGCTATAGACTGAAAGTTTGTGTCCCCTCTAAATTCATATGCTGAAACCTAACCCCCAATGGGATGGTATTTGGAGGTGGGGCCTTTGGCAGATGATTAGGTCATGAGGGTGGAGCCTGCACAAGGCCAGGGCATAAATGGGGTTAGGCCCCTTCTAAAAAAGTCATCAGAGGGCTTCCCTGGTGGCGCAGTGGTTGAGAGCCCGCCTGCCGATGCAGGGGACACGGGTTCGTGCCCCGGTCCGAGAGGATCCCGCATGCCGTGGAGCGGCTGGGCCCATGAGCCATGGCCGCTGAGCCTGCGCGTCTGGAGCCTGTGCTCCGCAACGGGAGAGGCCACAGCAGTGAGGGGCCCGCGTACTGAAAAAATTTTAAAAATAAATAAATAAATAAAAAATAAAAAAGTCATCAGGAAGCTCCCTCTTCCCTTCTGCCATCGAGGACACAGTGAGAAATCAGCCATTTATGAACTAGGAAATAGGCTCTCACCAGGCACCAAATCTGCCAGCACCTTGACCTTGGACCTCCTGCCTCCAGAACTGTGAGAGAGAAATCTCTGAGGTTTACAAGCCACCCAGTCTATGGTATTCTGTTAAAGCAGCCGAAAGGACTAAGACAGCACCTTTTCACTGAAAAGCAAAACCAGAAATATTGCAGAGGAGAAGGCTCACAGGAATTTTAAAAATAAAATATAAAACTCCAAAAAAAGAGAGAAATACACCTGGGCAGCATCAAGCCTCACCCTCAGATCCCTGAGTTCACTCTCAGAGGTTGGGGAGATTTTTGGTTGAAAAACTTGATAAGCCCAGGCTTATAGAAACAAGACTTGTTAATCTGCATACTTACTGTCACATTTTCCTTCCACTGAGTGTCTAAAAATGACAAGTCCCCTCCCCTCCCCTGGGAAAAGCTAATTATCCGTGGCTCAGCTTGGACTTTTCTCTGAAGAACAGGCGACCATGGAGGTTTTTTTAAGGCTGCCAGTAACAATGCATCTCTATTACTGGAACTTCTGCCCTGCAGCTGAGTTACACCTAGAAACCCCTTAGTTTATTTCACAATTTAAATAGGCAGGCGATGCTCCACCGGGCATGGTCACAAACCAGTGCTCCCATTAAAACTGGAATAAGATGCTGCTGCCAAAGGAGCTGAAATTTTAAACAGTTCACCAAGCTCCTTCCTGGGCAAGATGATGTGACAGACCCCAGCCTCCTTTTCCCTTAGACGAGCTTAACAGTAATAATTCCTTAAATGAGAAAAAAAGGTCCACCTGCTATTTCCTGTGCTCTCGCAGAGAGGCCTGGCAGAGCTTCACATAAGAGGACACACAGGCCAATAAGCCTGAGATGATTACACTAAATTGGCAGCAGCCCACTGGAGGCAGAACATTTTAACAAATAGGCATTTATAATATTTATAACAAGTCCATGTTGTCTTTGGAAAGGAGAGCCCAGAGAACATCTTTCACAGGGGATAACTAGAAGGCATCTGTGGATGGAAGAAGGTTTCCACCACTCACAAGGTAGGGCTCCTAGACAGGAGAAATGTTTTCACGTTACGAGCAAACTGCTTCACGACCAGGCCCCCGACACCACACTTTACTGTTCTTAAGTAAATGGTCCAATAGATCGTGTTGCAAGCCACCAGTGAAAAGTCTCAACATTGTGAACACACAGAAATGAAGGGAAGGGCCCAGATGGAAAAATAAAGCCCAGCCAACTCAGCTGTAGAAACGTGGGACTGGCATCCGAGTCAAAGTTCACCAGAAACACCCCAAATTCATGTGGCCAGTTTCAAAGCCATTCATTGCTGCATCTACCCAAATGTGTTGGCAACTAGCAGAACTGATCAGCCTTGGGCTGGGTCTGCATCATTTTACACGGGGGGAAAAAAAAAGAAACAACTAGCATTCCTTGAGTCCATATTATGGGCTAGGGGATTCCTAAGTATCACCACCTATCAAGGCAACGACTTGACAATGTTGGTAATTTTGTCCACATTTTAAAATGCAGAAACAGAAGTGAGGATGGCAATCTGCCCAAAGCCAGCAGCAGGTGTAGGATCTGCGCCTGATTTTCTGATTCTAGAGGCTGTGGTCACTTAGAAGATCTTGGGCCGCCTCTTTGGAGCTTTGCTCAAAAGCCGGAAAGGGATGTAGCAGGTCAGACCCCTTGGATGACAGACACCGCTCTGTGACAAAGCCTCAGAGCTCTTGGGAGTCTCTTGGATACTAGGAAAAGCGTGTGATGACTCGGCCTCTGGTTCAGGAGCTATGGGGAACTATTTATGTGGGAGGATTATTAGGGGTAGAAACCACAGAGCTACATTATGGGTGAAAGTGACCAAGTTTGAGAGTCAAAGTCTGGCCCTGCTGGTGTAAATTTAAAAACACACTTTTTATACATAGAGCTTGTGTGTGTAAACTACTTAAGACGAAGATGGAGAGTCAGGGGAAGAAGCGGAAATGGCTGTTTTACCGCTGATGCTCGCTCCCAGAAACCCATGAATGCATCCCGAGGAAGCGAACTGGGGACAGGAAGCCTGGCAGATGAGCGGCAAGTGGAAAGCTACCAGGGCAGGTCCACAACATCCACCCCGCAGTTCCGTCTCTGCCCCCAGCCCTGCCGGCCTCAGGAGCTTAGCAGCTGTCAGAGTGCAGTCGGGAGGACCAAACCTCTTCCAACCAAACCGCCTGAATCTGCTCCAGCATCCTCAGGCTGTTTGACAACCACTATGCTGGACCTCACTGCCTCCCTGCTTATGGGAAAGGTCAGGCCCCAGGGCTGGCACCTGGGCCAGTGTTTATGGTGAGAGCTCATGCGGTTCTCCAGGAGGTCCAACCCCACCCGCCCCTAAAACACCCACTTGGCACAAGCAGGAACCAAGATCGACCAAGATGCCGTGGGGAAGGCAAGAAGCTCCCTCTGCTGTCTCCACCTCTGGATTTCTCTGTAACCCAGCCACGAAGAAGAAAAAGGCCACCCATGTTGCCAGCATCAGTGCTCTGGCTACTTAGGGAGAGATGACAGCAACTCAAGTCTCAAGTCTAACTTCCTGGGGAAGGTCCAGTGGGTAAGACTCCCCGCTCCCAATGCAGGGGGCCAGGGTTCGATCCCTGGTTGGGGAACTAGATCCCTCATGCATGCCACAACTAAGAGTTTGCATGCCGCAGTGAAGATCCCGCATGCCGCAACGAATACCCGGCACAACCAAAATAAATAAATACTTAAAAAAAAAAAACTTCCCAGGGACACCATTGATGGGCCGACTTGGGTCAGCTGCCCATCCCCAGACCACCCAACTGTAGCCATGGCTGGGTTTGGGGGGGAGGTGGCTGCCACCATTCCTCTTCCACTGCCACCATTTGTAGAGAGAAGGAAATTCCTAGAAACCCTGTAAGCAAAGAACTCAACAGGTGTCTGGGACAAGGACGGCATTAAAAGTAGCCCAGCAAGCAAGCTACCTGGGTTACCAATCCACGAGGACATTAAAACCCTCATGGATAAAATATTAAACTTGATGTCATGCAAAATGTAAATTAGCTTCATGCCAGCTCCTCAAGGACTTTAAATGCTCCTAGTAAGTTATAAACCCACCACTAAAGAACACTTGCAAGATGACCAAAAATAATGACCTACCTGATAACTCCAAGGGAAAAAACAAAAGAAAGAGCCATCTGATTAATACAGAGCTAACATGCCATGCAGAATAATCTGGATTGAACTTGGGTTCTGTAGTGTAGCTCTGGGACCTGTGGTTTTTCCTCTCAAACACACACAGTGCTCAAGTTCCAAGTACCACGGATATAGGCCTGTTCCCAGACTCCCAAGGGAAGGGAATTCATCACTGAGCACTGAAGTCAGCAAACTTTTTTTTTTTTTTTTTGCAGTACATGGGCCTCTCACTGTCGTGGCCTCTCCCATTGCGATTTTTTTGCGATATGTGGGCCTCTCACCGTCGTGGCCTCTCCCGTTGCCGGACGCACAAGCTCAGCGCCCATGGCCCACGGGCCCAGCCGCTCCGAGGCATGTGGGATCCTCCCGGACCGGGGCACGAACCCGTATCCCCTGCATCGGCAGGCGGACTCCCAACCACTGCGCCACCAGGGAGGCCCCAGCAAACTTTTTCTGTAAAGGGCCAGAGAGTAAATACTTTAGGCTTTGCAGGACAGACAGTTGCAGTAGCTCGTCTCTGTGGCTGAGGCCTGGGAGCAGCTGATATGCAAACAAATAGGCATGGCTGTGTTTGAACAAAGATTCCTGAAAACTGGAAGCAGCACAGATTTGGCCCCCAGGCTGTAGTCTGCCAACTCCTGATCTAGCAGATAACAGACACAATTTCCCTGCACCTAAAAAGCAGTTTGGGATACTATGGTGGGGCTCCCCTACCTGTGAGGCACGCTGCTGCTCACCAGAACATCTCCCTGAAGATGTCAGGACAGGATGTGCCTCTCCCTCTTGTGTCCCAGGAGGGAGGCCCGAGGGTCAGTCCACACACACGCACATGCAGGCCCACAGGCACACTTTCACCAACTGTGTGGTCCTCCCCCTCTCCCCATAGAATTTTCTATTTTCAGCAGATTGTCAAGTGAACAAGCTGGTGCAAGACCCAAGCCTCACTTAGGTCCCCAGTGCCGTTTAAATAGTGCCACGTTTCCCTGGGAAGCATAATGGCATGGCTTTTACACCAGCAGGAAAATACACCTCTGACTTGGGTGTTGCTTTTATTTATATCTATTTTTTTAATTTTTTGGCCTCACCACTTGGCTTTCGGGATCTTAGTTTCCTGACCACAGATTGAACCCAGGCCCCCAGCAGGGGAAATGCAGAGTCCTAACCACTGGACCGCCAGGGAATCCCCTTGGGTGTTGTATTTAAACCCTGTCTCCTTGTGGGTCATATAAATAAAACGGCTGGTCCTTAGCCGATACCAGCACTGATTTCTCAAGACCAAAGTAACTGCCGACATAGGAAAACTCCAGAAAAGGAAAGTCACCGACTATTGCCCAAGAAGTACAACAATGCTTTAAAGTAAGTTTGGGGGGGGTCTTGGGTAGAGAAGGAAGGAAGCCATTAGCTGCTAAAGGAACCACTGTCCTAACCCCGAATGAAGGACGGGAAGTAAAATAAGATCACAGGGTCATATAAAGTCACTTCTGTTTTCCAGTGATTTTGCGGGGAGAGAAACTAAGTTTACGTGGAGTTTCAGAGATGAAAGGAAACCACATCGCCTTCCTCCCTCATCTCACCTACCACACCCCAAGTCCAGGACAAAAAGCAAAAACAGATGCCAAGGAAGAGGTTCAGGTACATCTCGAGGCATTGTAAATTAATCCAATGCTATTTAATAACAGCTTTATTGAGATGTAATTTACACCCTATAAACCCCACCCATTTAAAGTGTACAATGCAATGAATGCATTTTAGTGTATTCACAGAACTGTACACCTGTCACCATCATTTTCGAACATTTTCATCGCCCTAAAGAAACCCCTTCCCCATCAGCAATCCTTCCCCCTTTCCTCCCACCATCACCACCCTCAGCCCTGAGCAAGCACTGATCTACTGTCTCTACACATCTGCCTATTCTGGACATTTCATATAAATGGAATCATGCGATACCCAGCCCTTGTGTCTGGCTTCCTTGTTGCAGCATGTATTTTTTTCAATGGCTGAATAACATTCCATTGTATACCACACCACATGGTGTTTGTCTGTTTATCAGCTGATAGAAATTTGGGTTCTTTCCACTTTTTGGCTTTTATGATTCACTATCATAATGTTTGTGTGGACATACATTTTCATTTCTCTGAAGTCTGATTTGATTTCAGATGTACGAGGGAAACTGACTAAGGACCTGAGGGAGTGGCACCGTTTGGGGTCAGTTTAGGTTTTCAACAACAAACTCACAGATCTCAGGTGAGAAGCAGAAGTTTGGCGGGGCGCTCCCTCTCCGACACAGCTGCTCCAGCGGAGCACGCCTGCAGGAGGACGTCCACAGGGGCCTTGACTTTCAAGACCACTCTGCACATTACTGATTGCAGCTCCCAAAGCTATTTATGTCAAGTATCTCAGCATGAACTGACAAACCACTATTTCCACCAAGGGTTGTTTTTTTCGAGGATGGTTTTGACAGCTCTGCCATGCCTCCCTTCTCAGCAGAGCTAGTTTGCACCAATATCTGAATATTTTGTGGCGTTTTCCCCTTCTTAGCTCATTAGAGTGAGTGTTAAATGGAACAGTGGAACCAACGATGCAGGCGACAGCATCGTTAACTATGTGTTCATAGGATGGAAGTCAGTAGACTGTCCAACTGAGAAGAACAAACTTCACACATAGAAAATGCTGGAAGTAGCTCTCTGGAGAGCACCTAAACAGCAAGGTGACGTGATGAGTGAAGTGGCAAAACCTTTTAAAGTATGGATGAGAATTAACATTTCAAAAAAACCCCACCATGGTCAATTTTCAAAGGAGGCAGTATTGTGATGGCGGGTAGGGGAGTAGAGAGAAGCTGACTTAAATTTTTTTTCTATTTTAAAATATAATATTTTCAAAAAATATTGAGTTAATTCCTATCTTTTAGAGCTACTCACCACAATGTTTATGGATAAAAATGACACTTTCTTCAACATCTTCCTGGAGGAAGAATGGGTAGGAATACAGAGGAAACAATACTGACCATAAATTAATAATGACTAGGATTGGTTCAAGTTGGCGGAGTAGAAGGACGTGTTCTCACGCCCTCTTGCGAGAACACCAGAATCACAACTAACTGCTGAACAATCATCGACAGGAAGACACTGGAATTCACCAAAAAAGATACCCTACATACAAAGACAAAGGAGAAGCCACAATGAGACAGTACAAGGGGCGCAATCACAATAAAATCAAATCCCATAACATCTGGGTGGGTGACTCACAAACTGGAGAACACTTACACTACAGAAGTCCACCCACTGGAGTGAAGGTTCTGAGCCCCACGTCAGGCTTCCAAACCTGGGGGTCCGGCAACAGGAGGAGGAATTCCTAGAGAATCAGACTTTGAAGGCTGGCAGCATTTGATTGCAGGACTTGGACAGGACTGGGGGAAACAGAGACTCCACTCTTGGAGGGCACACACAAAGTAGTGTGCGCATCAGGACCCAGGGGAAGCAGTGGTGACCCCATGGGAGAATAAGCCAGACCTACCTGCTAGTGTTGGAGGGTCAGCTGTAGAGGCAAGGGGTGGCTTTGTCTCACCGTAAGGACAAGGACACTGGCAGCAGAAGTTCTGGGAAGTATTCCTTGGCATGCCCTCCCAGAGTCCACCATTAGCCCCACCAAAGAGCCTGAGTAGGCTCCAGCGTTGGGTCGCCTCAGGCAAAACAACCAAAAGGGAGAGAACCCAGCCCCACGCATCAGCAGACAAGAGGATTAAAGTTTTACTGAGCTCTGCCCACCAGAGCAACAGCCGGCTCTACCCACCACCAGTTCCTCCCATCAGGAAACTTGCACAAGCTTCTTAGACAGCCTAATCCACCAGAGGGCAGACAGCAGAAGCAAGAAGAACTACAATCCTTCAGACTGTGGAACAAAAACCACATTCACAGAAAGACAGACAAGATGAAAAGGCAGAGGGCTATGTACCAGATGAAGGAACAAGATAAAACCACAGAAAAACAACTAAATGAAGTTGAGATAGGCAACCTTACAGAAAAAGAATTCAGAATAATGATAGTGAAGATGATCCAGGACCTTGGAAAAAGAACGGAGGCAAAGACTGACAAGATGCACCAAATGTTTAACAAACACCTAGAAGAATTAAAGAACAAACAAACAGAGACGAACAATACAATAACTGAAATGAAAAATACACTAGAAGGAATCAATAGCAGAATGACTGAGGCAGAAGAATGGATAAGACTCCTGGAAGACAGAATAGTGGAATTCACTGCTGCAGAACAGAATAAAGAAAAAAGAATGAAAAGAAATGAAGACAACCTAAGAGACCTCTGGGACAACATTAAACGCAACAACATTCGCATTATAGTGGTCCCAGAAGGAGAAGAGAGAGAGAAAGGCCCAGAGAAAATATATGAAGAGATTATACTTGAAAATTTCCCTAACACGGGAAAGGAAATAGCCACCCAAGTCCAGGAAGCGCAGCGAGTCCCATACAGGATAAACCCAAGGAGAAACACGCTGAGACACACAGTAATCAAATTGGCAAAAATTAAAGACAAAGAAAAATTATTGAAAGCAGCAAGGGAAAAATGACAAAAAACATACAAGGGAACTCCCATAAGGTTAACAGCTGATTTCTCAACAGAAACTCTACAACCCAGAAGGGAGTGGCATGATATACTATATCATATATAGTAATGAAAGGGAAGAACCTACAACCAAGATTACTCTACCCAGCAAGGATCTCATTCAGAATTGATGGAGAAATCAAAAGTTTTACAGACAAGCACAAGCTAAGAGAATCAGCATTGCCAAACCAGCTCTACAACAAATGCTAACTTCTCTAAGTGGGAAACACAAGAGAAGAAAAGGATCTACAAAAACAAACCCAAAACAATTAAGAAAATGGTCACAGGAACATACATATTGATATTTACCTTAAACGTGAATGGGTTAAAGGCTCCAACCAAAAGACACAGGCTTGCTGAATGGATACAAAAGCAAGACCTATATATATGCTGTCTACAAGAGACCCACTTCAGACCTAGGGACACAGGCAGACTGAAAGTGAGGGGATGGAAAAAGATGTACCATGCAAATGGAAATCAAAAGAAAGCTGGAGCAGCAATACTCATAGCAGATAAAATAGACTTTAAAATAAAGAATGTTACAAGAGACAAGGAAGGACACTACATAATGATCAAGGGATCAATCCAAGAAGAACATATAACAATTCTAAATATATATGCACACAATATAGGAGCACCTCAATACATAAGGCAACTGCTAACAGCTATAAAAGAGGAAATCGACAGTAACACAATAATAGCGGGGGACTTTAACACCTCACTTACACCAATGGACAGATCATGCAGAGAGAAAATTAATAAGGAAACACAAGCTTTAAATGACATAAGAGACCAGATAGATTTAATTGATATTTATAGGACATTCCATCCAAAACAGCAGATTACACTTTCTTCTTAAGTGTGCACAGAACATTCTCCAGGATAGATCATATCTTGGGACACAAATCAAGCCTCAGTACATTTAAGAAAATTGAAATCATATCAAGCATCTTTTCTGAAGACAATGCTATGAGATTAGAAATCAATTACAAGGAAAAAAACGTAAACAACACAAACACATGGAGGATAAACAATATGTTACTAAATAACCAAGAGATCACTGAAGAAATCAAAGAGGAAATCAAAAAATACCTAGAGACAAATGACAGTGAAAACACGACGATCCAAAACCTATGGGATGCAGCAAAGGCAGTTCTAAGAGGGAAGTTTATAGCTATACAAGCCTACCTCAAAAACAAGAAAAATCTCAAATAATCAATCTAACCTTATACCTAAAGGAACTAGAGAAAGAAGAACAAACAAAACCCAAAGTTAGCAGAAGGAAAGAAATCATAAAGATCAGAGCAGAAATAAATGAAATAGAAACAATAAAACAATAGCAAAGATCAATAAAACTAAAAGCTGGTTCTTTGAGGAGATAAACAAAATTGATACACCATTAGCCAGACTCATCAAGAAAAGAGGGAGAGGGGCTTCCCTGGTGGCGCAGTGGTTGAGAGTCCGCCTGCCGATGCAGGGGATGCGGGTTTGTGCCCCGGTCCGGGAGGATCCCGCGTGCCGTGGAGCGGCTGGGCCCGTGGGCTGTGGCCGCTGGGCCTGCACATCCGGAGCCTGTGCTCCACGACGGGAGAGGCCACAGCGGTGAGAGGCCCATGTACCGCATGAAAAAAAAAAAAAGAAAAGAGGGACAGAACTCAAATCAATAAAATTAGAAATGAAAAAGAAGTTACAACAGACACCACAGAAATACAAAAGCATCCTAAGAGACTACTACAAGCAACTCTATGCCAAAAAAATTGACAACCTGGAAGAAATGGACAAATTCGTAGAGAGGTATAACCTTCCAAGACTGAACCAGGAAGAAATAGAAAATATGAACAGACCAATCACAAGTAATGAAATTAAAACTGTGACTGAAAATCTTCCAACAAACAAAAGTCCAGGACCAGATGGCTTCACAGGTGAATTCTATCAAACATTTAGAGAAGAGCTAACAACGACCCTTTTCAAACTCTTCCAAAAAATTGCAGAGGAAGAAACCCTCCCAAACTCATTCTATAAGGCCACCATCACCCTGATACCAAAACCAGACAAAGATACTACAAAGAAAGAAAATTACAGACCAATATCACTGATGAATATAGATGCAAAACTCCTCAACAGAATACTAGCAAACAGAATCCAACAACACATTAAAAGGATCATACACCATGATCAAGTGGGATTTATCCCAGGGATGCAAGGATTCTTCAGTATATGCAAATCAATCATGTGATACACCATATTAACAAACTGAATAAAAACCATATGATCATCTCAATAGATGCAGAAAAAGCTTTTAACAAAATTCAACACCCATTTATGATAAAAACTCTCCAGAAAGTGGGAATAGAGGGAAACTACCTCAACATAATAAAGGTCATATATGACAAACCCACAGCAAACATCATTCTCAGTGGTGAAAAACTGAAAGCATTTCCTCTAAGATCAGGAAGAAGACAAGGATGTCCACTCTCACCACTATTATTCAACATAGTGTTGGAAGTCCTAGCCACGGCAATCAGAGAAGAAAAAGAAATAAAAGGAATCCAAATCGGAAAAGAAGAAGTGAAACTGTCACTGTTTGAAGATGACATGATACTATACAAAGAGAATCCTAAGGATGCCAGCAGAAAACTACTAGAGCTAATCAATGAATCTGATAAAGTTGCAGGATACAAAATTCATGCACAGAAATCTCTGGCATTCCTATACACTAATGATGAAATATCTGAAAGAGAAATTAAGGAAACACTCCCATTTACCACTGCAACAAAAAGAATAAAATACCTAGGAATAAACCTACCTAGGGAGACAAAAGACCTGTATGCAGAAAACTGTAAGACAGTGATGAAAGAAATTAAAGATACCAACAGATGGAGAGATATACCATGTTCTTGGATTGGAAGAATCAACATTGTGAAAATGACTACACTACCCAAAGCAATCTACAGATTCAATGCAATCCCTACCAAATTACCAATGGTATTTTTTACAGACCTAGAACAAAAAAATCTTAAAATTTGTATGCAGACACAAAAGATCCCAAATAGCCAAAGCAGCCTTGAGTGAAAAAAACAGAGCTTAAGGAATCTGACTCCCTGACTTCAGACTATACTACAAAGCTACAGTAATCAAGACAATATGGTACTGGCACAAGAACAGAAATATAGATCAATGGAACAAGATAGAAAACCCAGAGATAAACCCACGCACCTATGGTCAACTAAACTATGACAAAGGAGGCAAGGATATACAATGGAGAAAAGACAGTCTCTTCAATAAGTGGTGCTGGGAAAACTGGACAGCTACATGTAAAAGAATGAAATTAGAACACTCCCTAACACCATACACACAAAAAAACCTCAAAATGGATTAGAGAACTAAATGTAAGACCGGACACTATAAAACTCTTAGAGGAAAACATAGGAAGAACACTCTATGACATAAATCACAGTAAGATATTTTTTGATCCACCTCCTAGAGAAATGGAAATAAAAACAAAAATAAACAAATAGGACCTAATGAAACTTAAATTCTTTTGCACAGCAAAGGAAACCATAAACAAGACAAAAAGACAACCCTCAGAATGGGAGAAAATATTTGCAAATGAATCAATGGACAAAGGATTAATCTCGAAAATATATAAACAGCTCATGCAGCTCAATATTAAAAAAACAAACAACCCAATTCAAAAATGGGCAGAAGACCTAAATAGACATTTCTCCAAAGAAGATATACAGATGGCCAAGAAGCACATGAAAAGCTGCTCAACATCACTAAATATTAGAGAAATGCAAATCAAAAGTACAATGAGGTATCACCTCACACCAGTTAGAATGGACACCATCAGAAAATCTACAAACAACAAATGCCGGAGAGGGTGTGGAGAAAAGGAAACCCTCTTGCACTGTTGGTGGGAACGCAGATTGACACAGCCACTATGGAGAATAGTATGGAGGTTCCTTAAAAAACTAAAAATAGAATTACCGTATGACCCAGCAATCCCACTACTGGGCATATACCCAGAGAAAACCATAATTCAAAAAGACACATGCACCCCAGTGTTCACTGCAGCACTATGTACAATAGCCAGGTCATGAAAGCAACCTAAATGCCCCTCGACAGACGAATGGATAAAGAAGACGTGGTACATATATACAATGTAATATTACTCAGCCATAAAAATGAACGAAATTGGGTCATTTGTAGAGACGTGGATGGATCCAGAGACTATCATACAGGGTGAAGTAAGTCAGAAAAAGAGAAACAAATATCGTATATTAACGCATATATGTGGAACCTAGATAAATGGTACAGATGAACCGGTTTGCAGGGCAGAAACTGAGACACAGGTGAAGAGAACAGTCGTATGGACATCAAGTGGGGAAAGCGGCGAGGGGTGGGGGTGGGGGTGGGATGAATTGGGAGATTGGGATTGACATGCATACACTGATGTGTATAAAATGGATGACTAATAAGAACCTGCTGTGTAAAAAAATTAAATAAATAAAAAGCAAAGAAAGAGCTTCCCTGGTGGCGCAGTGGTTGAGAGTCCGCCTGCCGATGCAGGGGACACGGGTTTGTACCCCGGTCCGGGAAGATCCCACATGCCGTGGAGCGGCTAGGCCCGTGAGCCATGGTCGCTGAGCCTGCGTGTCCGGAGCCTGTGCTCCGCAACGGGAGAGGCCACAACAGTGAGAGGCCCGCGTACCGCCAAAGAAAATAAATAAATAAAAATAAAAAGCAAGGAAAAAAAAATGACTGAAGCTGTGCGGTGGGTAGATGGGAGTTTATTACCCTCAGTTTGAAATTTCCCATAATAAAATTAAAAGAAAACTACACATTCCCGAGACCTAAACACAGAGAGAAACTCCCAGGGTCTCAGCACTGTTTGGCAACAGTTTGCCGTCAACCTTTATCAAAAGTGGAAGGTTGTGGTGGAAATTCCTTCTGATTATTTTAATTCATCAAACAGGTAATATACTGACATGGCTCGGAAATGGAAAAGTATAAAGAGTCAGAGAGCGAGGCGTCTCCAGGTCACCGGATCCCTCTTGGGTCTCTCCTACCACAGCTTCACCCACTCCCTCCCTCCGCCCGGAGGCAAACGTTGTTATTAGTTTCTTGAGCATCTTTCCGAAATTACACTTAACCCTCCCCCTCTGCCTCCCCTTGCTGTCCTGACTTAATATGTTTTGGAGCTCTTTTCCAAGAACTTAGAGAGCATCCTTACGTCTCATTAAACTGCTACATAATGTTCCTGAGTGTAGAGTCTCTGCTAGTTCCGTATTGGTGGACATTTGGGTTTGTTTCCCGTCTCCTGCTCTGCAAACAGTGCTGCAAAGGCTCACCTTGTACGAATGCCATTTTGTATGCGTTAGAGTTCACTGTGGGGTAGATTTATACAGCAGTGTAACTCCTGACTCAAAGAGTACCTGTGCCTGTCCTTACAATACCTGCTGTTAGGGCTTCCCTGATGGCGCAGTGGTTGAGAATCTGCCTGCCAATGCAGGGGATACAGGTTCGAGCCCTGGTCTGGGAAGATCCCACATGCCACGGAGCAACTGGGCCCGTGAGCCACAACTACTGAGCCTGCGCGTCTGGAGCCTGTGCTCCGCAACAAGAGAGGCCACGACAGTGAGAGGCCCGCGCACCGCGATGAAGAGTGGCCCCCACTTGCCACAACCAGAGAAAGCCCTCGCACAGAAACGAAGACCCAACACAGCCATAAATAAATAAATAAATTTATTAAAAAAAAAAAAAATACCTGCTGTTAAACTGCCCTTCATAAAGGTTGGACTTCCGTTTACTTTTATTTACTTTCCCACCAACAATATGTGAATTTCAAAATAAAACCCAAAGTTCCGAGCATCTCTTTCCTCCTTCTCTTTAGCATTGTCTTTCCTCTGACATGAATGCTTGTTTTCCTACTAAATGTCATTTCAGTTGAGATGGACTAGGCCAGACGTGAAGAGTTTACTTTAAAGAAGTAATCACAATTGTCCATGCTTACTGTTTAATCTATGTTTTAAGTCCTTACATTAAAAATAAGCTAATATTTACTGAGCAGCCCCTAAGAGCCAGGAGGTGCTTCGAACCCTTTCCGTGGACCCACACACTTAGACCCTGTATAGTTTTGAGGTCAGTTCTATCACCAGTCTCAGTTCAGATGAGGAAAGAAGCCTGGACTGAGTGACCGTCCCAGGTCACACAGCTTGGGAGTGACAGGTGATGTCAGGGGTCCCCCACCTCTCCCTCCACCACTCTGATGGTTAGAAAAACTTATAAATTCAGATTCCAGGCCACTTCCCAATATCCAGGTCTCTAACAGTAACATGTAAGTCTGGTGTTCTGTTTTCAAACAGTGGCTTGTCCTGCATTTTTAGGAATAAATTATACACAAAAGCATTTTCTTATCAGAGGAAAATGTCTACCATATTGGCAAACAGACTTCCAAATCTGTGCTCACAACCAGTCGGATGTGAGCTGAGCGTGGAGCCCTGAAATGTTTATAAATGGAAAATGTTTGACATTAAAAAAAAACACACACAGCAGTCCATATATTCTATGACTTAGGGGAAAAAAAAAAAAGAGAGAGAAAGAGAATTGGGACTTCCCTGGTGGCGCAGTGGTTAAGAATTCGCCTGTCAATGCAGGGGACATGGGTTCGAGCCCTGATCCAGGAAGATCCCACATGCCGCGGAGCAACTAAGCCCATGCACCACAACTACTGAGCCTGCGCTCTGGAGCCCACGAGCCACAAATACTGAAGCCCGTGCGCCTAGAGCCCGTGCTCCGCAACAAGAGAAGCCACCGCAGTGAGAAGCCTAAGCACCACAAGGAAGAGTACCTCCCGCTCGCCGCAACTAGAGAGAGCCCGCATGCAGCAACGAA
The DNA here is from genome assembly GCF_000442215.2 of Lipotes vexillifer. Lineage (NCBI taxonomy): Eukaryota > Metazoa > Chordata > Mammalia > Artiodactyla > Lipotidae > Lipotes > Lipotes vexillifer. The sequence continues at coordinate 202,251 of NW_006791881.1, read as the reverse complement.
GACCAAACGCAGCCAAATAAATAAAAAAGAATTGAACTTAGGGGACTTCCCTGGTGGCACAGCGGATAAGCCTCCACACTCCCAATGCAGGGGGCCCGGGCTCTGCAGACGGGAGAACCAAAGTCACAGAGAGGTTAAGTAACACCAAGGTCGTGAACAAAGACAGAGCCCAATCTCCTTGTGTCCTATATCAGTGTCCTTCCCACTGTCCCACCCAACACTCCAAGGCTCTGGAGAAGGACCTGGGCAGTGGAGGTGCCCAGGTGTGTGCTAAGGGGCATTCCCGCCAATCGTCTGTTTTCTTCCGAGCACATATACACACAGAGATGGGCAGGCAACTTTATACATTTGTTTCTCCCCATATAGAAAACTCAACAGATTACTCTGCAGCTTGCTTGTTTTTTTCTTCACATCACTAAGGTGCCTAACAGTCTGTAGACATGAACCTGCTTCTGTGTTGTCTGATGCTGCTGAGAGCAGGACCCTTTAGCCTGAAGGCATCCTCCTACCCAGGCCAAATTAGAGACAAGCGGTGGGTGGAGCCTGAGGGAGCCACGGCTCCTCTTCTATTTTTCTGAAAAGGAAGCTTATGTCTCTTCCATCCTGAAGTAGTAACATTAGGAATAATAATAATAGTAATAATACTAATATTAATAATAGTACTACTAATAATAATAAAAGAAGAAAAGTATGCTTCTCTCCATCTCCCTTTTTTCTCTTTTCCTTCTGAATTGTGCTCCTAACGGGAATGGCCTTAACTTGCACCTCGGTTTCTTCTTAAAGCGGTATCCTCTTGTCTTCTAAGAGCTTACACTCTGCCAGATTCTTTTGCTGCTTTGTTTTCATTTGCGCATTCCCTGAACATGGTCCTCCAGGGCCTTCTCCACTTGTCCTCTTGTCCTACACTGGCGGTCCCCAGACCAGGAGCAGCATCACCTGGAAGCTCCACTCCAGACATACTGAGTCAGAAGCCCTGCGGGGGGATTCAGTGAGTTGAGATTTAGCGATCTTCCTGGTGATCCTAAGGTTTGAGAGCCGCTGCCCCCGACAATTCCAGCCCACAGTCACCTCACCTTTAACCTCAACTTCTTTCCAGCTGCACATCCACACATGCAGGTGTGCTAACACTGGCCCCAAGGACTTCTCTCCCCCAGGATCCCTTCTTCCCATACCCCAATGCCACATCCTCACCTGCCCGGACGGGCCGGGCAGGTGACACCGCAGACTCCTGCTGTTCCCTCACCTTCCTCAACCAATCGGCTACCAGGCCAGGTCAATTCTACCTCTTCTCTCCATTTCTAGGGCCTTACGTCTGGTCCTATCATGTCTCAGCTGGCCTAACCTGGGTGCTTCCAAAGAGTTGGCGGCAGTGTGGGACTACAAGAACACTGAGCATGGCTGGTCTGAGTGAGGCCTACAGCAAGCGTCTTGAAGAATGTCTGCATGTAGTCAAACTAAGTGTAGGCATACGCTATGTCTCAGCAATCTTATTCCTGGGAGTGTGTCCCCCATATTCTCACATAGGTCCACGGGTGACATATACAAGGATGTGTTATCACAGCATCCAGGGTTGGAAGCAACTTGGCCAAGCATCCCTGGGAGACAGGATAGGTAAAAGGTGATGGATGCACACTCTGGTTGACTAACTGCATTGATGGCCCCAGTTAACCTATTACCATGCCCTTTGCAATGTGACTTTTCTGCTCCTTCCTTCAAGAGGTAGAGTATTTCCCCACACTTTGAATATGGGTTGAACTTGCGACTTGGTTTAGCCAACAGAATATGATGGCAATGAGTGTGTGCAAGTTCCAAGTCTAGGCCTTGTGCATTTCCCTCTCTTGGACTCCTGTCCTGCCACCACGTGACCAAGCTTGGGCTAGCCTCATGGAGGACGACCACAATATACCCAAGACCTCTGAAACTACCCAGCCCCCAGCAGACCCCAGATGAATGAGTGATACCAGCTGAGAGGGGCAGGGCCAGGCATAGATCAGCCAAACCACTCAACCAATCATTCAGACTCAGGAAAACTCAACGACTGTTGTTTCAAGTCACTAAGTTTGTGGTGGATTGTCGCTAAGCATAACTAACTGATAACACACACTCCAAGGAGTACTATGCAGCAACTAGAAGCAACAGAACAGATGGGTGTGTAGCACAATGAACTGATTCTAACAGCATAGAGCTAAGTGGAAAAAAAGGTGAGTGAGATGATTTATTCAAATGCAACTGTGTTAAGATATCCACACAAGTCAATAAAACGCATTTTATGGAAAAAAAGAAAACATGCAAAATCAAAGACTTATATTTAAACCCTAAGTATGGTTGCCATGGTGTAGAGGAAAAGGAGGATAAAGGGGAAACAATAAGAGGCCTCGCAGAGGTCAATGCTAATGTAGGAACAGAAGAGTGATTTCGTAACCCTCCACGCTGACTCATCCTGTAAACTCCAGCTCAGAGGAAGCGCCTGTTCTCAGCCTAATGCACCAGTTCCTCTCCAACAGTTAAGGTGGCCTGTAAACTAAGAACGTGCATTTACCAGAGTTTGGTGATTGTCTACTGGTCTGTTTTCCTAATGAGATGATCAGCTTTGAGCGCAGTGTCTTAACTTTCTTGGAACACCCAGTGCCTCATACACTGCAAACATTTGTTGATAACAGAACTCTTTTATCCTGTGAAAAGGAGCTTTTCCACCTTGGAACTACTGACATTTTGGACCTGATATTTCTTTGTTGTTGGTAGTATGTATGTGTGGTGGAGGATGGTGTCCTGTTTACTGTAGGATATTTTAGCAGCACCCCTGCCTCTACTTAGTAGATGCCAAATAGCACCCTCCCGGTTGTGACTATCAAAAATGTCTCCAGGGAGTTCCCTGGTGGTCCAGTGGTTAAGATTCCACGCTCCCAATGCAGGGGGCACAGGTTCCATCCCTGGTTGGGGAACTAAGATCCCTCAAACCATGAGGTGCAGCCCCCCCCCCCAAAAAAAAAGTCTCCAGATTTTGCCACATGTTCCTTATGGGTCAAAACCACTCCCTGGTTGAGGACCACTGCCATAAAGGATTGGGCTACATGATGCTACGATTTTGAGATGGCACTTTACAAACAGTGAACATGTTTGTTTTTTTGTTTTTTTGTTTTTTTTTTCTTGCGTTATGCGGGCCTCTCACTGTCGCGGCCTCTCCCATTTGCGGAGCACAGGCTCCGGACGCGCAGGCCCAGCGGCCATGGCCCACGGGCCCAGCCGCTCCGCGGCACGTGGGATCCTCCCGAAACGGGGCACGAACCCGCGTCCCCTGCATCGGCAGGCGGACTCCCAAGCACTGCGCCACCAGGGAAGCCCAGTGAACATGTTTGAAACAAATAACGTCTAAGATGACTAAATTATACCACACTCTACAGAATACTTCTCCAGGAGGATTCAGATTGCCAACATTTTTCCTTCTTAGATGGTTCTCATCCAGTAGCCTAAAAGTAGTGTCTTCGCTCACTACCCTAAGGGGAGAGATGAAATATTCAATATAAAATCCACTTGAGTTTTCACGTCCATGCAGAAATATTTCTAAGTTTTTAGTCAAAACTTTCTTTTCTTTTTAATTAAATTATAGTTGATTTACAGTATCATGTTAGTTTTAGGTGTACAGCACACTGATTCTGTTATACGTATTTTTTTCAGATTCTTTTCCCTTATAGGTTATTACAAAATATTGAGTATAGTTCCCTGTGCTATACAGTAGGTCCTTGTTGGTTATCCATTTTACAGTCAAACTTTTTATTTACAAAGTTTAAATGTCCCTTTAAGCCAGCGGTAGATGCTGCAGATTTTTCTCATGACACTGCAGAGGCTGTTTATCTAGCCGGCGCTGCTGAAGTGGACATCCCTGTTCTGTCCTATTAACTAAACATGAACACCAATGCGTAACCACGTTCACATAATTCTGCCTCATTTGTCTTGTGTGCGCCACCAGGGCAAACACCAGGCATTTCAATAACCTCACCCAGACCTTCAGAAATCACTGCAGGCTACTGACTCCAGACAAATATTTGCCTTGGAGGCCTCTCTATAGGGAGACGGAGCTCAACTAAGCTTCTTTTGTTCATATAGACTGAGTGAAACAATCTGGAAATTACAGAGCACTCACATCATTCATTTCTTGCAATTATACAAATAAAGGAGCAACAGGGATGGTTCTACAAAGATCTGACTGGACGCCCTTCCTTTTACTTCTTTTTCCCTTGCAGCCTCCAACAACAAATCAAACAGGGCTAAGAAGAACATCAGTGGGTGAAAGTCTATTGGGGAGGAGTACACTCACATGGTCGCAAAAGAGGCCCCCACAGACTTATGACAAGAGCGCCCCATTTTACAAGATCTGGCAGATACCCCTGTAACCCAGAGGCCACACTCAGCAAGGCTGCTGTGGAAACAAGCCATGATCACATGCCTCCTGATGTGACCTGGTCAGAAACATATAGCACCACCTACCTTGTATTCTTGCCCACACTGTTTAACCTGAACCTCATCATGAGGAAATGGACAAACCAGGCTGTGGAACATTCCAGAAGAAAATGGCCTGGACTCCTAAAATGTCAGTGTCCTAAGACAACAAAAGGCTGAGGACGTTCTTAGATTAAAAGTGACTAAAGAGACATGGCCACCAAATGCAATTTGTGATCCTGATTGAATCCTTGAACAGAAAAGGTGGAGGGAAAGGACATTAGAGGGACATACGGGGACATTAAAGAACATCTTGGGAGTGCAAATATGGGCTGCATTAACTATACAGTATTGAACTGATGCTAAATTCCTTCAGTGTGATAAAGGGATTGCAATTATAGAAAAGAGCATCTTTGTTCTTGGGAGATACACTGGAGTATTTAGGGACTGTCGTATCTGCAACTTCAGGGTGAATGAACAAAAAATAAAATACACAAGCAGAAACTAACACATCATTGTAAAGCAATTATACTCCAATAGAAATGTATTTTTTAAAAAACCACACACACAAGGAGATACAGCAAGTGTGGCAAAATGTTAAATGGGAAATTTAAATGAAGGAGTCTAGGGACTTCCCTGGTGGTGCAGTGGTTAAGAATCCGCCTGCCAATGCAGGGAACACGGGTTCGATCCCTGGTCCAGAAAGATCCCACATGCCACGGAGCAACTAAGCCCGTGTGCCACAGCTACTGAGCCTGCACTCTAGAGCCCCGTGAGCCACAACTACTGAGCATGCGTGCCACAACTACAGCGCGCCTAGAGCCTGTGCTCCACAACAAGAGAAGCCACCACAACGAGAAGCACACGCACCACAATAAAGAGTAGCCCCTGCTCACCGCAACTAGAGAAAACCCGCGCACAGCAACGAAAACCCAATGCAGAAATCAATCAATCAATCAATAAAAAGAATGATCTGAAATCAGTAGTTTTGATGCATCGGAGTTCTCAAAAATCCTAGAAATTTCTCATGGATACAATAATGGGCTTCAAGATTGTGAATCCCAAGCAAAGATTAAAGTAATCTTTGTAACATGTTAACAAACTGAATATACAGAAATCTTGCCAGGAAAGGCCTCCACTTCCCAGCAAGCAGTGCACTCTCAGCAACTTAGAATAAGACAACAAAGATTTTCTTTAAAAAAACCTTACTTATTTACAACGCAAATTTATTTACTTTGGACTCTGAGACCTGTACAGTTTGGACAGTCAGTAGAGAGTTCATATAATGGTGACCAAGAACAATTTGCTGAGAAAAGGAGGCTGCCCAGTTGGGCACATGGTTGTTTGTAAGGGTTGGGGGTTAGAGAGAGAAAATTAATAGTTTTTTTTTTTGGTTGCGCCCCTGCACACAGGATACGGGATCTTAGTTCCCCAACCAGGGATCGAACCCATGCCCCCTGCAGTGGAAGCACAGAGTCTTAACCCCTGGACCACCAGGGAAGTCCCTACTTTAAATCATTTAATAGGGCTGCTTGGATATTAAGACCAAGTCCTTCGTCAAAGATGACAAATTTCTGCACCAAATGCCCTGGTTCCTTTGTTCAAACTTAGCGAGTCAATCTCTTCCTGTCTGGGATCTCGAAAGACCCTGAAGCTACAGGCAAAACTTGGTGTGTCTGTGTGCACACATTTATGAGGAAAGGAAGCTTAGATTTCCCTGGTTCTCCACATACCCCTGACCTCCGCAAAAGGTTAAGGGCCAACACCTTCTGAGATCTGCTATAATCCCTTCTCTGGGCTTGAAATACCCAAGGAGCTTCAAGCACCCCACAAGAGTACTTTTTAATTCAAAAGAGCCTCTGATTCCTTATTTTCTGTTTCCATCTCTCTCCCCAAGGTTCAGGCTTGTCAGGATGCCAAACTGCCTTTTTGAAGCTTTGTTTCATCTTTTCCTCCCTTGGCCCAGGAAATCTTTGCTCTCAGACTTAAAAACTGACTCTGAACAGAGAAGTGGCCCTAAGGTATAAGGAACAGAAACATCCTGTTAAAGGCACTTGGCACCATAAACTGAACAGCAAACAAAGGCACACAATTCCACTTTGTACTTTTCCACCATTATTTGTTCCAAGGAGAGAATTAACTTGAAAGTGGTTATCTTTATCTTTTATATGTTATTTTATTATATGTGATTATTTTATGCTTTATATAAGAAGTCTAAACTAGAAGTCTAGATTCTAAATACAGACTATGCTATTCTTTTTAATTGATTTTTAAATTGAAGTATAGTTAATTTACAATGTTGTGTTAGTTTCAAGTGTTCAGCGCAAAGTGATTCATTTTATGTGTGTGTGTGTGTGTGTGTATATACACACACACACACACACACATATATATTCTTTTTCAGATTCTTTTCCATTATACGTTATTATAAGATATTGAGTATAGTTCCCTGTGCTATACAGTAGGTCCCTGTCGTTTACAGTGTATGTTATTCTTACTTAGGGAAAAAAAATTAGAAATTAGTGACTACTCTTAATTCCACCAAAGGAATGGGCCTATTTTTGTTACAAAATTTTCAGCACCAGAAGGAATATTAATGACTAGAGAGTCCCAGCTTTCCATTTTACATATGATATGCAAAAACAAAAGTACCCTGATTTATCCAATGTCACACAGCTAGCTGGCTACAAACTCAAAACTCAGAACCTCTAAAGCCAGTCCAATATTCTCTGGAATACCACCCGGCTTCTCCACATTAATGCCTTCTGAAAAAAATATTTTTCCTCCTTCTTTGTTTTAAGACTATCAAATAATAAGAACCTCTGCCTGGAGCCAAAAAGCATTCTTGGAAAACTGTGTGAGCTGTCAGGAATCTCCAGTACAATGTCACCACTGTGCCTGGAGAAGCAATGCTACAGCTCCCCTGAGCCCAAGTGGGCACAAGAGATCCCCCCCCAGCTGTGTCTCCCCTCTGCCCCTCTTCACCCACCTCCGCCCTACCTTGACCATTTCCTGCACTCAACTGGCAGGTTGGAAGATAAGCCATAAATCTTTTACTCTTATACTGAATGATTTATTGAATTGCCTTGTTCTTAGTTTTAAACAGAAATGAACAGAAATTTCTGCATTGTTATTTAAAAGGTACCATGTTGCTTTTTATCCATGTGGCTGTCAAAGTATACTTTTTGAAAAGTTAAACACTTGCCTCTCATGTAAATATAGAGGAGACATGCCAAAGATTTAACTCACTGATGAAGGAATCAGTAGGATGACAAAGGTGGCTCAAAGGAGGGCACAAAAACCGAAGTGGAGGAAAAAAATCTATGGAAAAAACGAACTCTGGTATAGACTAGAAATTCTGATACAAAACTAGTTAGGAAATTCCCTGGCTGTCCAATGGTTAGGACTCCGTACTTTCACTACTGACGTCCCAGTTTCGATCCCTGGTCAGGGAACTAACATCCCACAAGTCGTGTGGCGTGGCCAAACAAAACAAAACAAAAAACCCCAAAACTGATTAATGTCCTACAGGGCATAAAGCTTTAGCCTTGATGGGCCTTTCCTACCTGGGAGAAATCATTCACATCTTAATTGGACAAAAATCATTTGCAACTTATTAATAGCAGCCTGTTTTCATAGGGCTTGTGAGTGAAAAATGATTTTTATATTTTCAAATGATTGAAAAAAAAACAAAAGAAAAATATTATTTTATGACACATGAAAATTACATGAAATTCAAATATCAACACTCATAAATGAAGGTTTATTGGAACACAGTTGAATGCATTGTTTATGGCTGTGTTCACAATACAACGAGTTCAGCAGTTACCACAGAGATCAAACAGCCAGTAAAGCCTAAACTATTTACTATGTGGCACTTTACAGGAAAAAAAATTGCTGACTTCTGTCCTAGAACATCAGATGATCTTCAGGAGGCTTGTTAGACAACATTCTAGTAGGATACAGAAAGGGCATTTGGTCATCTCTTTTCACCGTATTTTTAAGTTCTGGATAAATTTTTCTTAAATCTTTCCACCAGTTTTTGATGTTTCTCCCCTTGAGTTAATGACTCCTGTAAAAGAAAAGCCTAGGTCTAGTGTAGGAACAGCCAAGCTAGATAGAATCCTGGCATTCTTATGGTTAAACCGAAATACTCCAACGTGTTTACAAAATACAGGGTAACCTAAGCCAACGTTTTCATTGATTTAAACCAATGCTCCCTTTTGAACACATCTCCAAAAGGAGGAGTAGAAGGAAGAGACACTTACATTTGAAAATGGTGCTGCAGCATCCTTTGACCTCGGGCTGTTTGTCTAGGACCTCGGACTGTTCTCTGTGGAAATACACCAGACTCTTTGAAAAATGAACCCAACCACGATGGGTTTAAACTAGCCATGTGATGAGGGGCTGGCTGATAGGGGAGAGCAAATGAAATATAAAATCAAGACTGTTTTCACTTTATCAGCAAAGCTGGATGTAAAGAAAAATTCCCACTCAGGTTTCTCTGGAAAGAGACCAAGAATTCTGAAAAAAAATTTTAAGGAAAGATTTCAAAAAGCAATGAGTCACATGACAATTGCATGTCTCATATTTTAGATCTTCCAATACTCAAAGTTTTTAGTTAGGAGCATCTCTGACTTCTCCCTGGCTATTCTCATCCAGGGCTCCCTCATAAACAAACACTCCAAGTCCTTAAATTAGTACCCAAACTATTCCCCCAAATCCTTCCCACATACAGATCTTCTTTTCCTATTTTAAACTGCCAAAGCCCCCTGAGTGTAAGAACTTTATTTTCTTTAACTACCACAAGCTGGTAATGAATTATTCCTCCAGATAAGGCCGGTGAACAATAGAAGAAATGATCTTTAACCACCGTTTTGTGCAAGATGCTGTAACGACACTACTGGGACTTCAGGCAGACAAAGCAACCTGGAGCATCCACTCCAGCAGTGACAGGGCTGAGACCAGCTATGGGGTTGTCTGGGTGAGGCAACCATTTATTCCACAAGGGGAGTCTGAGTCACAAATGTTGCTTCATAGAAGAGAACAGCCTGGTTAAAAGTTCAAGCTCAGACTGTGTCCATTCAAGGCAAGGAAATGGTGTGATCCCTCTTCCAAAGTAGAGGGCAATTTCCCTAAAATCATCTTTTTACACTAACACATAATACGGGGATTGATTCTTTGTCCAGTGGCTAGAACACCAATCTCCCAGAAAAACAACCATCTTTTGAGAGCAACCACATAGGGAATGAGCTGAAAAGGTAACTTCCTGAGGCTTATTAAAATGATAAAAACGTGGACATTAGGTGGGCTGCTCTGCTGCCCTGTACCGGTGGGGGCCAAGGATCAACAACACACAAAGGCACCCACGCACACACACCCCTCCTGTGCCTCTGGGGTCGAACGAGGCACTGCTCTTCCCAAGAAAAACCTGGGTAAGCAAGGCGGAGGCTGCAACCCATGGAATCTCAAATCCAGTAGGAACATCTGAAGCAACACAGCACATTATGCAACCCTACGGGCGCCATTCCCATGGAATAACGTCGACAGAGCCCTCAGAGTGAAGCAACACTGCAGCCCCAGCAGGTCATTTAATAAATGCTCTAGGAGAACAAGTGATCTCCCCAGGGCCATCGGGCCAGTAATGGGGCCAGAAGCAGAACACAAGGCTTGTCTCAAGGGAGTGGCAAAGGGAATCCAGATTCCTACAAAGGAAAACAGGTTCCAACTGGGCCAGGTTGAAGAAAGACACACAAGAACAAGCATCCACGGTCTGTCCTATGCTTCAACTATCTCAGAAGAGATGGCGTTTGGAAGCCTCAAAGGACAGTGAAAATTTTGAAAGCAAGGAGGAAGAGCATTCTTGGGGGAGGAACGGCAAGAGCAAAGACCCAGAGATGGACAAGTGCAGGACACTTGCCACTCGGGAAAGCAGATGAGGCTGCATTTCACTGAGCGCCTTGTTCAACATGAATAAGGTTATTAAAATAGATGTTGGGATTTCCCTGGCAGTCCAGTGGTTAACACTCCGAGCTTCCACTGCAGGGGGCACGGGTGCCATCCCTGGTCGGGGAACTAAGATCCCACGTGCTGTGCGGCGCAGCCAAAAGAACAGAAAATTAAAAAAAAAATTTTTTAAATAGATGTAATGCTGGCTGATGAGGAAACACGTGGCATTGCTCACCTACAGAGCCAGCAAGAATCCGAAGTTTCTACAACACGGATGGTGTAGCAGTGGGGAAACAGCTGACGGGACTGCCAAAAGGCATGGCCCTCGTGGAGGGGAAAGCTGGCAAGAACCACCAAAATGAGAGGAGTTTACCCCTGATCCAGGACCCCCACTTCCGGGGACCTATCCCACAGATACACCTGCACAAGGGGACCATGGCCATGAATAAGCAGCTGACCAGCAGCAGCCTACAAGCCAGGGCCCAACGACAGGGGACTCGCTGACTCCATCACGGTGCAGCCACCAAGGATGCGAGCAGCTGCCCAGGTGTGCAGACCCGGGGGGTGGCTGGGATGTCTGTACACGGAAAAGTAAAAATAGGCAGACAGACAGAAAGACAGGCAGACAGATATCACAGGAAGAGGAGCTGTGTATAGAGCTTGTTAAGGTAAAAAGGGGTGGGAAATAAAGATACTTGCTTGTATCTGCCTGAAGAAGCAGTTCTCAACTTTGAAACAGTTTTGCCCCCGGAGGCGTTTGATGACGTCTCGAGACATCTTTGATTGTCATGAGGCAGGTGGGTGCTTCCGGCATCTAGTGCATATGCACAGGACAGCCCCCTGCCCCCCAACAAAGAACTACCCAGCCCCAGACGTCAACAGTGCTGAGGCTGAGGAACCCCAGCCTAAAGAAATGACAGAAGGATAAATAAGAAGCCTAAGGCTGTCCTGTGTAAGAGGCGGGGTTATTGACAGGGGTGGGGGGCAGTATTTCTGTGCACAGCTTTTCGTAATTTTGCCTTTTGAACCATGCAGACATATTACCTAGTATACGCCTGTTTGGAAACTAAGTGCAATTAAGAAAACAGAAACCCAAAGTCGTGATGTGTGTGAAACAAGAGAGGCTCCACACTGGGACTCGGGGCCCAGCTCTGCCACACCCCAGTCTCCTCATCTGTGAAACGAGGCACCTCTGTAAGAGGAGCTCCACAGTCCCTTGGGAATCTCCTCCAATTCCAAGCTGCCCCGCCCCACAAGGAGGTCACGACCCAAGGTGATGTGGGTTGAATGAGGGGGCAGACACTTCTCCCACAAGCAAACTCAAACTCAGGAATGCTCAGATTTTTTTTCTGAATATTTTCTCCAATAATCGCCTTGAAAAACACGAAATATTCTCTGTTTCCAGAGCATGCTGCTGAAAATCAAGCCACAAGGTAAGCCTGGACAGAAGAAAATGAGAGCTACAGATCATGGGAGGGATTTAAGGAGATATAATCTCACCTAATTCATAGCCTATATGTTCAATTACCAAGTCATATGGGCTGGGAAAATAAATCCCACTAGCCATCCACAGAGTGGCGGCAAAGGCCACCTCCTCCTCTAAAAAATAAATTCACACGGGAGGAACTAGGTGTAAGGGGGCAGGATGTAGGGCCCAGGACTTGTGTCCAGGTCACTGGCTTAACTCACCACAAACCAGGTGGGTGCCGGGTACCTCAGACCTTTAGGTGGGAAATGGAAAATTCAAGAAATAAGGTTTCCAGATTCCTTCCTTTCCTGGATCCAATTGTGACCATCCCAGTGAGGCCACCACTCATCCCTGCATGGCAGCTTGGTTAGAAGGGGATGCGGGCTGAACTGGCGTCCTCCCTGTTTCACTTCCAATTACGTGGCTTTTGATAAGTCACTTAACTTTTCTCCATTTCTTCATCTGATTAAGTGAAACACCTAAAGACTTGTCAACAGTTGACCTACAACAAATACGCTTCTCCACCCAAACTCATCTTTGCCTCTCATCTCCCATGAGATTGCCAGCGGAGAAAGAAAAATAAAATCTACATCATATTCCAGCCCTACTCAGCCTGTTTTAGTATTTCTCAATCTTCAATAGTACATGGGCCTCTTTAAAGTGAACCTAATTCTTACAACAACCCTCAGTGATGGCTAAGCCATGTAATGTCAGTATGAATGAGAACTAAACGTACATCCTTTCTTTCTTCTTTTTGGCCACACCTCGCGGCTTGTAGGATTTTAGTTCCCCGACCAGGGATTGAACCCAGGCCCCAGCAGTGAGAGCACAGAGTCCTAACCACTGGACTGCCAGGGAATTCCCAAACACACATCTTTTACTTATAGGTTCCTCCACACTGATAAACCAAACCAAACTTGCAATTAAATAGAACACAAAACCATAAATCCAATAAACTTCTAATCAACAACACTAGTTATTTTTCAGTAGCAAGATTTTATGAAACCAGACACTCTTTGCAACTGAGATATGTACTGAAAGCAGTGTGTCAGTTGTTTTGTGTTTACTAGCCATGTCATATCCTGTGTGGAAATACAATTCTCTGGTCACTTTACTCCAGCTGCTGCAAGCCCCTTCATGAACTGTGGCATTACTTGGCCTCACTTGGTCTAATCAGACCCCTATATAATCAGTCTGTTTGTTCTTTTGTCATTAGCCCATGATGGATGACTACAGCTCAGCATCAAGGTGATGGAAACACAAACACAAGTGTCTGCCCTGAAGATGCCTGGCAACCCTTGGGCAAACTCAGAATGTCCAGAATTTGCTTGTAACACTACAGTTACTCAAAATTTTTTTTAATTTCTGCAAACACAAACACTGACTACAGCCTAAGAAACACTGCCATATTAGATCACATCTAAACTCCATAATTAGCACCAAAGTACTCGAAATTTGACCCCAGACTATCTTGCTTCACATAGGAACACATTTTAAAAGCAGCTTAAGTTACACATACCTTACACTTACCCACACAAAGGTTTTGTGATTTGGACTGTAATTATTTTGAATGAATTTATTTGGGAAAGAG